>NC_091408.1:13347600-13649399 GCF_032191515.1 Phaenicophaeus curvirostris | reverse complement strand
ATATTTCTTCACAATAGTTATAATTAGACCTGGGAACCTCTCTAGAGAAAAGACCAAAAACAATTTAGCACCAGAACAACAGAAATTATTTGTGTATCTTTTTAGGAAATGAAATAATGAGAAGGGAAAAGAGTATTCTGAGATTTTCAGAATTAAATATTTTAGTCAAGAAATGTTAAAATATTTCATTTTAACAATTCTGGAAAACAATTTTTCAACATTAGGCTTCAATAATGCAGTTCTAAAATGGGATTTTATGACAGATGATGAAAGATTATAGAGAGAGGATATGAAAATGTTCCCATAAAACAAGACTAAAAAGTGCTAATTGTACACAAAAAATATTTCAAGTTGACTCAAAGTTAGATCTATGGGATTTAAATCTCACCAATAAACAGAAATATTTTCTATTTTGGATTAATACAAACCAATTTATTTGAATAGACTTTTTCAGTTCAGGCAACCTGAAAAATGCACTGTCCATCCATCTCCACTTGAACGTACTTTACTCTAGCTTTGAAATAAACCTTGAAAGTACAGTTTTTAAAAGTTCAGATTTTCATTACTACTTTATGTGTAGCCACATAACAAGACTACTTGAACATAGGCAGTGAAGGACAGAAGGTGATATATGAATGGATCCCAAGTTAAAGATCTCCCAAATCTAAATTATCATAGAATCATAGAATAACCAGGTTGGAAGAGACCCAGCTTCGTTGCTCTTCTCTGGACTCGCTCCAGAGCATCAACATCCTTCTTGTGGTGAGGGTCCCAGAACCAGAGGGTGAGGGTCCCAGAGGAGCGGTCTCACCAGTGCTGAGTACAGAGGGATTCCTGTCCTCTATTTCAGCCGAAAATTACATTCCTCAAAATGAAGGCTCCACGCAGCTTGGATTGTTTCCTCCCAGAGGGCCTCCAGCAAGAGTCCTGTGGCTGCCAGCAAAAACTTCAATTGATCTCACAGGCCCCACAGCAAAACGTTTTACTGGAAGGAAATGATGCAGCCAATGTTCTCTACTGCAGGGACAAGATCCAGTAGCTCAGCTGCTCCGCCTGCATCAGCCTGCCAGGAGACCACAGAGAGCTTACCCTGCGGTAAACAGAGGGCTAACGTGCTAGCTTATGTCTCAAAGTAAATAAGAAGCGCTAACAGGTTTATTTTACATTTGCAATAGGCTCAGCCTATGCACACATCCAGCGAATTTTTATGGCTCATCTGGTGGACAGTAACAAAGCCACTACCTTGAAGACCAAAGAGACTTCCCCAGCATCGAAAGAGGTGCACGGCACAGCCAGAAATGAAAGCAGTTTCCAATATTCTTGTAATCGTCTCTTAGGCAGCTCTTCATGTGCTCCAATTTAAATAGCAAGACAATTAACAGAAACCTAGTTACCTTAGAGAAGAGCAACTAATCAACATGAAATGGAGATCCCTTACACCGTAAAAGTAGATCTAATATTATTTTTGAGGGGTAGCTATTCCAGGGCAAGACAAAAGGTGGGCTAAGCTTTGCAGCTGAAAAGATGAAATCACTTTAGCGTTTCCAGTCACAGTCCATTAATCCAAGTCCACACAAAACACCACAGCAATAACAACATAGGAAGATCTGTGCAAATTCAGAATTACCAAAAAGGGTTAATCTCCAATCAGCAATGAAAATGTTATCACTGGTACCTTATCTGTTCCCCCCTGCATTTCACAAAGTCCTGGTGACTTCAGGTGCGTGAGGGTTTTTGTATGTTTTTTCTAAAAACAGTGCATCTCATATTTTTCATTTAACTACTAAAAGGGCTTGATAAGGCACCACTGTGCTGATTTATATACCAGGGACCCAAGAAGTGGAAAAAACTAAATGAGCTGCCCGAGATGATGCAGCACATCAGCAGAAGAGCTGGAAACTAAATTCAAACCACCTGATTGATTGTCCAGCTCTGTCCTCAGCAGGAACAGCCAGCCTACCAATATATTAGTATCTTACTTTTGCATAATTAGAATGATTAGCTGTGAGCATAAATCAGTGGAGAACTGGGCCCATAGATTTGTCAGACGGACAAATAATTGTTCATCGTTCCATTTTTTGCCAAGCTGCAAATTTCTTTCATTTCATGTTTGCCCAGAGCTGTCAGTCTCAAGTGATTCTTCGTGATCACAAAGATGGAAGTTTTCAAATATTTGGAGAAGCTTCAAAGATGTCGCTTCTTGTTTTTAGTGGTAGGAAAACAAGGCAAGGATTTGGCACGTGACTGAAAGTTAACTATTACATGAAAAGAAAAAGAGGCTTTCCTGCTGTAAAGGTGGTTTTGTCTTATAGAATCATAGAATCATAGAATAACCATGTTGGAAGAGACCCACCGGATCATCAAGTCCAACCATTCCTATCAAACACTAAACCATGCCCCTCAGCACCTCATCCACCCGTCCCTTAAACACCTCCAGGGATGGTGAATCAACCACCTCCCTGGGCAGCCTCTGCCAGTGCCCAGTGACCCTTTCTGTGAAAAATTTTTTCCTAATGTCCAGCCTAAACCTCTCCTGGTGGAGCTTGAGGCCATTCCCTCATGTCCTGTCCCCTGTCACTTGGGAGAAGAGCCCAGCTCCCTCCTCTCCACAACCTCCTTTCAGGTAGTTGCAGAGAGCAATGAGGTCTCCCCTCAGCCTCCTCTTCTCCAGGCTAAACACCCCCAGATCTCTCAGCCGTTCCTCATAAGGCCTGTTCTCCAGCCCCCTCACCAGCTTCGTTGCTCTTCTCTGGACTCGCTCCAGAGCCTCAACATCCTTCTTGTGGTGAGGGGCCCAGAACTGAACACAGGATTCAAGGAGCGGTCTCACCAGTGCCGAGTACAGAGGGAGAAGAACCTCCCTGGACCTGCTGGTCACGCCGTTTCTGATCCAAGCCAAGATGCCATTGGCCTTCTTGGCCACCTGGGCCACTGCTGGCTCATGTTCAGTCACTGTCAACCAACACTCCCAGGTCCCTCTCCTCCAGGCAGCTTTCTAGACAGACTTCTCCTAGGCTGTAGCTGCCCAGGGTTGTTGTGCCCCAAGTGCAGGACCCGGCATTTGGCCTTGTTAAACCTCATCCCATTGGTCTCAGCCCAGCGGTCCAGCCTGTTCAGATCCCTTTGGAGCCTCCCGACCCTCCAGCAGATCGACACTTCCACCCAGCTTAGTGTCGTCCACAAACTTGCTAAGGGTGCACTCGATGCCTTCATCCAGATCATTGATGAAGACATTGAACAGGGCTGGACCCAGCACTGAGCCCTGGGGACACCACTTGTCACTGGCCTCCAGCTGGAGTTAACACCATTTACCACCACTCTCTGGACCCGACTATCCAACCAGTCTTTAGTACATTAATCCCTTTTACTGTCCAAGTATCCAAGTTTACTCTGTTCAGCCTCAGTACCAATTCCTTTTCCCAGTTTCAGGCAAATAACTCTGAGCATATAGCTGTAAAATAGCTAGTAATAATCACATCTAAAAAAACCTTGATCATAACAGATCCCATACCTCCAAAAATATGAAAAAAGTGGAACTGAAAGAGTCCAAGGAAAACCCATGAAAATACCATAAAAAACATACGAAGATTTCTGCAGGAAAATACTGGACTGTTTTATTTGGCTTTGTCTTATTTTAAATGGAAATGAATGAGTCTCATAAAATGTTCAGAGAGTTCTCATTAAAAGTTGATAAAATTGAAATAAACACATTTAAAATGTCTGTCAGTGACGTACACGATCTACTGCCATGGGTATTTCAGGACCAAGAACTTAAAATTGCTCTATGGATAATAATCAGTAGAGGTCTTTGCCATAGGAAATTAGCATTGCCATAACCTAAACAGATTCAAAGCAGGCTGGTGATAGAAATAGAAATAGGGATGTCCGAATTCCCATTGATAGATGGCCATGAGAGCACATGCTGTTAACTAGGTATCGAGGTACTGTGAGGATACTGCCAGCTGTTTTAAGCCTCGACTTCTAACTTAACCTCAGACAAATACCTGACATGAGATTGTTCGTGGAGACTCAAAGGTTTCTGAAGGATGGAAAGCAAAGTCCAGGTTCATTTTCCCACTATTAAATGACCACTTCCCAATTTCTTTCAACTTAAAAACATTCCATGTCTCAGAACCTTAAAGAAACCCAGTAAATTTATCTGGTTTTAAGCTGCATGGAGCACACTAGTTGTGTTGTGACCCTTGAAGACAGCAGGAAATAGTGCTAATTATTCAGTCAGTAAATACTTGAACTGATTAGAAGGGAGAGGCTGGTGGAGGTGCGGTATGGGAAGTAATCAGAATTAAAGGGAGAAAATGAAAAAAATATATACCTTATAGCAGTTATTCTGAGAGCCATGTATAAAAATGTACCTAAAATGTATAAGAGAGAACCTAAAGTTTGTGTTGGTAAAATAACTATGAATACTAGTTTTGCAAGTACAGATTTTAAAGCAACTCTTAAAGCCCAACGGCACACATTTCTGTCAGGACCTGCTACTTTAAATGGAAAAGTATTATTTTGTTGCTCAGATAAAGGAAAATATATTAACAGCAAGAACAGTGACTGAAACGGAAGATTCTTATCCTGGGATTTTTTTACTTCATGGAGGTTTGAATTTGCCTCTCAGCTGTGCTTATGCAGATCAGCAGAAGTTTAACTGAACTCAAGAAGTTTTGCCATTTTAATGGTCATATAAGCAAGAAAGAACCAGACTGCTTCTTGTAATCACGTAAATAGAAAACACACAAAACATTTATACAGTCTGAAAATTATCTAGCAGCTAGAGAAAGGAGATAGAAAGGTTTACTACTACCATACGTTGGATCCAAATGGAAGCGATAGCTTAGAAAATACATCTGTAAGTGCTTGGAAGACCTCAGAAATACACAAAGTGGTATCTCACAGGCCATTTTAATCTGGAGCTGAATGTGAAACGTAGCTGATTTAAATACAAGGCGTGGAATTGGTGACAGCCCAAAGGCTCCTGTATGTCAGCAGGTGCTGGAACTCCCTGGATAATAAATGAAAGCACTCTGCAGTCATGTGTTTGTCACAACAGCCCAGGGGCTTAAAATTCACCAGTCCCATTTGTCTAGCAGAGCTTGTTTCATTAACCTTGTAGTGGCCTGTCTTCTCCTCAGTGTTGTACATGAAGTAATTACAGGTTTCATGCTACCACAGGTTGCTGGAGCACCTTCTGGAGCTTGAAGCAATGATGCAGACATGAAGTTGCAGACAAACACCTCTAGTTGTGATAGTTAGGTTAATTTGCTGCTTTCACAGGTCGCAACTTTGGATGCTTTATTATCCAGACTCTGCTCAGCAGGACTAGGCTTACTGGGAACTCAAACTAGTTGCCGGAGTTCCCTCCTACCCATGGACATTGGAAGAGGCCCATTCTCAGTGCTAAAGGAACACTTGGTGTGGCTGATCCTAACAGGAAGATTCTCTGTTTCCTTACATGCTGATCTGCATTGCTGCCCTTGCGTCTTATGTGAAGAACTCAAACTAGGCGAAACTGCAATTTAAAAGAACAGATTTAAGTTGGAACCAGTCTTCCACATCTGCCCAAGCTCATCCACTAAGATGAGTTTTGGGCTGCAGCCAGAAGCAACATGTAGGCAGCACAGACAGCAACAGATGGGTTTTAAAGGGCCTTAGGAGCTCAGAGCCTAAGTCTTTACAATACTGAGGTCTAAACTCCAAGTTGCTTTTGAAAATGAAAAGTGCAAGTGTTCAATTACAGAGAGTCTGTATAAAATTTTGCCTCCTGCTTAATGCAGCAGCTAATAAAGTCAAGAAAGGTTACTGCTTTTTCGGAGTACAGTACCAGACACCTGTGTTACAAGGCTGTGGTCGACCAGTTGAATCTTATATTTACCCTTTTTATTCCTTGCTCTCTCTGACATATAAAGGAGTACTCACAGTGGCTAAGGTCTTTCAATGTATTATCAGGTCCATAAATCAACCTGCAACCAATAATTTTAACTTCACAACACTTTATCTTTGAGAAAGGTCTTTGAGGAATGTTTTCATGATCTGAAAGTTCACATTCTTGAAATAAAGACAGCTTGGATATTTCTCGTCTTGCTTTTTTGCAAAAAGCGTATCTATCCTGAGAAGAATTCTCTTATCGTAAAAAAATGGATTGTTAAATAATGAGCAACTGTAACTTCATCTAGAAATAGAACTTCATCTAGAAATTATCTCCCCACCTTCTAGGATGAGATGTTCTTATTGCAGGGCTATTTCCTTACTACTAATCATGAAGAAGTAAAAACAATCCCTTAAACTACTCTGACATTTCAGTTTCATGTAAGCACAATGTTGCTCATGGTATTTATATGCACTTCAATTTTCTTGATTTTACAACATAAGTGTGGCTTCTGATGTACAGCTCTGTACAAAAGACAGGAATTGAGCCCTATATCCTTGTTCTAAGCATAAAAATGCATGATATTGCATCTTCTCATTAAATGGATGAATACATTAGCATCTACTATAACTGGTATATAATGGCATATTACAATGAATTGGTGTTTTGACCAGATATATAATGTGGTTTCAATCACAAGGGCAATACAGCTGGTAAACTCGGTACAAAAATATTATAAAAAATAGAAACAATGGGAAATCACCACCCATTCTGCTCTCCTTCTCCAAAACTCTGTTAACAGAGCACTGTAAATACCCAACAAGGCTGGCAATCGCTATAGTAACTTTCTGTAGGAAGCTTCCCTGGGCAGACACTAAGAACCTGAACTGTCTGTCCAGTTGGTTCAAATTCACTTAAAATTTAAAGAACTGGAAAAAGATTGTACAATTAGAGGCCCTTGCCAAACATTAAAATAGTTGCCACTGTTATCCCTATCTATTCTACTTTCCTCCTTGGACAAGATTATCCAGATAAAAATCTGAAAGAACAAATTCTGAAATCAGTTTCTTACTTAATATGATTGTAGAAAGCTAAAAAGCAGCAAGGTTTATTCAAGTCACCGAACAGCCCTGATTCTGAGCAAATCTCAGAGAAAATATCCTTGCTTTTACGCAAAGCTAGTTAGCTCTGTGTGATTTAATGAAACTCATGCATCAGTAAGTTCTTATGTTTAGATACATACCGTTATAGAAATTAAAAATTAGAGTTTAGGTTTAACTAGCTTCTGATTTGACTCAGAATATGTGATGACAACAAGCAGTTTAATTTTACATACCCAAGGGAAAATTTACATTTACCTGTACTAAAAAACGCAACGGTCAATAGGGATAGAAAAAGCTATAAGCATACCAACATACGGAATATAATTCACTTTTCATTGTGGTACACAGTGTAGTGTTTTGGTATCCAGGCACATCTTAATATTGAAAGAGAGTTGAACGCATCACAGGGAGATCAGCTGTGACACTGGTGATTTGTCATTATGTGAAATCAAGTCAGATTAAGATTTCTGACCTAGAAAATACTGAAACAAAGCAAATAAAAGCCTGAATGCCATAAATATAAAGCCGGCATCACTCACCGAGGAGATTTACAGCTTCTTGCTAGTGTTAGGAGTCTTGTAGGCAGTCTTGTAGGCTGGAGTCTGTGATCTCAAAGGTGTTCTCCAACCTAAAGATTCTGATTCTAAATATTGGTGGAGGCATTTCTATCATTATATTTGCCATAATATCTGCAGTTGCCAAATATGATTACACCACCATGATTACTGTCCACATAATCTTTGCCTTGAAGACCTTACCATGTGAATGAACAGCAAGGATACAAAACATGGGATATGAGTTGTGTTATGGGAGGTGGATGACAGCCAAAATTCGTGTTGAAAACAAAAATACTATAGGGAACAGCAATAGCATTAATTTCCTATTTCCATCTGATTAAAAAAGAATATCCTGGAAAACCTATTGTAAAAACAGAATTAACCTTGTACACATATTTTGATTATTTGTAACACTAAAGTTTAATCAAAATAATCTAAAAATGAAAGGCATAATCAAACTGAATATTAAGATACCCCTTTAAGAAAAAGGTCAAAATAAAATAAAATACTTCATTTTATATTACACTGAATTTATCTGACATGGGTGCAGTCAGTCAGAGTCTTTAGCTTTTTTTCCCCAGTCGCTGAAGTTAAGATTTCTTAAGGAAACAATGATCCATCATACAATTTTTAGCCTGCTTGGTTTATTAATCCTCCCTAACAAATGCTCAACTAGAGCGGAATGAAATTCTAAAAATCACAAAGGAAGCGTGAAAGAGAAATTCAGAGACTGAACCCTGCTTGTTCAGAGCTGCAAGACAGAGGCTCAGTCCCATCATACTTCCTGGGTACATGCTTCGAGACTCCAGCAAGAGGAGGTCCTGTTATGACCCACAGGGCTTTGCAAGTGCCCTCATGAGCACTGATGAGCAACGACAAGCTCTCTCTTTGACCAGCTCCAACACCACAGTGATCTCCTTAAGTGCCAGCTCTCCCTGGGCTCTGTAATGGGTGCTAGTAGTTACAGCTGACAATGCGCTTGTGCTTCTGTTTCTCAATATAGAAGTAAAAATGCCTGAAAAGTAAAAAAACCCTCTTAAGTTCATCAGAAGATTTGCAGGATTTATGGGACTTTCCATCCTCTAACTCTTCACTCTTGCTCCAGTTAAAAAACTGGCCAGAATAATGGAAGAAGCAGCTTCTTGCCTGGAATCACTTTGGGTTAAAACTCACTTTGTTTTACAAGGTTTTTCAGCACCGAGACTCTTGATTGCCAAATGAAAAATAATATAGAAACTTGCATGGAAGTAGGTCATCTCACCTGAGCAGATTGTCTTCACTCCAGTCTGGGATGGAAGAAATGGGAGAAGGAACATCAGCATGGAGTGGAGAGGGTTGTGGTTGCAGCCCGAGGGTGTCGTAAGTGTTACAAGAACCCAGCAGGCACCGAGTTCTAGACAAGAGGCAATGAGCACCAAACCAAATACAGGATGCGTTAGGTGCCACACTGTTAATTTCAGCTGAAAATTAGCTTTGTAGATCTTTATGAAGCTGTGATGCCTGGCATAATTAATTACATGACTGAATAGTTATTCAATCAGATACACCTTTGGGGTGGATTTTCCTATCACCGCTGTCAAACAAAAGCCACTCCAACAATATTAACAAGCTCCTACTGGTGCCAGCAAGTAAAGATTCATGATCAAGAATTTTTAAGTTCAAGGATTTGGGAACATTTGCAACATTCATTCTTTTCAACTATGGCAAAATCGGAATTAAGAACCAATGAAAAACCTTTACACTGAGAAAATTATAAATAGAGTAGAATCATTCTAAGAGGAATGATGTTCTCTCATTTACACTGTTCAATGTTTTCTTACTAAATGCAGAAAAATAGTGAAGGATAAACCTTCCCACATTGTTTCCTTTCTAATAACTAGACTTCACTTGCAATCCTGGTTTAGTCTTTTGGCGCAATCTTTAAAAATTGTTTCTTATATCTAGTTCAGGCTTTTGTTGTTATTTCTTCTTTATCCACCTACCACAGATTTCTCCTCCCTAGTAAGATTTTTAAGGATTTGTTCTTATAAATGAGTTTTTGGTCAGCTCAAGCACAGCTGTTCTGGGATGTTTGAGACATCAGATGATGTTTTGCAGGCATCAGAAGGACTGACATATTGGGGTCTCTGTTTTCCATTATCACTTTTTAATTCAAATCCAGGCATTTATTAACACCTTTGTGCAACAAAGGAGAGATATTGTCTTGTTTATATAAGCGAAAAAGTGCACTGTGACTGGCAGTATTCTAGAAGAGATGGTGCTGCAGTAGGATGACAGTTTTATAGTGTGAGCTCAAAAAGGGAAGACGGAAAACTGTAGAGAGATAAAAATTGCGTGATGTTTGGCTTGCATAAGATATCTGCAGGTGCAGAAATGGCTCTTCTTCTTACACCAAACATCTATCTCATGCAGCACACAGATAACCTCATGATCAGCTTGCATCTAGCCTTATACGTCACCTGAACCCAGACTGTCTATAAAAGATGAATTTAGACCCTATCACACAGACATCTAAGTTTAGAGATCTTGATGCCAGTCTTGTAACAATGCAAACGCTTGTCGAAAAATGAAAGAGAGAAAAACAATGAGACTTTTTAAAGTTTTATAATATGTAAACAATATCGGTCCAGAACTTTACACTAAATTACCTGCCATAAGCATCCCAACATCTGACTGGAGTATCTAGGCAGAGAACAGCATGCCAAGTTCAGCTTCACGGAAAAAGAAGCTCCTCTCACACCCCTAATCTTGATACCAACTTGCAATGGAAATGTAAAGAAGCCAAGAATAAATACGCTTCAGACCAGAGACAAGCAGAGCAATATTTTCTCAGCTGGTGTCAGCAGTGTCCAGGGTAGACTCAAATGCAGATGGGCAGTGTGAGGTGGCCAAAATCAAAAGTTACAAGCAGATAAATTTATTTTTCCACATTTATGCTTCTTTATGTGTGGCTATTGTACATCAGCATAGCTCTGCGGACACTGACAGAACTGTGCCAGTGCTTTCAGCTAAATGTAATTGAATCCAACTCTATAGAATGAGAAACGGGCACTTCACCAGGAAATTTGTGTTGGCATATTTTGTTACGCAGTGTCACTGCCATGTAGGAGCTGGCAGCCTTGTGCCTGTTTCTCTCTGTTGCTTTTAAAGATGTCTTAGCAAAGCTTCTTTTGAAACTGTACCTGTTCTTTTCTGCATGGGTGTTCACCGCTTCTCAGAGTGGGAAACTGTGGAACTGAACCAGACTGGTGAGGAGAACAGGGAGAAAACAGAAATGTTTCTGTAAGAGGATTTGAGAATGAAAAAATAAAAGAAAATGTCAGGGCACCTTCACCAGTACAAAGTTCAGGGTAAACATCATCCATAGGTGAGCACCTTACGTTTGATCTTCTAGTGAAAACATTCGTTCCTGCTGCTGACTTGATGACATAATTGGAGAAGCTTGGAGAAATATTTGACTGTTTCTTCAATGGATTCTTCCTCCAGTTCTGTCACATAAATAGCTATCACTGGAGAACCCATACAGCATTTGGTTAAAAATACTGAATTTAATTCATTTTCTGGAAATTGGAAGCATTTTTTGTGTTCTCTGCACACTCTGAGTTATGTCTTCTGGAAGCTCAGGGCTCTTTCAGTCAGCAATCCAGACCACAAAATTGTCTTGTGGTTATTCTGTTAGTTTGAAATGACTGAGTATGGGTGCATAAGGAAAGGTACAGAAAGCAGATTATCTCGTCGCTGGTGGTCCCGTACCTGCAGTGTGTCTATAAATTCACATAGGCTGAAGTATTTAAATATTAGGGTACAAGAATGAACACGTTTCCAAGCAGGGAGAAGATTAAGTCTTTCTTGTTTTAAATATGGGCTTTTCTTGCACAAAAACAATTCTTCCAAGTGACTTGTCCTGAAGTTTACACAGTGATCATTTTCCTGCCCTCAGATGTGTAGTTGTAAGATTATCAGTAAAACCATTGATTATTTATTTATTTATTATTTGGAAAGTTTGATCAACTCCTTCATTGACAAAGAGAATAATCACGACCTATATCCTTTACTAAATATATTTTGCTATTGAGAAATCTAGGAGCAGCCTTTCATCTAGTGTCATGCATCACTTTGGACTTCAGTGACTACTTAGGTAAATAGAGTGGTTGATTTTAGTCTGGTCATTCAACTCATTTCAGTTAACGTTGTTATTGAAAAAGCAAATTTTTGTTGTTGTGCCATAGAGAAGACTGCAAATGTTTATTATTGCTACTATTATGGTCATTGATATAATTTTCACAAAATTAAAAGCTATATTGACAGGGTTGTATTTCTATTGCTTTCCTCTACAATATAGCATCATGATTCTAATGCAAGACTACAGGTGAGCTGGGCTTCCATAAACTCCAACTGAAATGTTTGTGCAAGAATACATGATCATTAAGACTGTTTTTATCATTGTCATTCATTCAGGTTGAGAACAAACTTCAAAAACCGAGGGAGCTTTGTTTCATAGTGAGTTTAATTGTGAACTTACCACAGAGGCCTCAGTACAACTTTCAAAACACAACCTTTAATGATTTGGCCATGCAGAAGATTGTGTTTGAAGTTTATGAAGCTGACACAAGAGTTAACACTGTAAAGAATTAGCAAGACGTAAAATGGAGTCCCTAGAGTTGTTTAGATTAATGCCCATCACCCAAGCTTGGTATTTTTTAAGACAGATTTCTAATTACCTTGCCATTTATACCAGAGCTGTGCACCAGAGATTTGTACAATCATCTGGGACAATGTTTATTGAAATGCATGTGGTACAATGCTGTCAGCAACTTCTAAAAGAGCTATCTACTCTGTTTGTAATGCTCCTGGAGTGCTTACCAATGTAACGTGCCATGTGCACTCTAGCACCTGTGTCACACTATTACTATTAACTTTACAAGCTTCTCTGGGCTAGATAGAGGCTATACATATTGTAGATATGAATTTCCCAAAGGAACAGGGAACACAGACCTAAACACAGATCACATTCAGCCAGACCTTTAGATGACAGAGGAAACTTACCCAATAAAAAATTGACCGGTGTCTCTTAACATTTTCATGTTAGCACCTCATAATTTGAGATCAGTTTTTCTTTCTAACTACTGCCGTAAGCGTGCATTGCATGTCACCTTGTGCAATGATGAAGTTCTGCTGTCTGTATAGTTTTGACTGATTTGAGAAACTCAAAATATAAACAGTCCAGCTAAGATCAGAAGAGCTACTCCTGCTATTGCTACTCAGTAGGTGGATCTGTTGAGTTGGCATCTGATTGCCATTATCCAAGAGCTTTATTGCATAAAGCTCTTGCTGCTTTGAAACTCCATGTAAATCCAGGAAAAAAAAAAGCATATAAAAATTAAGGGCTATAGCAGGAAACAGGGCTATTGAAACTGTGTGGGCTTCAGGACTGGGACAATTTCAAACACATGGAAAGAGAATGAGACCCTCCAGCTTGTTCAGGATGGATACAAAGGCAACTTTCACTATGCCACAACTTAACCCACCGAGATCTTGGCTTTCCCATTCAACAACAGATGGTAGTTCACATGCAGCTGAAATTCTTTGCATCCTTTTAATTTTGCAACACTTCTGTTCACCCCTTCCTTCTGCCACCACTGTCCTCATCCTTTCAATTTTTCTTGCCTTTATTCTTTTCACACCTAGACATTCTGTGTGTAACCTGTAGCCACAAAACCTTACAGACCTTCACGTCAATGTGCTGGCAGCACCTACCCAAAAGGACTTGGTTTGAGAGGCAATTGGAAGTTTTCAGAAGATCTTCCCATCATAGATTCCAACTCTTTTCCCACACAGGTGTGAAAGTGTCCTAACCCCTACATTATCCATGTTGACCTATATCATTCTTTAACACACTTTTTAAACTTTCTGTTTCTAACTGCAGGGTATTGGTTTTTCTCTCTGTTGTTCGTAACTTCGGTAGATTAAATGGTAACTTACTCTAGCTCTTCGTGACTTCAGGTCTTTCTTGATGCCCACTAGCCTGCTCTGGATGAATTTATAGGGAGTGGTGAAGAAGTTAGACTTCAATTAACAATTACTAACAATTACTAAAGGTAGAAAACCAGTGACTTTGCTATAAAATTGAATCTGTATTTTTTTGTACAGTTTTATAGAGACTGAACAGAGATAAGGTGCAGTTTATGGGAGAAAAGAGGATTTAAACCAAGAATGTAACACCGCTCAGATCAGGTTAAGAGATACTTCACCAGGGAAGGTCAGCAAAGCTTTCAAAAGTTTCACACAGTGAAAACTGCAGTTTTCTCAGCTGGTGGTGACAGAAAACTTGCAGTTCAACCTTTATCTAAGAATTTTACAGACGTATAACACCAAGGTGTCTAAGCAATATTATGAAAGAGTACTTATGAAGATGACAGGAGGATCTCTGTTCTGATCTGTTGTTGATTGTCAAACCATTCACAGATTCGATCCAAAATGTTTCATTTTAGAAAAATCTCTTATAAGGTCAGTTATCCTTGAAGAAACTTTGTGACTCAAAAGTGAATATAAAAGGATAAAGTGGAAAGACTAAATGCAAACACAATTTTCCAGCACCTCCACCTGCAAAACAGAGAAAGAAAAAAAAAGAAAATCACAGAGAGTTCTCAAAATTCCCCTCCCTACTTTTCTTTTTGTTTAAACCTCTACATCCCTAAACAGTTTGTAAAGGTAGCTCTAAGAAAAAAACATCATCTGCTGGTTTCAAAATAGGCAGAGAAAAGTGTGTTTGTATGAATTTTCTCTTCACTCATTACCTGAAAATAAGTCAGAAAAAGGCAAAAAGAGAAATATTAATAGATGCTATTTTTTTTTCCAGTAAGACCTTTTTTTCTTTCACATCTATTTCTTTAGCCTTGAGGAAAGTAAGTGCTGAAAAGAGATTGTTGTGGTACTTCAGCATAGCTTTTCATTATTATTGAGTGATGCTAGTAACAGTGTCTTCCTTACAGACATACTGAGTGATCAGTACCAGAAATCCTTCCTATTCTGATCTATTTTGTATGTGGCAATTTTTTAAAAAGAAAACGTTGGAGGCTTTAGCAAAGATTGCATGAGGCTGCATGGAATTAGTACTTCTCCCTTCAGAGAAATGTTTGTGAAACAATCTGAAAAAGGCAACATTACTATCAGTTATTACTGTAATATTAGTAATGAATTTGTGATACTAATAAACTGGCAAAGGCTGATTTTAATCTCTGACTATAACAGAGTATTATCAATTAGAACCCGTAAGTAAACTAACAAACTCAGGTTTCCTTTGCAGATAAAATGCATAACTCCTCAATGCACTGAACCTGTAATATCAAAATGTACTTTCAAACTATGTGACAATGCAGAGTACTTGAAATTAAGTACTTAAAGATGAAAGGAGGGTTGCCCGATTCTAAAGTCCTACACATTTGATTGCCATTATCCAAAAAGATCATAAACTAAGCAAAAATCTCTTTGAAAATGTACCCATTGGATACATATCTGGTAAGGAGGAAAGCAGAGCTGTTACTGTTTGCACGTTCAGAAATTCCTGATGCTGATGTTATCGCACATTCTGTTCCAGGAATGGAACAATCAGAATTTCTTCTGTATTTTGTCTGCATCCTAAATCTGGGGTGCAGTACTGTGGTACTACAATACAGTATCACAGTTCTTAAAAGAATTTTAGTCTTGAAGACAGTTTCAAACATTTATTCAGTTTAGAGTTTGTCCCATTCTGAAATTCATGCAAATTATCAGGGTACATTTAGAACTATGCTTGAACATAGGCACATAGAATTATAGAATAGTTTGCATTGGAAAGGACCTTGAAGATCATCCAGTTCCACCCCCTGCCATGGGCAGGGACACCTCCCACTGCATCAGGCTGCCCAAGGTCCATCCAACCTGGCCTTGAACCCCTCTAGGGATGGGGCAGCCACAGCTTCCCTGGGCAACCTGGGCCAGGGCCTCGTCACCCTCATCGTGAAGAATTTCCTCCTTATCTCTAGTCTAAATCTGCCCCTCTTCAGTTTATACCCATTGCCCCTCGTCCTATCGCTACAAGCCTTTGCAAACAGTCCCTCTGCAGCTCTCTTGTAGCCCCTTCAGGTACTGCAAGGTCCTGTTGCTCTGATGTAATGTACAAGATAAACATTGCAGACCACTTCAGAAGCTGCACAGCTGTTTGCCTTGAAATGATTGTTTCTTATTCTTTCCTTTACTGAGAAAGTGATCCTTGCTGTTTCCTTGCAATTCATTCTTGTTATCCCTGATCCAAATGCTGGATATGAACTAGGTTACCTTTAATTTAGTTGCATCAAGCTTTTCACTTGGGAAATATCAACAACTTTACGCAGGTCAGATGGGCAACTAACATCTATAAAAAGCAGCTCCAAGGCCAGCATGCCATTTAAAAGCCCAATTCAATTAGCATTCACTTTCTATGTCTTAGGTCATGAAGCATCTGCAAAGTGCTCTATTCCCATACAGGCTATTACGATTCTATACAAAATGTGCATTATTGCTGTCAAGAGGACTAAATTTGAAGCAGCATATAAGCCCTCTTAGCACCCAAGAGACTTCAAATATTTCCCCCAGAACTTGCAGCTAAAACTGATCTGGTTTATTTTTTTTCTGTTTGTTTGTTAGTTCTTGTTGGGGGATTGAGTTTTGGGGGTTTTTCGGCTTTAGAATATAAGCATAACGATGTCAACCATCACGCAATCTTCTCAGATGACATGAATGATATGTGAACACTGACAGTTATGGAAGTTACTTTGCCATTATGACACTTTTTTTATTTCAGCCGACGGTTCCTCTCAGAACCCCTTAGTGCACTTATTTGCACTTAGTAAGGCATAGTGGTAGGCCCAAGAGTTCATACTCAAATTTGACATAGGGCAGATTATTTATAGAAAGCATTATAAAGCCCTGACCTCTGATACCTGAGCAACTACTGTACAAGAAGTTGTGTTAAACTTTGGGCCAGAATACCAGTATGAAAGCCAAACAAACTATCTGCTTAAGTGTTACAGGTAAGCCCAGAATTAAGCTTGGGAATAAAAAATGAAGTTGAATTTGGTATATGAATGGGCATGTCATGGAGCTATACAGTATTAGGACACCAAAGACTGATTCTGAGCTTATGTAGCAGCTAATGTATTACTGGGCTAATTGAATAATGTATGAGATCTTCCAACTTAGACTACTGAACTTCATTTATTATTGCCATTCCAATTCCCACAGGACTGCGATAACCCTCTCTCAGTACCTGTATTCAAACATTTTGAATGTCATTTTGCATAAGTATCCTGAAATACAGAACAGTGATGGCATATTATTGAAATTTTGCTGAGATTTGGCAAGTATTTAACTGTGCTTTCCGTATTTTCCCCTGAACTTTTTATCATCCCAATCAACTCAGACTAAGATGTAGTGTTCAGATATTAATAAGGCTGTAAGCAAGCATTTATTTCCTTTATAATTTTCTATTAATTACAGAGCAGCTAATGCATTTTAAGAGTCAGCTATTAATTCATTTACATTGGCTGTCTTTTTAATTGCCTATTAAGTACCTGTATTCATTTGAGAGATTTACATGGAATTGTTGCCAAAAAAGTCTTGTGCAACTGTACCAGTTTCTTTTTCCGCCCGAGTTCTCTATTGTTTCATGCCATATTTATCATGGTTACTTTCCTTTTACACAACTGGCCTTTTAGCAGCTTAGATCTAAAAGCATTTAAAGCTATTATTGTATGCAATTATCTTCCTCCATTTCTCTTTCTTCTAATATTAAAAAGAAACACTCTATAATAAAAAAAACCCACAAAGAAAATCAATAGATTTTGGTCAAATGTTAGTCAAGCATTATTTGTATACAGTGAATAACTTTGTCCTATATAAAATAGCATACACTAAAAATTAAACCTAGCTCCTGCAGCCATGCCTTTTCCTACTTAAGCCAGGAGAGAGATTATACCGCTATCCATTTAATACAAAGAACTGAAAAACAAAAGTTTGACTTCATAGAATCAAGAATCAAGTATATGATGTTTACATAAAATTATGAACTGTGTATGCAGTTTTTTATGTAAAGTATTAAAAAAGTCTATGCTATTTTTTTTTAAAAAAAAAAAGAAAAAATTTCACCCAAGGGTATTGAAGGAGCTGGTGGATGTGCTGGCCAAACCCCTTTCCATCATCTTCCAACAGTCCTGGTTGACTGGGGAAGTCCCACTGGACTGGAGGCTGATGTCGTGCCCATCTACAAGAAGGGTCACAGGGAGGATCCAGGGAACTCCAGGCCTGTCAGTCTGACCTCAGTGCCAGGGAAAGTCATGGAGCAGGTGATCTTGAGTGCGATCATGAGGCACATGCAAGAGAACCGGGTGATCAGGCCCAGTCAACATGGGTTCACAAAAGGCAGGTCTTGCCAAACTAACCTGATCGCCTTCTATGACAAAGTGACTCGGCTGCTGGATGAGGGAAAGGCTGTGGATGGATCTTCCTGGACCTCAGTAAAGCCTTTGATACAGTTTCTCACAGCATTCTGCTTGAGAAACTGTCAGCCTCTGGCCTGGACAGGCGCACACTCTCCTGGGTGGAAAACTGGTTGGATGGCCGGGCCCAGAGAGTGGTGGGAAATGGAGTTAACTCCAGCTGGAGGCCAGTGACAAGTGGGGTTCCCCAGGGCTCAGTGCTGGGTCCAGCCCTGTTCAATGTCTTTATCAATGACCTGGATGAAGGCATCGAGTGCACCCTTAGCAAGTTTGTGGACGACATTAAGCTGGGTGGAAGTGTTGATCTGCTTGGAGGGTAGGGAGGCTCCAAAGGGACCTGAACAGGCTGGATCCATGGGCTGAGACCAATGGGATGAGGTTTAACAAGGCCAAATGCCGGGTCCTGCACTTGGGGCACAACAACCCTGGGCAGTGCTACAGACTAGAAGTCTGTCTAGAAAGCTGCCTGGAGGAGAGGGACCTGGGGGTGTTGGTTGACAGCGACTGAACAAGAGCCAGCAGTGGCCCAGGTGGCCAAGAAGGCCAATGGCATCTTGGCTTGGATCAGAAACAGCATGACCAGCAGGTCCAGGGAGGTTCTTCTCCCTCTGTACTCAGCACTGGTGAGACTGCTCCTCGAATCCTGTGTTCAGTTCTGGGCCCCTCACCACAAGAAGGATGTTGAGGCTCTGGAGCGAGTCCAGAGAAGAGCAACAAAGCTGGTGAGGGGGCTGGAGAACAGGCCTTATGAGGAGCCATTGAGGGAGCTGGGGTTGTTTAGCCTGGAGAAGAGGAGGCTGAGGGGAGACCTCATTGCTCTCTCCAACTGCCTGAAAGGAGGTTGTGGAGAGGAGGGAGCTGGGCTCTTCTCCCAAGTGACAGGGGACAGGACGAGAGGGAATGGCCTCAAGCTCCACCAGGGGAGGTTTAAACATCATTACGCATTGTCTTCAGTAATGTCATAATCTTGATTTAAGGTGAAGTTCTCTCCTCTACCTACATTCATCTATAACAAGCCCCCCCAGCTTAGCATGTAGCCAAGCTTTGGACAGAACATCTCTCAGCGCAAGGACCACCTCATTAAACCAAGCCTGCCTCCAGGTCCGCTGCTCATGACCAGGTCTGTATGTCAAGAAGTTCAGCAACATATAATAGAACAATATGGAACACCCAGCCTAAGGAACTTTCCAATTTATATTCTGAGGCTGAAAGATAAAGTTTACGTTCCAAGCAAAATCTAAAAACGACAAAAAATCTGCAGTTCCACTTTGGGAATGTTTTGTGTAGAATGTTTTCTTACTCATTGCATGTAGCGGTATGAATGAGGTTTACCATGCTGAACAGATTAGCCAACAGACCTTACCACAATACATCCCTCAAGTTTCCTGACTCCCAGTCCTGAGTAAGCTGCCAAGAAACTAGATAAGCAAGTTTTGAAACGGAATCTATTAGAAGATTCACTGACATGAACACATCGCTGCACGATACTTGCACTTTAAAAAAAGGCATTTTCCAGGGGAAGAATATTCTACTGGAAAATTTCTGTCTATCTCTATCAGTAATTGGCCGATGCCCTGAAGCAGGAGTGCTTATATCTTTTTTCCCCTCCTGTAATCTTATCTAACATAGCTGTGGATGTTCTTATTATCCATACAAATGTCTAATCCTTTTTGAATCCTACTAAGCCCTTATCTGTCCCACAGGGTAAATTTTCTTTGTGTAAAAAATCTGATTCCTTTTAGCATTTTTTGAAAATTGTAAGTGATCCATCTCACTTGTCCTTGTATTACAAGAAAGGGTAAACAGGATTTTCCTTCTGCATGCTGCGTATTATTTTGCGTACCTCTTATACAGTCTTATTTTATGAGGTTCTCCACCAGGATAATATTTTTATTTTATTTCCGACCTCATTTCATAGGGAAGATGTTTGTTTAAATAGGACCTTTTTTCCCCTTTGGATGGAGAAGGGAATAAAATTATGAGATGTGAAATATATTATTTCATTCACCAGAACTATAACTTTCTGCAAGTATAATTCTATTGAAATCAGCATCTCCTAGTGTGTAAGGCTTGTCTCTCTGCTCTGCCTGTGTCTATAATGACACCATATCATTTTCTGTCCTCTTCTGCATATTAGCTAGTATATTTTGTCCTTTTTTTTTTGAACAGCTGTACCCTGAGCAGAAGGCTTCCTGCAACTATCCAGAACAATTCCCAAGTCTTTTTGTGACCTGGTTCCAAATAATTTGGACACCAACACCATGCCCAAGCAGAAAGCTTTTGGAGAGACAATCTCTACTCTGATTTCTCTGCCTGATTTCACTGCTTGAAATGTGCTTGGCAAGGAGCAGAAGATGGATAGGGGAGGAAGGCAAGACCACATGTGGTTAGTTATTTTAAGACATGGAATTGGCTGGCAATATTTCCATTCCATAATACTTTAGACCAGTGGCTGAATCTTAATCATAGATCAATTTATATTTTATTTTGATGTCATCCAGTGCCCCCTTCTTAACTTGTATAAGGTGCATTTAACAGAGCTGTCCTAGCTACATAAGCTGGTAACATGAGTAGCGCACATATGAGGCACAGGAAGAATGAATGTTTTGCCCAAAATCTCATCAGACATTTATTATGAAGGTGGAAATTGAATCTGAAGTTCCCAAGTCAGGGCATGGAACTTTATAAACATAAACCACTCCTCTTCCTTATTCCTTAGAGAAAAAAAGCTATGAAAAACTGACCTCCCTTCATTTTCTTGTCCATTGTTTCATTCTCCTATGTCCATCTCCTCCTATTATTTAGGGAGTTTAAAACTGTCTCCTTATCTTGCTTTTTCAAACTTGGTACCTTTGGGGGACTGGCACTCTGGAGAGATAGATATTTTACACTGAGGATAATCCACTCGTAATGACGAGGAAATCTTAAAGAAGGCAAAATGCTTGCATACACTACGACTTGCTTTTGAATAGTAATTAATGAACGCACATGAGGCTTTTCAGTAATGCTCAGCTCCACAAAAGAAGCAGAAGCAACAGAGATAAGGCAGCTCTTTTTCAGCCAGCACTGCTGATAATTAAGCGACCTTGTCAGAAACTATAGATATTTACTGATTCAGCAGAGAGTACTTGAGGAGGAAAAAGAAAAGATAAAATTGCCTTTATATGTCAAATCAACTATAAAAAATTCCAGCTTAAGATAGAAGACAACAAAAAAATGTCACCTACATATTTACAGAAGCCAGTGTATAATGGAACTAATATGACAAAAGCTTGAAGAATACCTTTGTGCATTTTTGCATTTTTATATATGTAAATCAAGTAAACGTAGGGCTTTGGGCTGCTTATTTAACAGCTGTACAGTAGCAACATTATTGTCATTTGGCTTAACAAATGTGTATTTTAGGCAAAAGGCATTTTTTGTATCAATATTACTATGCAGAGGATAGAGAAATGTAGAAGAATGATGTATATAAATAGCAGGGAGCAATTTCATACTGTTTAAATAAATGGGGTAAAAAGCCTGATGATGGCAATTAATTAATTACTATGTTACAAATTAGAGAACTCGGTGGCTGTACATCCTAATGAGTAAGTAGGGCAATAAATGATAAAGTGCATCAGTATGGTTATTTTTGCCACTTGCATCATAAATTTGAATCCTTGTTTCTTCCCATGAGCAAGCACCTGTATTCTGTGCATGGTGCTTTCTTCTCATGAAAAGGACAGCTTTCTCACCTACTCATGAAGTCTTTGTGGAGCTGATGGAGTGGGGAACCAGGCAGACATAGATAGCGCTCTCCCATTCTAAGGCTGAAGCTATGAATTCTATTCATTTCAAGGATAATTTTGAAACACTGCTTCTGCAAAACTCTTTGTGTCAGGAATATGAATGACCAGTGCACAGACTGTCCTTTCCCTGGGTCCAGAATAGAAATGAATGAGCCGTTCACAGTAAATTATTTGTCTGTGTTTACATTGTTCAGCACGTGAAAAGCCGAAACTCTCTGCTATGCTAAGATCTTCTCGGCCTGTGAATAATAAGTTTGTTCTATGCCCCAATTGTTGTGATGATCCCATGCCAGCTGCACTGTAGGTCAATAAAATCTAGGACCTTTTCAAGAGAAGCAACTGGTCCATAATATTTTCTCAGCAACACATGCTCTGGTTATGACCTTGTGGCAGGTTGGACACAACACCGTGAACCAACAGTTCTGCACCAGCTGAAATCTCCCTTCTTTTGATGCATTTTCAGCTGTTCCAATTGAACTGCATGATACTCCCTTTTGCAAACAAGGGATAGATACATCACAAAATACTAGGCTTTATGTAGCCCTTAATCCTCTACCTCCTTAGAAGTCACAGGGCCATGGTTCATAGACCAGCAGTCAGACCAACTACACTAAAGGGCAGAACTTTCCCTTTGAACAGGCATTCAGTTCCTCGCAGGTTCACTCACCAGGTTGTATGATCTCACCTCACGTGGCCAACTTCTAGAAAAAGGAAAGAGACTACTGACCACAAAATAGACATGCAAACATTTCCAAAGTGCTACAAGATGTGAAAAGAAGATTAGGTAATAGAAATGCTGCCCTATGAATATATAATAAAAGCAGGAAAAATGGATATTGGGAAGAGATATTGGATATTGCCCGAGAGAGCCTTATCTTCATAGTGGCACTTTTCTGCAGAGTTTATCCTGTTCTGTTTAAAGAGAAAGGAGAATTTGTATTGCTTGGTACATCTGCTGATGTTGCTGTTTCTGTATTTCCTGTGTTACAGAAAACCGAGCACAGGAGCTAAGGGAGGGAATTATGTGCAGTGTGGAACCCTGTGCTGTATTCCAGCTAGCCATAAGCAATTCCCATCCCACTTTTGTGCCTAAGGTCTCTTCAGTAGACCTCAAAAAAGATTAAAATATCCCAACAAAATAAACAAAAAAACCCCATACCCCCACACTCCTCCACTCTGCAAAAGAAGAGCGATTCATTGGCATTTTTTTACATGTGATGGCTGTAAAACATAGCTGGCAAATTAATAATAGTATGAATTTTAAATCATGCACCAGGTCTCTATAAGATTAAATCAATGTGGTGTAATTAACACTATTTCCTCCCAGATAAACGTATTCTGTGCTGTCAAAAATTTTTAATATACTACAGCCTGAATAGCGGGTTTTTTTGGCAGTAGGTACTAGTTGGCAGGAAAAATTACTCATGACCTTTTAGCTTATACAAATACTTCAGGTTTTTGGGTTTTTTTTAAGTCTGCACACTGCATCTTCCACAATAAGTGGCAAAACATAATGGAAATAATTCTGTTCCAGCATTCAGTGCTGGGTGGTTGTTTTCATGCAGAAAGGAAAAAAACCAATATGCGCTCTTTATTCTTTCAGGGCTATAGTCCAAGAGAAACAGAATTTCATTATTAGACCATGCAAATTATTAGGCAGCATGTGTGTTATTGATACTCATAATATTTGGGATATTTTTATTAGATTCTAAGAATTTCTGTCAAAATATTATAAACAGTCAGGTTCTGACAGGCAGCAGTTGTGTCCTGAGTAGTTTGTTCCTCAGAAGGTATGGACAGGAGCAAGGAGAAATACTGATTGATGTCCCTACTGGACACATGTTTGTGCCATAATTCTGTACTGTAGAATTGCCTGTCTGGATTTTGTAGGGTTCTGTATAGGCAAGTTGGGAGGAGGATTAAGAGTAGAGGAGCCAGTCTCAGAAATTCTGGTTTATAGTTCCATCTCTGCTTCTGATCATAGAATCATAGAATCATAGAACCACTAGGTTGGAAGAGACCCACCGGATCATCGAGTCCAACCATTCCTATCAAACACTAAACCATGTCCCTGAGCACCTCGTCCACCCGTGCCTTAAACACCTCCAGGGAAGGTGACTCAACTCCCTCCCTGGGCAGCCTCTGCCAGTGCCCAGTGACCCTTTCTGTGAAAAATTTTTTCCTAATGTCCAGCCTGAACCTCCCCTGGTGCAGCTTGAGGATGCAGTAGATCAAGCCAGAGAGGGAGAGCAGATGTCCCTTTCAAGATCCAGATGTGCCTGTGGAAGAGGTTACTGCCCCTAAGTGCTCATTTATGACCCTCCTGATCTGCTGGGAGTGTAGTTGGCATGAATCACTTCATTTGTTTAAGGCAAAAATTAATCAGTCTGACTCAGATCATCTATTTAAATTATCTAAACTAAACCCCTGCAAAGATTAGCTAAATTATTGGACAGTAAACTTCTGCACAGAACGTAAAAGGCAAGTAGCTTCAGGCAGTAATCTCTTCTGCCACTGAAGCCAGACCTGCAAAAAACATTTCTTTACATCCTCAACTTTGCACGTATGTTCACATACGATGTCTGAAATAGGACAGAGCCTACATCACTGACTCAGCAGCTAGTTACACACCTTGATATATTAAAGTTACCTTGCTCCTTAACTAAATACTGAATGATCAACATTCATAAGAATGGCACTAAGTAAAATGGTTTTACTCTCTAGTTAGCTTCAGACACTCAGTTCAATCCATGTAGATAGCAATGAAATGTAAGTGTATTTGCTGTCGTTCTTGATTATTCCCAATATCATTTGAAGTGTAATTTCCAAAATATTTGCTGTAGTGAATATTGATTGTTTTTTATACTGCTTAGAAATAAGGATAAAGTTGAAAATGAGAGTTAAAATTAATTTTATATAAAATATTGTGGTTAGAGATACTTAAATTTAGACATTTTGATGAAGTTACTGGGTTTGTCCAAGTATAACATCTTACAAAGTAAGAAAAAGCTAACATATACAAGAGGAAAAAATGCGTCTTTTTTGCTGATGTCGTGTCAACAAGAACAGAACAAAGCAGTTAAGAAAAGTTATTTTTCAGCTTGTGTGGTCAAGAACAAGCCAGGATTACCAGCGGTTCAGAAATCCAAGGTTCAGCATCACAACAATTTTCTGCTGGCTGATTTTGCAGTTAGAACACGTCCATCCTTAGTTCAGTTGTGCTACTGGTGTCAGCAATGCATAATTTTCACAGTATATACAAGGGTTGTGGAAATTGCAAGGAATACAACAGCAGCAGCAATTAGTGCCTGTTAGCGATGGCTGAAAACCCCACAGCAAAACACAGAATTATTCAACATTCAAAGTACTTTGCATTCACTTAGTGTGTAGAATTTTTCATATAGAAAACAAAAGAGTTAGATATTTCTATAGATAGTGAAGTCTTGGAGACACCTAAAAGTCTGTTAGTAGAAAATAGATCTATTTTCTTGCATGTATGAGGACATTTTAGGCAGAAATAACCAAATCGTTGTAATTTTTTATGTTAGGAATGTTCTGTCCTGAAAATCAAAACAAGTAAACAAAACAAAACAAAACAAACAAAAAACCAAACCAACTCAAACCAACCCACACCTTGGGGTTTCATACAGTGAAACATCTTTTCAAAATTTCAATAAAACCTAAATTCTGTGCAGTAAAGTGGAAACTTATGTAATAAATAATTTTGTTCCAAAATTCAACAACAAAATCCCTCCCAAGAAGGCAATTTTGCCACCTTGACTGGTTAGTTTTATACAAGCCTTGGAAAGGTCTTACCATCATTTCTTTGCTATAAAATATATTTCCTGCTTTTGCCATCTGCTGGAATGAACCACTTATTGATCATTAGTGTATTTTTCAGGTTAGTTGAGTTTTTTAGTAGCTGGAACAATGAACAACACTGCTCAATCCTAGGTATGCAAGCCTGACACATTCAATTTATTCTGTACCATTACCACTGGATGGCATTAGTTAGTTGTGCTACAGGAATGGATGTGAAAGGGAACAATTAAACCTGTACAGCTTTTATCAATAAGTATTAAAGCACTAAACTAAGAGTTATCATGGTATTTTCAGGTGAGGGCCATTGCTATTGCATTTGCTTCACAACGCTAAGCCAGTTTTCATGAGCACAGCCTCTAACAGAGAAATTAGCGTGTCATTTTGTTTACATATAAAACCACAAATAACCTTGTCATGTCAGTAATAAGGCATAATACAGTAATACTCAAGTAGACTCACATATTGGCAAGTTAGCCACTGTTAGGATAAGCTTCATAATAGAAACATTCCAGTCCCAGCAATGGAAACCAACACAGGTTAAAGCCTTAATGCAAGCATCCAAGTTTCAGAGCATTTCCAAAATCCAAAGGCACTTTAAACTGAGTGTTTCAAAATAAACTGATTGCTAGATTTCTTTCTCTGACAGCCACGTGTCTGCCAGTCATGAAAAACCCACAGTAATGCAGATGAAAAATAAACACACACAAGCACATCCCAGGTTTAAACCATACAGATAGACCCACATCGTTGCATACGATACTGTTTTGTTCACTGCTTAGATCAAAACCTGTCACTGTGTGGTGGATTATCTAGAGAGGATTCCACTCCCATCATGTCTCCTCCTTTATTTCGCAACACTAGGGCAGAAAAAAAACCCCAGACCTCCAACGGGACCTCTGAACTCCCCAACCTCTCTACCCTCCTGCTCCCTTTTCCCCCAGATGTCTTCCCTTATGGGTATTTTCACAGAAAACAGATAACATTGGGCTACTGATCTCATCACTTTTGCCTGAAGGGGATCTCGAACACAGTTCCATTCTTTGCAGAAGTTAGCAAAGAGTGCACAGAACAGCATCGAAGTGAAGGACGTGGGAGAGGGTTTATAATCAGGTCTTCATTAGAGAAATGAAACCTGAGGGAAGTTGTGAAATCATCCCCCAAATGACTTTTCCAGGCCAGCTGAGCCATTATCTAGGTGATCCAATGTGATCATATGAGAATCTGGAAAGGGGAGGAAGAAGAAGAAAAGAAAAAAGAATTTTAGAAAATAGAAAAAAATCCCCTGAAAACAGGAAAGTCACTGCTTCCAAATACAAACAGAAAATTTTTAGCAGACATGAAAACACACTGACCAAAAATGTGATCATTAAGCCATGTATGCTATTTGTTGTTGACATGAAATTCAAGTGCTTGCGGTTGGTAGTACCAGTGCCTGCAACAAAACAATAGTAAATAATCTGATTCTTCTTGATTATTCCATGCTTTGAGTGGAACATCTTTTTGTGAAGCAGTTTTAAATGATTTGCATTGTGTTATGGTACAGACTAAGATGACGTAGAACTCATTTTTGCTTTGCCATTTACTATTCTTCGAGTTCCAAACACGTGAAGTATTAAGAACACAGAATTAGACAGCAGTGTTTTGTTTCTTTGCAACATGTGATAATTTTAAAGAGTAGAGAAGTGAGATTCTGTTTATTTTTAAAGAAGCTCCACGTTATGTGTCCCTTATGCAAGACCTATGTAATATTACTCTAATCATTGTTCTATTGGATGTTCTTTTTTGGTAGGTAGGGGCTTATAGAATGATTCTTTTAAGCAATTTGTAAACATTGACATACACTATGATACAAAAAGTGCCTTTCACACTGCAGATTTCATCTTCTCAAATTACTAACACAAAACCTAGGAATGGGCTAAAGTAATCTGCTGCTGTCATAAAATCCAAGGGAATTGCCTGGATAAAGCAGGATTAAAGCTTTGCATGAATGTGCGGTAAATTTTAGGACTGAAATAATGTTATGACATTTAATAAGACAGAATGCAAACATGCACAACAGCACTGGCTGCTGTGATCACCAGTCCCTTTTCCTCGAGGCAGGCATTGTCGCAGCAAATCTGAGCCTCAAGCACGGGGCACAAGCAATGGCAAAGCTTGGCAGCGAGGAAGATGAACGCTATAAATAGCCAGCGAAATGGTATCTCTCCAGCCGAAGACAGGGGCTGTGGTGAAACAAAAGGCAAAGGGCATTTGCCGCTGTTCTAGCCCTGATGTTTGCAGGAGGCGGAAAGTCCAGGAAGCAGTAAAGCTCTACAAGAAGGGCTGATAGAAGTTTGGCTCTGTATGGGCACATTAGTGCAGGTGGCTCTGGTCAGCCTCAACCAAGCAAGATCTGCACAGAGAAGAAAAGCTGCAGAGAATCATAGGATAGTTTGGGTTGGAAGGGACCTAAAAGTTCCAACCCCCCTGCCATGGGCAGGGACACCTCCCCCTGGATCAGGCTGCCCAAGGCCCCATGCAACCTGGTCTTCAACACCTCCAGGGATGGGGCAGCCACAGCTTCTCTGGGCAACCTGTTCCAGGACCTCACCACTCTCATCAGGAAGAAATTCCTCCTTATCTCTACTCTAAATCTGCTCCTCTCCAGTTTACACCCATTGCCCCTAGTCCTATCATTACAAGCCTTTGTGAACAGTCCCTCCTCAGCTTTCCTGTAGCCCCTTCAGGTACTGGAAGGTCACTAGAAGGTCTCCTCGGAGCTTTCTCTTCTCCAGGCCAAACAACCCCAACTCTCTCAGCCTGTCTTAGTATGGGAGGTGCTCCAGCCCTCTGATCATCTTTGTAGCCTCCTCTGGACTCGTTCCAACAGCTCCACATCCTTATGTTGAGAAAGTATGTTAAGGAGATGCAGGAATCAACATACATGTCTTAGGAGAGGGCACAAAAGGATTTTTTTTAAACAGTATGAGCGGTGATACAAATGTTATCTAAAAATCACATAAAACACAAACCATAAGAACATGTAAATATCCAGAAATTATCTATTTAAGGCAACAGCAATTTTGGTGCAAGCACAATTAGTTACTTGAAGTGACTATGGATATTTTAAACTTCATATTAAAAGATAACTGTGGAACAGAGAAAACAAGTTTGGAAATGGCCCTCCAAAAAAAGGCAGTGTCCACACACCCTGACTGGTTTCAATAAAACTTAAGAGGGATCACATAGTGCAGGTGATCATAATATCTGGAGCCTGTCCTCAGTGCTCAGTTCTTGTTAATGCACAAGTATGATTCTGAAAATAACCTCAAAATGGCATTTTTAAGAGTGTCAATGTGCCAGACCAGCATGTCTTGCTACAGAAGGTGCTCAGATTTGAGGTTCCTTTTCCTTCTCATGTTTCCATTTCTCTTCTCACATACACCACTGGAATGCCACATGAAAACAAAATTTTTACTCATAGGCAACCTAGGGTAGACAGGAAGAACTAGTCTCCAGACAAAAGCCTCTGTTCTGTTCAACACTCAATGCATTTTAACTGTGTAGTCCCTGAACTCCTCCAAGAGGTTTTGGGTTTTATTGTTGGTGGGTTTCAGGTTTTTTTTCATATTGTGAGATGAAATTATATTCAGGTATGTTTCCCACAAACTCCTCAAGTACAGCTATAAAGAATGCAGGTTATGGCAATTTGAAACAGCACTGAAAAACTGTGAAAGCCAGAGACAGAATCTCTCAGCAAGGTTATATGAATATAGCAAAGCCACATTACAGCCCTGCTGTCTGTAATGTTCATCTGGAAACCTATAAGCTGTTATAATCAAATATCAAATATGACAGACTGATAAATCATGAAATACAAGTAACAGTTTACCAAAGAAAACCTTCAGCTGTTATGATAGAATCATAGAATCACTAGGTCGGAAAAGACCTCTGAGATCGTCGCGTCCAACCATACCTGTCTGCCACTAATCCATACCCTTAAGTACCTCATCCACCCATCTTTTAAACCCCTCCAGGGAAGGTGAATCAACCACCTCTCTGTGCAGCCTCTTCCAGTGCCCAATGACCCTTTCTGTGAAAATTTTTTTCCTGATGTCAAGCCTGAACCTCCCCTGGCAGAGCTTGAGGCCATTCCCTCTCCTCCTGTCCCCTGTCACTTGGGAGAAGAGCCCAGCTCCCTCCTCTCCACAACCTCCTTTCAGGGAGTTGGAGAGAGCAATGAGGTCTCCCCTTAGCCTCCTTTTCTCCAGGCTAAACAACTCCAGCTCCCTCAGCCGCTCCTCGTAAGACTTGTTCTCCAGCCCCTTCACCAGCTCCACTGCTTTTCTCTGCTTTGTTTCAGAGGGATGGGCACATCCCCTGGAAACTCCCTGGACATCTTCCCTTGCCTCCACTCTTGTTTTACCTCACATCCAAACAAAAGGGAAAATATAGTAGCAAATATCTCTTCTCCTAGAAGAGGATCTAAATGTAATGTATTTATGAATCACATTAATAATGGAATAAGGAATTGATGAATAAGAATTGAAACATTTACATAGCAAAAAGAAGGAGCTTTTACTATAAATTATTAATAGCCTAATAATGACAATATGAAATAATAATTAACAAAGGCACAGCTATTATCACCCAAACAAGAAACAGCTTCACTTAACAAAGAATCCTACATAACAGATATGCTAATCTTATTTTCTAATTTCTGGAAACATTTTCTGTTACTTTTCAAAAACTCATTATCAAAGTCACAAGCAGGAAACTACTAAACCCATTGCAATATTTTGGTTGTAAAACAACTTGATAGTTATTATAAAGTTTTTCTCATTTCTCTGTGGGAGAACAGGATGAATTCATTTATGCAAGAGTAATTTCTTCCACAGTCATTTTGCGAGATGATTTATTTGTAGAGGGGGACAGACAATAATAAAGACTCAGATTTAAATAGTGCCTTTCATCCCAAAGGATCCTAAAGCACTTTACAAGATATATCTCTACACAGGGATAACGTCACCCACCTCTGAAGTGATAGATGGCACCTATTTAGCAGCACATCCAGAAATGCTCCATAACAGTTTAAAGCAGGCAGTGAAGAATACCAGAGCAAACAGAAACCACAGGTGGGATTATAATACACTTCTAATAAGTACATTAAAACTTTTCCAAGGTATCACTGCAAACACACTTCTTGAAGAGCTACCGCATGTTTTGTAAGTTTCTGAACCTATCTCTGCTGGTCCTGTATGTAATTTACAGGAGCTTCCAACTCAGCAGGACACGTAATTTCTATCTTTAAGATTCCTTAAGGCACAACAATAGTCTTGGGAAAGCCTCCACTTGCTTAGAATTTATTTTTCCAGCAATACACCACACCATACTCCTCCCCCCATGCAGAAGAACCCACCTGCACGTATTTGAGAAGTCCTTCCCCACCACAAATCCCCAATTTCATATAGTTAAAGATTTTGAAAACAAAAAATCAGCTGACTTGTCCAGGCAGCAAATCCCCACCCTCCTTTTCTTTTACAAGAAATCCAAAATAGTTCAGGTAACCTAGGAGAGAGATGGAAATGCAAGCAATAAAAACCCCACCATAAACATTAAACAGCAATTCACTGATGAAACACCAAGTGACCATTTTCTCAGTAATCTTCACATTAATAAAATAGGGTGCTGAATATCAGCCATGCATAGTAACAGTCACCTGTCCACACGCTTTGGCCGCATCCAAAATTCACTGCAGTTAGCCAAAATGCTTCTACTGACTTCATTGGCTTTAAGCCACGTGTTGTTTTCATTTTCAAGTCTGTTGGAAAAGCAGTAACCCTTTTTGCTTTTACTTTTTCTGCTTCATCACAGAATATGTGTATCTATTGTTTTTGGCCAGTCGCTGTTTGATTCACCCCAAAGGACTCATTATTAAGCACCTAGAGCTGCCAAAAGCAGAACAGAACTGGATTGCTGCACGCAAAGTCTGTTGTTGACAGCAGTTCAAAAACACCAGCAACTTAATGGTGGACAATTAATGCTACACTTGATAAATCTTTTTTAACAGGGTATAAGTAGCAGGTGATGTAGTCTTTCCAAATGAAGCACGTAAGCGGGGATTTCGCACACAGAGTTTATGGAACACTGAAGTTTCCCATTGAACAACTATTTAGGTCACAAGAATTACAGACAGAGAATTTAAGTATGGATTAATAAAAAAGCAATTTCCACTATCAGTGTTTTTCAGTATGCTTGATAATCCTTTGCTTTTTGTGAGATATAACTACCCTCACCCTCGGGTCAGTACCCAAATGGTTCATATAATGCATGCAGAGGATAATAAATTGGGTTTGCCATTTTCTGTTCTTCGTTTTGTCCTGAAGCAATCCGTTATGTCATGATCCCATGCTTCAGTTTATTTTACAAGACGTTTCTTTTCAGGAACAGGAAATGTGTTTTGGGGGGCTTGTTTTGTTTTATTCTTTAAACATAAGCCTTTTAATCTATTCATCCTGCCATTACAACATCCTTACCAAGTCATAGTGTGATGTACCTGAACTAAGAGGTTGGATTAACCTTTCAAGTGTGGAGCAAACCACAAGAGCTGTCCTAACAAAAAAACATTAACCTCAAACCTGTGCACAGACTTGAGTTTCATTCATAGGACCCTGTTTTTATATGCTTGCCAAAAGACAGTAGAAAAAAAGAGCATCTTTATATACTTGAAGCATGTATTTCAAAATATATGCTTTTTTTGTTTTCTGTGGGTAAGTCCAGAGAAAAACAATTCAATTTCTCAGCAACTCTGCTGTTTCTAAATATACTTCCATCCCATGGTAACAGCAATATAGCTTCCAGACATTTGGAGGAGTCAGAAGTGCCCTACACTGTGTATTTTCAGGGCAAAAATTGGAGTTTTCCTTCCAAGTCTTTCTCCCTCTGTCTCTCAAGGAATAAATAAGCTTCCATCAGCAGATGTTTAGTAAAGGTCACTACATTTTTAATTATGAGTGGAATCATCCACTAAGAAATGAAATTTACTAAGAGTTTCCTGAAAAAAAATAATTACTTACTACATCCTTCCTTGCCTAAGACCACATTAAAGCACATTTTAAAATTGTTACAAGTCTAAATAAAGTAAGGATGTCCAATGGTTTGTACAAAGGATTCCCAATCAAAGCCCTACATATGTAAGGGGACTCCTAAAACTTGCTTGCAGTCGCTGATGCATGAGGGATTACTAAGGTCAGGTTTGAAATTTATGATAACTGGCCAACGCTTACTGTTTAAAAGTTGACGTATTTGAGTAATTATGCCCAAGTGGTGGATTTTTTTCCCAAACAATTTCTTAGCAACAGCAGCAGACTTCTGCAAGGGCACAGAGATGTTTCCATTGACAGGATTTTGATGACACCTGATTGGTACTTCTGGATAAAACCTTATCATAAATGTTTAAATGCAAAACCATTTCTATTTACATCATGCAAAATGTGGACTTCTATGGCCATCTTTTCCAATAGCTGCATAAAGTAAGGCAGTGATTTTCCAGTATACAAAAATGCCTTCTGATACAGACTAGCAAACAGAAAACATGTACAATATATAACAGAAAGAGGAGAAGCTCATTTACTAAAATATTACTAGTTGTATCTCAGGCCTCTGGGGAAAACAACATTCCTAAGGTGGTTAAAATTGTCACAGGAGATTTAATTATCCTCAGACAGAAATATCTCATCCAAAAAACAAGGACCTCCAACACTAATAAGTTCCTTAAAATGTATGGAGGTACTCTTTAAAAATTGATTTAGAGTGTTAATAAAAAAGAAATTAAATTATACAATGCTATTAAATGTAAAGCCTCAGTGTAAATGTGTCTCGAGTCCAGCCACTTGCTTCTATGATGAGAACAACAAAAGATAATTAATTTTTCCTTTGTAGTGATGATTGCCAACAGTTTCTTCTGTGAAATTAAATAATGAAATCCAAGCAAGCACAAAGAAACATGCTATTAATCACGTGAACCATCACAGGTGTCTGGAATTGTCTACCAGACAAAGTTGTTGAGGCAAAAACATCAAGGTCATTAAAAATCGTGATAGCATCTTGTGGTTAATGGAGTAATACAGAAAAGGGAAATGAGCCTTGAGAAGCTGAGTGCCCTTTACTCAATCCCCAAACATTATTTCTTCTTGTCCTTATGTTCTAAATTAATACCTTGTTTTCCAACCAGTGTAGCATTTCGATTACAATCACATGCCACTTTGGTTTAGCAGAATCATTAACCAAGCTATTTACATCAATTACCAGGCAACCCGTTGTCCCAGCATTGCTACAAATTCCCTTATCTGTAAGGTCTTGCTATAAGGAAACATAGCATAGCAATATCCAGAACATGCTATTAATACTCTTGCTGCCTAACCGCTAATCAGTACCCCAAGAGCTGCAGCCAATAATGATCCATGGCTACAAACTTCTATTAACTGTGTGATTTTGAGGTAACTACATACAAGTAGTTGGAGCAATAGACCACCTTTTTTTTTCTGTAAAGAACAGAAAAAAACAGTCAGCTCTGTGTAGCTCAACATGAGATGGCAATGTGCACTCGCAGGCCAGAAGGCGTATCCTGGGCTGCATCAAAAGCAGAGTGGCCACCAGGTTAAAGGAGGTGATTCTGCCCCTCTATTCCTCTCTTGTGAGACCTCATTTGCAGTATTGTGCCCAGTTCTGGAATCCTCAACATAAGAAGGATATCTTGGACCGGGTCCAGAGGAGGCTACAAGGATGATCAGAGGACTGGAGAACCTCCCATATGAGGACAGGCTGAGAAATTTAGGGTTGTTCAGCCTGGAGAAGGCTCTGAGGAGATCTTAAAGCAGCCTTCCAGTACCTGAAGGAGCTACAGGAAAGCTGAGGAGGGACTGTTCACAAAGGATTGTAGTGATAGGATGAGGGGCAATGGGGATAAACTGGAGAGGGGCAGATTTAGACTAGACATAAGGAGGAATTTCTTCACGATGAGAGTGGAGAGGCCATGGCCCAGGTTGCCCAGGGAAGCTGTGGCTGCCCCATCCCTGGAGGTGTTCAAGGCCAGGTTGGATGGGGCTTGGAGCCCCTGATCCAGTGGGAGGTGTCCCTGCCCACGGCAGAGGTGTTGGAACTGGATGGGCTTTAAGGTCCCTTCCAATCCAAACTGTTCTATGATTCTATGATTCCGTGATTCATTTCTGTGGAGTGAGACAAGAAGTTGTCAGGGTCTCTAGAGTCCTATAGATACCTATGTATATCAGCATATGCTGAAATAGTATATTCCTCAGCAAACGCCACATAGTATCTGACTGTGATGATAGCACAGTGGTCGTATCAGAACTCATCTGAGGCATGGATTTTTCCCAGATGTTTTTCCCAACAGTCACAGAGGTGTTTGGTTTTTTTCTCAGGTAAACAAGAAAGTGGTCATTCTTGCAATTACTCTGAAGCTAAAGAGCCAAGGTCCAACACACATAGCAATACAATGATATTTAGAACAGCAAATCTCACAGATCATAACCTGATCTTATGGAAATTTCAGAAGGATTTGGCATGTGATGTAAGCACCATTAGAAAACATTCATCAGCTCCTAGCATTGTGTACATTGCTAGTAGCAATCATTGATTATTGTGAAAAGCATTTACTGTTTTTAAGCTTCCAAGAGTTCCTTGTTTTTCAGGGACATATGGTAGAGAAGTGGAAAAAGAGTGGTGAACAAGTTATTTTATATTTGAGCTAAAAACTGGAGTTATGGCCTATTTCAGGACCTGTTTTCAGATGTTAGAAATTAAACCAATGCAAGATGAATTTCTTCAGCCAATTTTAAAATGAAACTAATGTTTCAGCTACATATTATTTATTAAATATTATTCGAGCAAAATGATAAAAATGGGGACAGAATTAATTTATATTGTAATTCTGCCCTGCATTCAGATTCCTACCTCTGATTGCCTATCTCCATCTAAACACTCACATTTAAACTTTTCAAAATATCAATACATTTTTATTATTTGGAATCTGGTATTTTATAACTTCATCAGAGATCGATCCATCTCATTGAACAAAGGCCAGAATGTCTGACAGATGTATTATGCCGGGCTCAAAAATCTATTTCCAAAGAAAAGAGGAAGAATCTGAGCTGGTTTTATTTCCAAATAAAAACTGGATGCTGCCTATCCCTAAGGAAAAAAAGCTGGGCAGAGATTGTGAGAATGCTCTGATAACGTGCCAGTTGATTTGAAATGCAAAGTGGAGACCACACCAACAGACAGTCCAGCCAGTCTGCTAACTTACTGTGAGGACAAACTCACTCAGATCTCTAAGTAAGTGACTGGTAGCTGGATCTCCCATCTCCAGAACAGCAAGAGAGCCTGGACATGTGCACCCAGGGTATCTGTGCTGTCAGCAGAAGCAGAAATTTCTGTTTCAGACTGATTGCAGTGATTTTTTTCTTTTCTTTTTCTTCAATCCAGCTAAATATTAAAAACAATCTTTCCATGTAAGTAGGAACTAGACTGTTTAGTTTGTGGAAAAAAGAGACTATTCTGGGAGTAAACATCATTTTATAAAAATGTTTTTTAGATTACATAGTTGTAGTATCACTATCACACCGTGTACGTCAATTGATAATGTCAAACGATGATGAATTATTACATCAGTCTGACTTTCTGGTAAAGTACCCTGTCTTGTAATAGCATAAACTAACACAAAAGCTCAGTGTTCCAGTCCTTGTAGGCTTTGACTTTGACTTCTTTTCTGGACTGCCTCTCGCTAGCTCTGCCCACAGTTGTTGCCTGTGAAACTACAGAAAAAATACATTACTTTAAGAATTAATGCTTCCCCTACCTTCCTTCAACTGACCTTATCTGGTGAATTATCCATATTTTATACCAACTGAACTTCATATGGTTTGACACAGTGGGAAGGCAAAGGGTAAATGGCACACACGCAGTTTTGAGAGACCATCCCTGTCTTAAACCTTGCCACATGTAGACTCTTTGATAACATAATCTGGTCAAAGGGGATGCTTGTAGGTAAAGAGAGCTAAGAATAGCCTGAAGCCATGGCAGAGCAGAAAATACTGTCCAAACCTATGCAGCATGTGTTGATATCCAGTCACAAAAAGCAGCTTTGATCTTCATTGAACAGTGTGAATGTTAACAGATATGTGAGGACGAAACAAAAAAGCTACCTATTGCAGCAGCTCAGGGAGCACACAAAACAAATAACGATGTAGCCAACACTTTGATGGCTTAATAAAAACTCGTGGGAACTTACCCATCTTTGCTGCACAAGGACAGGTGAATTGTATGAACTTTCTGTGGTGCTGCAGCCTGGAGCTGAGGCGTATGTCGATTTAAGAAGGAAAAGAAGACAATGGCCAGAAGGTACCAGAAGTGTCACCATTTTTGTCCACAGGTACAGAATCTTACTACACTTTCACAGATGAGAAAGCTAAAATAAACCATTGTGACCATTTATTTTGTTAAAAATAGAATCCAGTCTGCAGGGCTTCCCCTAGGGTTTTTGTTTGATTGATTGATTGATTGATTGATTGATTGATTGATTGATTGATTGATTTCAGGTTTTTTGTTTGTTACTCCACCAAGCATTCTATGAAATAAAAGCCAAACCCAACCCCAAATCTAAACCCACGTTGTATTTGTGGAGAATGAGCCACAGCCCTTTGTAAATTGTGTTAATGACTTTTAAGGGAAGGAGAGAGCTTCATTAGTGAACAATATAAAACACTGTCAAAAAAAAATCTATCAAATTTTGTGAGATCTACTTTCCCCAAAGTTTTGTTCAGTGACATTAATTTTTCTCATTTAAATTACTAATCACACTACTAAAATTTATTAACAAAATATTATCTCAGTTCCCCTATTTTCCTCACAGGATCAGAAAGATACTCATTCTGCCATCCCCCTAAACTTAATAAATACTGATATGATATTATTTTGCTTGCATTTCTGTAAACCTTTCCTAGCCTTCTGTGGCTTGCTGAAAATCAGTAGGAATGGCCCAGTGTTTCTTGGCTGGCACCTTAGAAATGCAGGATGCAGCCTAACCTGATTTGCCAGTTTAAATATGACAATTTGCTGCCTGCTGCTCAGCATCTGCCATAATTATTGCCATTATAGGAAAATATTTTATCATTATAGGAGAATTTCTCATCTGTAGAAATATTTCTGCAAAGCATCTAGTAAAATATTCTTACACAGTCTCCAATTATTCAAATTTTTCTGTCTTAATCCTTTCTCTAAATCAATGTGACTCATAATTATTTTAAGCTTCATGAAATTAGCTCTTTTAAAAGCACCACTATACATCCATGACAGATTTGGACTTTATTCTGTTTGCATTTTACAAATATAATCTTGCTATAATCATCTCCTCCTAAAATACCACAGGTTTTCAGTCCTCTAATGTATTTTTTTTGCAACATCCTAACTTTGTGCCAGTGTGAACTTACTTTTCACCATTTTCAACATGTTTGCCATCAAATGCAGTGTCGTAGTATGAAGCTAGTGTTGACCACCAGTCAGCCAATCACCTAGCGTGGCCACCCTCCACTGACAGAGGTGGAAGCCAGGTGAAGTGCATGATTCTTTCTTTCCTGTGGCTCACTTGACCTCCTGTAAAATCTCCCAAGGAAATCTATACGATCCTCTCCAGCAGCACTGGGCTGTCCCCTCTGCTGATACCCTGTGAGGTATTTGCAGTGTCATTAAACTGCACACTCACCCAAAGTCTCCTCTTTTCCAAATTTTAGGAAACAACAGTAGAAGCACAGTTATCCCTTGGCCATGGATGCAGCACAATACCTATTGCAGACTGAGTGATGATTTTTTTCACTTTTCTGACTCTACCGTTCACAATGAGAATTGTCTGACACCTGTGTGTATGCCATGTCATTTTTCATAGAATCGTAGAATAGTTTGGGTTGGAAGGGACCTGAAAGCCCATCCAGTTCCAACCCACCTGCGATGGGCAGGGACACCTCCCACTGGATCAGGCTGCCCAAGGCCCCATCCAACCTGGTCTTGAACACCCCCAGGGATGGGGCAGCCACAGCTTCCCTGGGCAACCTGGGCCAGAGCCTCACCCCTCTCATAGTGAAGAAATTCCTCCTTATGTCCAGTCTAACTCTGCCCCTCTCCAGTTTACACCCATTGCCCCTCATCCTATCACCACAAACCTTTGTGAACAGTCCCTCCCCAGCTTTCCTGTAGCCCCTTCAGGTACTGGAAGGTCACTATAAGGTCTCCTCAGGTTATGGTTGACAGTGAGGATCATGTACATTCTTCAGATAAAGTGGAGAATTCTACTGAAATTTGCTTGATTTTCTTTTGACTTGTTTAATAACTTGGGCATGTCTAATTTGATGTTCATAGGCAAATCTTGAAACATTCATATGCGATGCATGGATCCTATGGGCTTTGACACAGAGTTCCCTCAGTACTATTTAAAAGAAAACAGAGTTCTCTAACAGGATCCCCTAAACTTGATGTTTCACCTTCACACCTAGTAACCACAGTACAAATTAAGTGGCTTTTGTGTACATAAAGGTAAGTAGAATTTGAAGCAGAAGAGTAAATGCATACCTAGGAAATATCATAGGTTAAATCAGAGACTGAATGTGCTTTGCCATTTTGGGAGATCCCCTAAGCACTGTGCATTAAGAACAGAAATGTGTTGATTTTAAGCTGAACAATGCTGTGCAAAGAAGATATGGTAAAAAGTGTAATTTGCTTCTGCTCCAAGTGGATGAGCACAGCAAACAATCATCCAATATTCCCCGAGAGGAAATGTAGTTTCTCTCTCAGGCCAGAAGAGTTGCATCAAAAGTGTGGTATTACATCAAAGTTAATGTGTTCCCAAGAAGAGGAAAATACTATAGTGTGCTCTTTAGCATATTTTTCAAAGTACATGGCTGGTTAATATATTTAAGTACTGCTTGATTCAAAGTCATGCCTAAAATTTATTTTGAGGCAGATACAAAGAGGAAGAGAGAAGAGCTAGGAGAGTGCAAGAAATAAATCCGCTGGTCGCAATTTAGTACCTGTTGTGAATTGACAGATTTGTCAGGCAAATGAAAAGATAATAGGAAAGAAAACCAACTTGACAACTTTGTGCAATGCAAAATTTGAATGCAGACCTCGCTTAACACTGCTCCTCAATCACAAGGGCATGTAACCAACAGAGTGGACAAGAAGCGATTAAAAACACAAGTAAATAAAAATCTACATCCCTTGACATTTTGAAAAAAAAAAACACAGATGTCATGTCTGTGTAATTATTGTGCTTCAAAATGGACCATGCTGCAAATGGAAATGAGAAATGACATTTACTTACCCATAGTTTTAATAACATATGTAGATATTGTATAATGTGTGTCAAATGCCATTTGGCTCAGCAGTATCTAATTAATCTTATTTCTTTCCACCACATCCTCTGTTATGCATATTCAATAATTTGTGTATGCTAGGGAAAATGTCCTGTAGCTGTCATAGTTAACTTGAGGAATCTTTAATTTCTACTGCTTTAATAGTCCCAGTTATTATAAGGCCTGATTCAAGGTAAGCATCAACAGGCATTTCTCTAACTAGCCTTACACCAAAACTCGTTTCCAAATGAGGGTAGGACAACTACCACTGACTTCGGAGAACAGATGATGTGCTCAGAATCTCATATAACCAGCCTCTAATGGAAGAAATTTGATTTTCTTTTCCATGACTGTTCTACTAATAAAGAGCGCAGATGCCTAAAACAAACTAAACTACAGACGTGATTTCATTTACCAGCACAGAAGCATTGTTTGCATCTTGCCAGAATCCTGAGCTCAGAGTTAAGAAAACAGGGATGTGGTTCAGTTTCTCTTGTGTAGCCTCCTGCAAGTCACTTTGCTAGTTCTTTGGCTTCTACATAAATTAAAAGGCTATATCTTTCAAAAGCATCTGGTGACTTATTCCACATCTCAACTGAAAGTTGGTGCAACTGGGGCTCCGAATTCTTCTTGCCACATTTCAAGAATGCAACTCATCGTTGCTTATTCTTTCTGAAGATTGTTGATAACTGTGGACTGTAAGAGTTAAATATATATATAGTAAACACTACATTAGCTTTGAAGAAATGTGATAGTTTTAAATAATCAGTAAAAATTAGCTTCTGAATTTGTCACTCCACATTTATTAACTCATCCCATTGGATTAAACTATTGAAAAAGTTCTTTGAGAAGAGCACAACCCTATGTACTATAATGTATTGTGAAATAGATGCTCACAAAAGGTGAAAAAGTAGTGGGGGCCAGTCTTTGAATGTCCCCGCTTTTGTCAGTTTAAGTCAAAACGTGGGAGTTATTTTATTTTTAATGCAGCTTTTCAATTCATTTCCACCAGGGGATTTTTTTTGAACTATGATGTAAAATGAAAAACCTATTACCATCATTCTGTATTCAAAACCTGCATATATAATGCTGTAACCATCCAGCTGATATATAAGGAGCTTACCAGCTGTTTCATATCTTCCAGTTATTACTTGCCTTCCTTTTAAGGACTTTAAATGAAGACTAAATATATATATGTATGTATAATGAAACCAGGAAAACAGTCAGCAATTATAATGTGTCTTGTTATATCCAGGAACTGTCATGAATTTTGTTTTGATAATCTAATAGGAATCCTAAGTACTTACACCTGTAAATTTTACTGTATGACATAGAGATCAAAGATGTGGCTAATCCCAGTGTATTCGAATTGGGAATATGTGACAGACGTGCTCAGTGCTGAGATGTGTAAAGGTTTTCTACTCTAGGACACAAACAACCTAAAGGCTGTCTGCTTTAGGACACAGAAGGATTTGTCTTACAGTGATGCATAAAAACCTTGAATAACAGCACCTAAAAGAGGGACTTAGCAGGATTGGCAGTAATCTGGAGAGAGAGGATAGGTTGTGTACAACTACTTCTACTTGGTATCTAGAAAGTTCAGATATATGAATCATCTCTGATGAATTTTGGAGCAATAAATCATGCTACAGTTAATTTACATAGGATTTTTTCCAGTTAATTTTTTAGACTATACTTAAGGCAAACTAACATATTTATTTGCAAGGCACAAGAATGTCATATCATACAATTTTTGCTGCAATCCTCTTTTAAAAGAAATAGCAGTGTTTCCCTTGTATTAAACTACATTTAGGGAAAAAGATAAGTTACAGTAACTTATTTCACCACAATAACTTATGCTAGTGATAAAAGCCAGGCACGGTGCAAATCCCCAAAATACAGATCAGACTTCTTACTGTGTCTGAGGGTCGGGAAGGAGTTTTTATACAGCTTTAAGACAATTCTGCAATTATGAACTCTTCTTTATAATTCAGATTTAATGATTGTGAAGGCTAAAATGTCTTCTTAATATTTTTATTTTGAAATACCTTATTTTCATCCAAGACCAAGAATTAAAATTCACCCTGGAAATACAGAACTTCTTCCCTCCTCTGCTTTAGCTGTGATATTTAATAAGCTAATACAATCCCTGATATCAGGTCACTGATAGTCTTCCAGTAGCAGATGACAAATAGTGAACTCTGAGCGCTTTATTTTGCCCAAGTGTTATAATGTGTGGCAATGTGCGCTCACAGACCAGAAACCAACCATGTCCTGGGCTACATCAAAAGAAGTGTGGCTAGGAGGGGGAGGGAGAGGATCCTGCCCCTCTGTTCCTCTCTTGTGAGACCTCATCTGGAGTATTGTGCCCAGTTCTGGAATCCTCGACATAAGAAGGAGATGGAACTGTTTGAACGGGTCCAGAGGAGGCTACAAAGATGATCAGAGGACTGGAGAACCTCCTATACAAGGACAGGCTGAGAGAGTTGGGGTTGTTCAGCCTGGAGAAGAGAAGGCTCCAAGGAGACCTTATAGTGACCATACAGCACCTGAAGGAGCTACAAGAAAGCTGGGGAGGGACTGTTCACAAAGGATTGTGGTGATAGGATGAGGGGCAGTGGGTATAAACTGGAGAGGGGCAGATTTAGACTAGACATAAGGAGGAATTTCTTCATGATGACAGCGGTGAGGCCCTGGCCCAGGTTGCCCAGGGAAGCTGTGGCTGCCCCATCCCTGGAGGGGTTCAAGGCCAGGTTGGATGGGCCTTGGGCAGCCTGATCCAGTGGGAGGTGTCCCTGCCCATGGCAGGGGGTGGAACAGGATGATCTTTCAGGTCCCTTCCAACCCAAACTATTCTATGAATTCTTGAATGTGTCACTAATAGCTGCTGTATTTAGAGCTAATTTTATTTGCCTTTACCTCTCATGTCTATCCTACCTCTCTCCTTAGATATGAGGACAGTAGATGAAAGAGATTTTAATACTAAAGAGAAAGGTAAAGTAATTGCAATGAAATGCATTCTCTTGGCAAAACCTGTTAACTATTTTAAAGACAGACACCCTCCCCAAAAGATGGTGTTTTGATCCTGAAATAGCTACCTCTCTGTCAGTGTCTGGCAGCTTGGATGTTAGGAGCCATGAAGCACTTGAAAAGACTTTGCCCAGCTTTAGGGAAAAGACTTGGAAAGCAGAAAAATCATCTATTTTTTAAAAGAACACTTGAAAAATATCTGCTGACAAATCACAACAGTGGCCTACAAAAAAAAAAGACTGCTTAGTAGTTGCTGCCAATCCATACTGAGGGACTGAAAAAAGAGAAAGGAATTTTTAAGAATAGAAAGAGATCACAGTGACTCAGATAACTAATCTTCTGGTTTATTAGCTGACATGTTTCTCTGTTTTTATGGGCAATGAATCCCTACAAACTGTAGGTTTAGGGCCTGATCTGTGAACTCAGGGAAGACTCAATAGTGATTCAGTAGACCAGGGAAGAGACTCTTAGGAATTTACACTTTTTTGCACAGTCTCTGCAATCACACAAGACTCTAAATGCTGCTCTGTTCAAGTTTTCTATGGTCAGGCAGCCACAGGTATTTAGAAGATAAATGCAACGTGGTAGTAAGTAGAATCTGCTGTATTCTCCGCTACCATTCAGGTATCTTGTACCTTCACAGGACACACTTTTCATAGCATATTCTCCATGACTTTTAATTCAGTGTAATGAAACATCAGAATGATTAGATCTTCCTAAATATAACTTCTCCAGGAGAAGGATACTTGGAATAACAACAAAAATGTGGGGCTCAGAACAGAAGATAAGAGCTTGATAGCACAGGTCTTCACAGAAATGTTCTACGTTAATGCCTTCACTTAGGGAATCAGAGACTAGAATCCCAGGGAAGACAGTAGACACACAAACATCAATTCAGCTTTTTCCTGGGGTATATTACATATTGGTTTTTATTCTTACTAATGTCATCGTTCAGAGAGCTGTCACTGTCCTCAAACTGCTTTTACATCTCCATCCTGTAGAGCAGAGTGTGCTGATATTCACTTCCTAATCAATACCTCCAGATCAGGAATGGGACACGGTCAAATCCAGTCACACAAGTAACTATATAGAGGATTCATACACAATAACCTGTATTCTCAAGGCAAATGCTGATGAGAAAGGAGAAGCCCAAGTAAATTTTTTTTATGAATGTCTAAACTCCTGCATGTTAATCTAAAACCGTTAAAACACAAAGGCATCCATTGTCTCCAAGGCATTGAAGATGAAAGACACATCCAGCTCCTAAGAAAAGTGTCACAGGAACATTCAGAGCCATGAGTAGTCAGTGATTTCAACCTGAAATCACACAAATTTCTGATGTCACTCATCAAAAGACTAACTCTCTAAATTATCTCTAAGATGCAAAGACTATAAGAAAAATTATACTGAAATTGCTTTAAGAAGTGAAACCAATCTCCTTCAGTCATGATCTGCCAGAGGCTATTTGACCAAGTTCAACAGCTGGGAAGTCTGTTTCACTCCTCATTTATGCTCCCTTTGCCACAGCAATTGATGTCAAGTGTGAACCAGGAGGAAGTTTAGAAAGCCAGCAAATAAGCTGTAAACAAGTGACTGAGGTAGAGGTAAATGCTTTATTGCTGGCATCTTGCATCAGGTTCAGAGTGTGGAGTTTTAAACTACATTGCACAGTTACACTGTGCACTGATTTATAGTGTTTATGGCAACCGATATTAGATGACTGTACAGTGTAAAAGAATGTCAGCCCTGCACTACAATCATTGTGTCTCACTCCATCTGTGTGATTTACAGGAAAACACATTCTGCCATCAAGCATTTTTTTTTTCTTTGTAGGAAACCTGACTCCACTTCTGTGTTAAATGGTGATTGCTCACAAAGTGGAAAGGGTGAGCAATTGTGAGCGCAACAGAAGCGGAAACCCTCTGGGCCTTTTAATTTTATTTTTAGTATTAAACAATTCCACTTTTAGATGGATGTGCACAACTGGTGGGAGGAGAAGGAAACAAGGAACATGAGAGATAGAGCAAGTGAAATGAAACAGGATCCAATATTCTGTGCTTTACTGGTGATCAGAACAAAGATGAATAATCTGGTACCAAGAAGCAATGTTAATTTGCAGCAGATAACATTACGAGTTTAGCTATACATGTTGCTGAATAGGAGACATTCCTGATAATAAACAGCAGGTAAATCAGTCAGCACAGTTTTGATTATGAATTGGATGCATTTTTATTTCATTTGTCTTTCCAGCCCATTGGTCTAATGTTCATTTAATTCCCCCAAGACGCTCTTTTGCAGTATTTTGAAAGGTGGGATCCAAATTCTAGGGTTTTGAGCAGCCACAAAGGCAGGTGCATCCTTGTTTATGAACAGAGTAAGGTGTCTCTAGCAAAGTGGAAACATGGGCTAAATGGAGAAGTCTATTCATATTTTTCTAGCAAAAGCAAAAGAGCCTGAATTAAAAAAGGAACCAGAAAACCAACCTGGAATCACTCCTTGGCAAATTACCTGTCAGCAGGGAGAGCTGAGTCCATCACTGATTACCTCACTTTGGCTGCTTCAGAGGCATCCAGGAAGAGGAGAAAATACCATGCAATTTGCATCTGTGAGCAAACCTGCAAAGAGTCATAATCTGACCAAGGCAGAAAACACAGACAAGGTTTCTCACGTCATTCTATTTCTTTATGCCTCCCGGAACGGGATGGTCTGACCCTCCCAGGGAATATCCAGCTCATTTTCACCCGAGCAGCCCTGCAGCTTCTGCACAGAGCTGAGTTCCTTTGAAATAAAGAGAACAAAAAAAAAAAATAAAAAGGGGATAACTTTTCACTGCAGTGCCTAGGATAAGTTGCTGCATTTGCACAATAAACAGCAGCTAGAAACTGCTTCCCAAATAAATATTCAAAGGGATTTAATTGACAAATGCATCCCTTAAAGTGGGAGAGAAGTGTCACTCCCTCTGCAAGGTGAAACCAATTAAAGTTTCTACTGTTACTATCAGAAAAGAAAAAAAAAAAAACCAAAACAGCAACAAGGGTAAGAAGCAATTATAGGTATTTCATGACAAAGGAACCACTGGACAAAAAAGCAAAAGTAGTCTGATTTTTTTTATGAAAAAAGAAAAGTACTTCAGCATCCTCAGTAGGGAGTGTTTGAATTATGACTGCAGCTTACAGGTCTTGTTAGAGAAATTCTTCTTTTATAACTGTGGATTTTACCATAAGAAAAAGCAACTACATGTTTGTGGAAATTAACTAAGTGAGGATATGATAAGAACACACATGGCCACTGCAAACAACAGATTATATAGAAAGCGGTTTTTGTGTCTTCTTTAGAAGCATTTCTCTGGATAACAGAGTAGATGGACTACTGTCTGCTTCCCTGTTCCTAAAGAGCATCTAAATATACTGTAATAAAATATAGTAGAGACACTTATTTATGTTTATGTTTCTAGTTTATAACATTCAAATTTTAAGAAAAAAATAAGATCCTCCTGTATATTCTTAAATGAAGAATCTGCAAAAGCCAGCGTACCCAGGAAAGGCAGTTCATTACTAGTCGGAGGGGCACCAATGATCCTGAATCCAATAATGACTCCATGCTTTGGATGCCTCTAATAACTCTTAATTATCTACCACGCTGTGGGCAAAAGCAGCTTAAGGTAATATTAGTGAAGGTGTGAAAGAAATATAAAGTAAGCTAATCCTTCGTTCTTCAGCTCCCCTTGAGAAAAGTACTACTCGTATTTTCTCCAAAATTTGATGTTTTGCACAAAAGAAGGGAAAGATTTTTTGAATTAGCCTCCTAATACCTGCACGTATAACAAAAATAATATTTAGAAATCTAAGATTTTCACCATAATATTTGCAATGTACTCCTGAACGGTGTCAAATGTGATATGACTACCCAGAAATACATAAAGAAAGTAGCTACTATCTAATTAGTGTTTAGTGTCACCATACGCTTCCTCATTCTTCTACAGTCTGTTCTTTGAGTTTCCTTCTCACAGTTTCTAAATTTGAGAAAGACGACACCTGCTTCTTAGGCACTGAAAAATCCCTTCTTGAAAACCTAAGGAAAAACATAAGCAGAATAATATCATCTACCCTACTAGTGCAACATGGGTTGATTATGAGAAGGAAAATCAGTTCAGTCACTTATTTGTTAGCAAATCCTTCCCTTCCTTCAATTTTCGGCCACAAATCTTGGCAACAAGAGGTGGGAGAATTAAATATTTTTCTTTCTTTTTTTTTCTTCTAAAAGTAAAGGAAAAGGAGGGACAAACTGGTATGAGCAACAGAAACCACAAGAAATGCACCTGGTTCATTTCCTAAAACACTTATTAGAAATCTTCAAACAAATAAATATTGCCTTGAAGTCAGCAAACCCTCACCTCTGAAAGACATCTCTTTCTCCCTGGTAAAGCTTGACATTAATAACACGATATTTCTTCACTTGAGAGAAGAAAGAGAATCTCAAATCTAAGTTCCTCATTAGGAGAATATTTACTTTCGCCTGTCTGCTGAGAAAATACATTTCATTGCATTTATATCCAGGCTGCAAACATTAGATATGGGTAAAGATTTGATTCCTAGAAAGCTGTTCTATGAATCTATCAGGATAAATACGCAAGCAATTTTTTCCTGGATAGACACTGAAATATTGCTATTTATATTATGGTAGAATTAAGAGGCTCTCAGTTGGAGATGCACCACACTTGAGATATTAAGTACACAATAAAATCTCCAGTGGATTTTGTGGTTTAAAATGAAAAACAAAATAAAGAATCACAAGTAGATGTTTGTTTTATAGCAGGACAATGGCAGTTAAAAAATAAAGACAGGTATTTGGCTGGAGACTGCCTAAATCTCCAGACCATCAGACAAAATAAAATTGAAAATATTATTAATACTGACATTTTCTTCCAGTTCTGCAATAGTTACCTTAGCATGTTTGGATTTTAAACAGCTTCCCTGTTACTTGAAGTGGCACAGGTGATTTGACAGTATAGTGGGAAGGACAACTTGAAAAGCTTCAGAAAGCTCTTCATTAGGCTTGGCACTTTCCTGAGTAACAGGCAAGGAGACAGGCAAACACTTAAAACATGAAAGCTTTTAAAGGGCAGGAAAAGCTTAATGACCTTTTTGCAAGCCTGGAATGTTTATTCTGTGGTATGGGGGCATTTGTGAGGTTGGTTTTTTTTTAAAAAAATAGCAGAAGATAAACAATAAAATGTGTAGTTTGAGGCTGAGTTTCCAAGATGTCCCCAAAAGCTGGTGTAGAAGCAGCAGCACAGCAACATCTGGTAATTGAAGAGTTTATTTACAACAAGCCTCTGAGCAAGCTGGAATTATGAGTAAATACTGCTTTCCTGGTTTGGTTTGTCATGAAAGGTCAGTCTTGAAGCACAAAATGAAAATGTTATAGAATTTGTCTGATGCTGGTAAGATCAAAGAAAGCTTGTACTATTTCTGCCCTACGATACAAATACAAGACGCCACCATGAGGCATTTTTTGCTTAACTTTGTTCATCTGTGACTCCCATTTATAAAGGCTAGGGACCATTAACTTTGTCCTCTGGGTTGGTTTAGTAATTTTTCAATCTCTTTTCTATTTCTATATGTGTAATGGACAACCACAAGGTAACTGATAGGAGCTAGTCCTATAATTCAACAGGAAAGAAAATGCAAATTAATCTAATTCACATTATGCTAACAGCCAAACAGGTATTAGCCAACCCCTTATGCGACCCCATGTGAAGACCTATAATATTTGGAAGACTTGAAGTTCATACCCTTATGTTCTCATTTTGCTGCAGTTAAGACATTTTCAGTGATTCAGCTAGCAGCTATATTCCTGCAGTAAAGTTACGAGGGACCTTGAAGTAAAAAACAGAAATCTCAGTTCAGTCTCCAGTAAAGATCAGACAGAAACATGTACAGGCCAACAAACTGTTCACATATTGCTTCTTCATTTAAATGTTTGAAGAAAAAAAATCACATGTCTACATATCAGCTTTTTAATGCTTTGAGTAATTCAGTCAGGGACCAAGGTCAGAGAAGAGAAGGGATCGCTATTTTCTCACTGCACTGGCTAATTAGCTCCTAACTCCCTGAGACACTTCAAAGTATTATCTTGACAAACTTTGTGTCTACAAAAATTCTGTAGCCTCTGGAAACTTTCCAGCTCCTTTCAAACTTGGATTATGCTAATCTGTTCTGTGCGCTTGCTTCTGATATGCATTTAGACACTGCAATCATTATTAGGCATACAGCTCTTAAGAGACAGTGACTGACACAGTCACTGGTTGCCCTCGTTTAAAGAAGAGGAAAAGAGACTATGACAAACTGTAACACTGATTGCTTAGAAAATCTAGCAAGATCCAATCAGTTACTGCTTTAAAAATCAAAATTATTTTAAATAGCACATGGATGAGGTAGGAATTTTAATTCATCTCGGCTAGAATTTGTTCTAAAGAAAACATGGATATTCAGAATTACTTGGAAAAGGAAAGCAGGCTCTGATCTTAGCACGGCTAATTCTCAGCAGTATTCCTTACAGAAGGAAAGGAATTCACTGATTTCAGCGATGCTAAGTCAGATAGGTGACAATGTCATTCTGCAAAGGAATATAACCCCACATATACCCCCCATACCTCTTGACTGCATGGAAAATTTGAAATCTAGATATACAGAATATCAGCTCATCTGAGTCAGCCTAAGCCTGGGACATTGTCACTAACTGGAGACTGTAACCTCCTAGAAGCAAAGAAGAAGGAAAGGCAGAGAACTGGATCTGCCTGCACTGTGATGCCTCACACAGATGCTCCAGGGAATGACTGAGCAATACACTGTGACTTACTGTGCCCTTGTGACAAAATATTGACTTCCATGGCATTAATTGTGACAATAAGTACTAAAGGAGTGGCTAGAATATTATTTTGTAAAACTTCCCAGGGTGTATTTAAAAAAAAGCTAGGATGAGTTGCAAGCTCCCTCTAGTCCTGTTGACTCATTAGTTACTCAGTAGATATTACACCTGCTTATCTCAATTCAATACCAAATATTAAAGCCCGAACTAGCTGTTCAGAGAATATCCTATCTCAGCTTTTTGTAGATAAAGCAACACCATATGGTAGGTTAGTATCACCACATACAGGTATTATCTGACCATTTTAGAAACACGTGTCTTTAATCTTTTCTATATGGTCTATTCTACGCCCTTCTTCTTTAAAAAATGAAAAAGAATCTCTGATTCCCGTTAGGCTAAACTGTTCTGAGTCATCATGATCCTGCCAACAGAATACAAGCCTCAGCTATTGTCAAGTAAACCCACCGAGTGTGACTGCTCCCAGTTGCAAGCACTCAGCCTGCCAACTCGATGTCACCTTTGTTTTCACTTATTAATTTCAGTTCCTGCTGGTCTGCCCTGTACTTACAGAATCACAGCAATACTCTCATACAGTCAGTGCACTTTCCTGTATTTTACTTCAATTTAGTTACACATTGATACTGCAACCACAGCCAGTACCAATTTTAATTCTTTGCAATGGTTCAGAGAGAACATGAGGTTTTCATCCAGAAATGAGTGAGACTACTCGCTTTGGGAGTGCTGGCAAAGTATAAAATTAAGCGGGTCACTAAGTCTTTACAGGAATGATGGAGTTACAGGAGCTTTCCTCTAAAAGAAACCCACGTCATTATTCCGGCATTATAAATCACACCATTTTGGGAGTGAAAGAAAAGTAACCATTTGACATGGCACTCGGTATGACAAGGAGTGAATATTTGACTGAGGGCTCTAAAGCAAACCTCCACCTTGATGGAAAGTGTTATGGAATCTGTAATACCTCTACAAAACCAGCAGGACCTTAGCTTAATAAGGTCTCATCCAAATGACTCGCACATTAAACTGCATGGAATTCAATTTCTCTACCTCTGAAAGATGAAGGACAAGCTGATCCTGCCAGGGATTTAAATTTATGGCTTCATGGCCTCAAAATGTGAAATGTATACCATTAAATAAGCTTGTTCAGTGGCAAGATAATATCACATGGTTCTCTGAGATGTTATCAAAAAAAAAAAGAGAAGGTGGGAAGATAATCACAAAAAGGTGGTAAAGGCTACTACATGTTACAAACACAAGCATTTAAGTATCTTTTAAAAAAAGAAAAAAAAGAAAGGGGAAGAAATCACCGCAGTGATAAACAACTGAAAAAGATTATTTTTTCCTATATTCAGTTGTCCCATGCGCCTGAAGCCACTTCTGTAAACAACAGAGCACCTCTGAAGTAATGTGTGGTCATCAAAGCTGGGCCAGATGGAAAGCTGCAGCAAGCGATTCCATTTTGCTGAGTGCCAGCAGGTGAGGATGTAGCACATCGGCAGCTTTTTCCTGTGAGAAACATCTTGAAGTTCTTCCACCTCTCACAGGTGGAAGAACCTACCAGAGCAACGGTCATAAAAAGAGAGTCAGGTACGTTGGTTGTGGTTATCCAGACATTGTATTCCTCCAGTATAAACCCTGGATTATACTCTACCCACGTGCAATGAAACCAGATAACTTCTCAAAGGTTTCAACCATCATCTAAGCTGAGCAGAAAACAATTACTTCTGTTCACATAGCGTGGTAGCTTTCTCCTCCAGACTAATTGAGTGGAGAGTATTTGTTGGGATTTGTGAACTCAGTTTAAAGTAGGAGACTGAAATGATTAGGGCATCTTTGTAATTTCCATGGCAGACCATTTTTCTGCGTGTAATCCGTTATTGCAAATCCAAACAATAATTTAGAACAGTGATAATCCTCCATAGCATTGATCCTAAAGATCTTTATAACAACACAAATGAGATCAAAGGACAAATGAAAAGTCTCCTAATCCCTCTAAGCGTGAGTTCAACCTAATCTTACATTTCTGTCTTTTAATTCTCTCTAAATCTGTTTTTAACTTTGCTTAACATTCATTATCCTTTTTCATGCCCTAATTCTGCCAAAAAAAAAGAAAAAAAAAGAAAAAAAAGGTGCTTATGTCTAAGAGTACATTCCAGCATTTCTCCAAAAGGATGTGTTTTTAATATGAAACACCAGCTTCTCTTCTCTGGAGTGAGAAGAAGGTGGAGGGGACAAGTGGATGTAGAATATGCAATGGATGATTAAGATTGATGAATGATGTGCAGAAAGACTCCTTGGTGATAGCTACATCACTTGTAAATGCACAATATCTCAATAGAAATGTTTCAAAATAAGATTGTCAGGAACAGTAATTTCCTTTCACAAAAGCATTTACCTTGAATTGAAAAAAAATATATATATCAGGAGAGAACAGCATAGTTTAATGAGCAGAGAGAAGAAAAAATATCCCACATGTATTTACCTTTCATGACCTTAATTTTTCTAATATATTATTTAAATCTGTGTAGAATACTATTTTAACTTTTGCCAAAGAATTGCCTCTGAGAGCTTGTCATGTGCATTATTTGACCAGCTTTATAGTACTGTTTAATATGGACCTCTAATGCAGACCAAAGCTTGATCATAGAATCATAGAATAGTTTGGGTTGGAAGGGACCTTAAAGATCATCCAGTTCCACCCCCTGCCATGGGCAGGGACACCTCCCACTCGATCAGGCTGCCCAAGGCCCATCCAACCTGGCCTTGAACACCTCCAGGGATGGGGCAGCCACAGCTTCCCTGGGCAACCTGGGCCAGGGCCTCTCCACCCTCATGGTGAAGAAATTCCTCCTTATGTCTAGTCTAAATCTGCCCCTCTCCAGTTTATCCCCATTGCCCCTCATCCTATCACTACAAGCCTTTGTAAAGTCCTTCTCCAGCTTTCTTGAAGCCCCTTCATGTACTGGAAGGTCACTATAAGGTCTCCCTGGAGCCTTCTGTTCACTGAGAAACCATTGGGAACACGCTTCTTGACTTCAGTGACTTATCTGTACCACACTAAACACCACAGGAACCAACAAATGATACTGAACACGAATGTAATGATTACGGGACACAAGGACTTCAGAGGCAACCAGAAAGACACCAGAGCTAGAAGCCACATGTGACACTTGCAGAGCTTGGCCCTGCACAGTTGCTGAGTAACCATTGCATTGTGACATGAATTCCAGTCTCTTTTTCAGAGGAGTATAGGATCTAATTCCATTCGTCTATTTAAGCAGAGAGTAAAGCATTTGTATGTATAAGGATACCATCTTTTGCAAAATTTGCATTTTTTCAAGGGCTAAATCAGTAACAAGGCAGCATATCTACCTCCCCAAGTCCCACTTTTTGCAAAAGGCCAAGCAGCCAGTGTGCTCCTCATGGACAGAAAAATGAGCCCACTGACAAGTGCACATGCCCAACTTTGATCTGTTCAACATTTCCCAAGATTTCTTCCTCATACATAGCCTGGAGAGGAAGGCTTGGGGAGATCTTTTCAACATGTAGAAACACACAATGGGAGAGTGTAAAGAAGATGGAGCCAAAGTATTCTCAGTAGTGTCCTTTGACAAGACAAGAGGCAAAAGGAAAACTGAAATACAGGATATTCCATTGAAACATAAAAACAGGGTGATCAAACACTGAAATAGATGAGTCAAGGGCTTTGCAGAGTCCCCTTCCTTGGAGATGTACAAAACCTGACTGGAGCAAGCTGCTCAGAACCCTGTCAACTGTTTCAGGTAGGGAAGCTGGACTAGACAAGCTCCAGAGGTCCCTTCCAACCTTAACTATTCCATGTGGTTCTATGACTTGTAAATGGCCACACACACTGGATTGATATACATAAAATAAAGCATCTGTACGCTTATGGATGGGTGAGTATGTACACATTTTGACTTTTTTGCTAATTTTTCCTGAAAAAAAAATTACTATTTCTTCCTAATAAGATTATTGCACTGAATCCAATAATTTCAAAAGTATAAAGTGTCAATCATTACTTTAAACAGCATATATAATGAGGGAGGGAAGTATGGAATTCTATCTTTTCCCAGAATATTACATTTCAAAGCTCTCATCAGGTCTCTTTAGAAAATTTTGAGAAGCCTTTCCCTTCAGAGAATAAATTACGGGGGTTTTCCTATGAAGAGAATAAATATAATACATACTACTACATTCCAGTTACAAGTTAATGATGAGTTGGACCATACATAGCAATTAAGAATCATGGTTCTTACACAACTTTCAACTTCTACCGCACCTAAGAAGCTGACTACTGGAAAACTGAATTGAGAGGAAGAATGTTTCTGTATTGGTTTCCCCTCCCCTTCCCCAAAGTTGTCTCCTACACACTTGCTGTTGGAGGTAGTACAAGTCAGGCTACTTGTTTAGGTGGCCTGGAAAATCTCATTCTAGAATGGACAGGCTGAGTAGAACCTACCCATAACATGGGAAAATCCAGCTTCGAGTTTCTGCTCACATTTGTTTCAGAGAGAGAACTGCAACCAAGCCTTCTCCAGTAGTAAGCAGAGAGGCCTTTCAATGGAGATGTATGTGCAGGAATGTATTAAAAAAATCACCACGGATTTTGCAAGAAAAAAACCCAAACAAATCAAACAAGGCATTTCCTTCCATTGGCCAACCTCATGTCATAGAAGATTGCATGTGTTCTGACTGTTTCATTAATGAAGTCCGGCATACATTCTGTAATGCAGCTATCACTCAATGATATTTTGAAGCCATGCCAACATTTTTATGTTACCCAGAATTGTGTATTTTGGGATGCTGAAGGCTTTTTTCATTAAGCATTATTCTTTGCTAATGTGTAGTTAATAACATAATGGAAAAGCTTTTAAACTGCTCTGGGGATTAAACTGCTTACACTTGTTTAACTGCTTGATTTCCTAATGGATATAGTGCAGGATTTAATAGTCTGTTCATTTATATTACTTAGCAGAAGAAAGAAAAGAGAGAGAACTTCAACTGTTTGTCCTGAAAACAACAGTAAATCATGTTTAAGTTGATTGATTTCTGCATATATATTAAGACAGACTAATGAAAGGCACAATGTCTTCATAATACACATCATAATATTCAGCTACAGCTACAGCTGAATATTTAGTGTCTTTTTTAAGTTAGACCTTGCCTTGCAGTAAGGATATAGACATGGAGCATACTCACGGACCCAAGACTCCTAGATACATCACAGAGCAAACAGACCGCAGAGACCAAGATGAAATTCAAAGAGATTTCATGAATTAATATTTGTTCCTCCACTAAGCTGAATGGACAAGTCTGGGACATCTTGCCATCTTCTACACCCACCAGCAGCTTCCAGTTTGGTTTGACTGAAACTGCCAGCTCTACACTTTGGCATCTGAAAGTCAGGTGTGTGCAAATCAGTCCTTGCCCTCAGGAACGTTTGGCTACCTCTGCTGCCACCACACAATTTGATTCTTCTTACAGTCCTTAGCTCTCAGTGGTTGAGGCTACTTTTTGTTTAAAAAAAGAGAATCAAGCCTTTGTGTTGGTGCATGTGCAACTCTAATGCAGTAAACCAACAAAACAAAGCTGCTAAGTGCAAGTGAATATGCTCCCCCTAAAGTCACAGAAGGGAAGGGAGGTCTTAACTCATGTGACTAAGCTATTGAAATAGCATAAACAATTCCATTTGAGCCTGAAGTTAATTATGGCACTGTAGCTGTCAAAAGATTTGTCTGAAGCACTTGCTGCTTAAATTGAAGGTTGGACATCCAAATTGAAATGTCATTTTTATTAGTCTCTGGCACTTAGAGAAATAGCCTCTTCTAGGAGGCTATACCCATTAACTCCCATTAGTGCTAATGGAGTTATGCACATATATCACATGCATATACATCACTAAGCACCTTTGTAATACTCATAACGTCACATTAAATAGCACCTGTTTCATTGCAATATGATAAGAAAATTTCCAGTATGTCATGCTTGATAGTATCCTCCAAGGTAACCACTGGCCACTTCAACAAAGCTGGATCTTCATGCAGGTGCAGGATAGCTCAATAGGCTTAATTACATCTGATGTAAGTCAATTTGTTTAACAGAGTTACTATATCTATATATAGATATATAGATATAGTAAGTCAATTTGTTTAATAGAGTTACTATATATATATATATGTATCTCACACCCAAACTGGTGTCAGGCAGCAGCAAGAGTGGGGATTTTACAAGAGAAAAATCCAGGAGCCCTGAAAGAACATAACACAAGCAAGACACCAATCAGGGTGCACTCCCATAAGATCTGAGCAGCACACCCGGAGGAAACAAAGGCAGAGACAGAACTACAGACAAGCACACCTACAATACAGCTCAAGCAAAGACTGAAGACTTCAACCTGAGGTTAAATGAGGCTCCTGGGACACAGGCAGAGGGTGTGGGTGGAAGGCCAAGGTGAGTCTGGTCGGGACAATTAAGACCTATGTTAGTGCACACAGCATGCTGACATCTGGGGCAAAATATGATTTTTAAATGGGCACTGTAAAAAGCCTTAAAAGCAGAGATGCAAAGCCAAGAGGGATCACATCTCAATTTTTTCCCTAATTATGGATATCAGTTCAGAATTTCTACCACCTTTCCAGAAGATATTCTTGTGAATTTTGGTCCCTGCAGACCTGTGGCTGGGATGCTGCCTGTGTGAACTCCTCTCGGGATGGACTGAATAACCTCCAGGCCTCCTGAGCTGCAGGAGACAATTCTAGTATCTTTCCATGCATACTTGCATTTCCAATTTGAGCATAATTATCCTCATAACCCTCTGCTGAAGTGCAGAAATATAATCATTCTGATTTTACTGATGGGCAGTTCATGCTTAGAGAATTAGCTGAACCACCCACAGTAATTTAAGAAATCTGTTGCAGAGCCATTCTAGGACTAGGATTATACGTGAACCCTAGCTTGGAATTTGCCTTCCTCTTGACAAAAATAAGAATCTGGCCTTTCAAAGGCACTCTTCACATTCCTGTGTTACTCTTGTTTTGGTGTAATAATGTGTAAGATGGAAACTGTAGCTTTTTTCATTTGACAGACAACAGAGAATAGTGGCTCATGAAATGGATTTTGAATTTTCCCTTTCATGTGTTTGCTAGAAAAAATGGAAATCCATTTTTTTTCTCTGTTTGGGTTTCTACATCTATAAAAAAGCATCTACAATGCTTTTTTATAAACTTGAAATTCAGGTTATAAAAATAAACAATTACAGAAATTGAAGTGCTCTAAATATTCATCAACAAGAAGGAAAACCTGACCCTAAGAACCTTTTGACTTCAGCAAGTTTTACTACTCCCAGCCATGACGTGGAACAACCTCTGAAAGATTAGGACTGGAGATCAGCCCACAAAGGAAGTCAATATAATATAATAATGACATACAATTATACATAAATAATATAAAATATAAATTATATATATATATATGTAGACTAGATGTAAGGAGGAATTTCTTCACAGTGCGACTGATGAGGCCCTGGCCCAGGTTGCCCAGGGAAGCTGTGGCTGCCCCATCCCTGGAGGTGTTCAAGGCCAGGTTAGATGGGGCTCGGGCAGCCTGATCCAGTGGGAGGTGTCCCTGCCCATGGCAGGGGGTGGGACTGGATGATCTTTAAGGTCCCTTCCAACCCAAACTATTCTATGGTTCTATATACTTTGGGGTTCAGGACATCACTGCATCTAGAATTATATTGCATGTTAGATACAGACCTGTTAATTCAATTGGATTGATTTTGACAACCTTTAGGTGAAAGCTGGAGGTCCGGAACTCCAATGTTCTCTTTTGGGCAGAGTGATTCTTCCCATTTGTGTGGATGCCTGGATGCTATCATGCTAGAAATACAAAGAGAGAATAACATTTCCTTCATGCCCAATTTAAAATTCTTCTTTTGTATAGCTTTTAAACTAATGGAGGTACATGGGAAGCATGAGGTTGTTTCTGGGTGATCTGCATCAATTCTTTTGTCTCTAGTAGAGCAATCTGATGAAGCAACCATCTATGCTGTTCAGTCAGTACAGGCTATTCTGCCTTTGGTTGTGCAAAGCAGCGTATCACGCTTTGGAAGACCAAGTACACAAAGAGGGATTACAACAAAACCCACAATAATGCTTCCTTCTGTTAATCATTATGTCTTTTGTTATAATCCCATAATGCTTTACATCATTGATTTGGCATTCCTGGCAGCAATCTATCAATAGGAAATTGAGTTAAATCTTTTCAGATGAAGAGAAGGGTGACTAATTGCCCAACATCTTCAAATAGCTCCTGCATTGAATTAATTCTTCCACTTAGATTCTGTATTTTATTAATACTGGGATCCAATCTACCATAAAGGCGGTATGTAGTAAAAGTGAAAACTTTTACCACTGATTGCAATATGAGCTTCTGACAGCTCTGTGGTTCTTCTTAGACAGCAGGTAGCGGAACTTAGTAAACTCTGCAGAGTTCCAAGCAGTAAGCAGCTCTATGCATGTTTAAACATCCACCTTAGTCATCTCAGTTCCTCTTGTTCAGAAAACAGATGGTAATGAAAGCTGATTTCAAGCAGTTATGTATAATCCCTGCTAAGTGGCTGTCAGAATTTACTGCAGTTGCTATGTACTGTAGATACACCAAATGGTAATTTTCAGAAGACTTTTATAAATGCCATTTCTGAACACTTTTACCTCTGGAGCAGTTTGAAATGAAGAACACTCCAGCACAGTCAGATAGGCTGCTACAAAATAAGAATGGGATAGAGCCACTCACTGAGCTTTGAGGTTTCCTCCTTTTCAGGGTCGGGGCATAAGTAGGAGGGGGAACGGATTGCTCATGTATGACAGAGCAACTTTCCTTCAAGACAGAAGTCACTGGAGAGAACCGCCTATCCCTACTTCCAGCTGGTTTGCAAGCTGGTCTCATGGGCTTGGATTGTAAATCTATTTTGTAGTATTTTGTAGTAATACATAACACAAAGAAAGTGTCCCTAAACCTGCAGAATGCAAGGCAGATAAGAGAACAACTTTAGAGCTAAAACCCAGAAAATTAACAACAATCATTCACATTCCTAGCACAACCTAAATGTGCTATTCATTCCTTTAAAGCACATGGTCTGCTCTGTAAATGGGAATTAGATTGGTGTGCCTGTGACATTTGCCCTCCTGGAGAGCACAGGTGAACGTCACTGTCCTCTAGAGACAGGAAAACAACCATCCAGGGGTGTGTGCCTTTACACCACAGCCACAAGAAGCTCAGACGAAACTCAAGTGCCTTCACCCTCCAGGCAGATGTCGACTCCATTCTGATGGGATGCTCTGAAGTGTCTACAATGCACTGGAGAGGTCAGTGGATGGAGAGAGAAAGCACCACAAACCACTCCAGTTTTGTGGGTAGTACTGCAAGAGTTACATTATTTATGCACCTACCTGTTAGATATTCTAGGTCTAACTGACCTGCCTTTCCCCTAGGCTTTTACCTCATGTGATGACTTTGCTAAAACAGGCTGATTAAGAATCAGCAGCTTGCTATGCAAACAAGTCAGTACGTAATTTCAGAGCTGATAGAAGCTTTTATATTAATGAAATGGCTTTGTAGTACAAACTTAATCCAGATAACCTGCTTAACCCTTTGTCATCTTAATTCATGAATTCATATTATGGATTCTCAAAGGTCTGATACACTTGCCTGAAATTTTTAATCCCTAACTGCATCAAAATCACATACCTGAACTCTGTCAGAAATGAAAACGCAGTGTACCAAATATTTCTTAAACATATGGAAGGTGAAAGTACATAGCTCTTCAACATATTTTATGTATTTTCTTATTGAATAACATTGTAAATATTAAATATATCATGTTAGCCTATAATTTAATTAGTGATTTATACTTCTTAGCAATTCATGCCAAATTCAAAGGGAATTTGAAAACACAAACCTCTCAACATGTTCATGAACATTATTTACATCTCACAGTATTCTTAAAATGTAGTTTAGAATGCTTTTGTCTTTCAATAGATGCTTCTTGGGGATGGCAAGCAAATCTGAGAATCAGCAGAATAAGGGCCACTATCTACTGCCTACCTTGTCTACAGCTCCAAAACCCCCCAGTCATTCCAGTTGTGCACCTCTACTACAGTAATAGCTTGCTTGTAGCCATTTTTGCTGTTTCTGAGCCAAGAATGCAGCCGTAAGTTTCAACCTACCTCCAACTACAGCCATGGTGAATTAAAAACTATCTATAGTTAATTTTTCTCCTCTGTGCAATGGAAAGATCTTCAAATTAACGATATTGATCTCTTCGATTCCCTCAGATAAAAATGCACTGTGGCATACTCAAAAGGATCTTCCTTTATTTTGAACGTTAATCATTCTAAGGTTGTACTGTTTCATTGCATTTTCTGTTTTGTTTTGGGTTTTGTTTTTGGTTTTTTATCATAAGGTAACATTGTCACGCATCACTAAGGCTATCACGACCTGCAAATCCAATTTTTTGGTTTGTTTCCTTCTTGCTATACTGGCCATTAGAGTTAACATTTCAATAGTTTTCTCAGCCAGCACCAACAGACATCTGGCTCATTTAAACTATCTTTGAGCTGTACTCAATTTGGCTGAAAGGCTGGATTTTTCAGAGCGTAACACAGGGCAGTTGAAGACCAACTTTTGCCATGGAGTTCTATTTCCTTCCAGTTTTATCTTGCATCTACACATCAGCAGGTTGTGGCCAGCAGGTTGAGGGAGGTGATTCTGCTCCTCTATTCCATTCTTGTGAGACCCCATTTGGAGTATTGTGTCCAGTTCTGGAATCCTCAGCATAAGAAGGAGATGAAACTGAGGCTGCAAGGATGATCAGAGGGCTGGAGCACCTCCTGTACGATAACAGGCTGAGAAAGTTGGAGTTGTTCAGCCTGGAGAAGAGAAGGCTCCAAGGAGACCTTATCACCACCTTCCAGTACCTGAAGGGGCTTCGAGAAAGCTGGGGAGGGACTGTTCACAAAGGGTTGGAGTGGTAGGATGAGGGGCAATAGGTACATACTGGAGAGGGGCAGATTTAGACTAAAGATAAGGAGGAATTTCTTCACCATGAGAGTCGGAGGGCCCTGGAACAGGTTGCCCAGGGAAGCTGTGGCTGCCCCATCCCTGGAGGTGTTCAAGGCCAGGTTGGATGGGCCTTGGGCAGCCTGGACTTGGGGGAGGTGTCCCTGCCCATGGCAGGGGGTGGAATTGGATAATGTTGTACTGCTGACAATGACATCCACACAGCGTATGGCGGACTTGCAATGAGAAGACCGAGACAATCAGCCTACTTACACAGTGCAAAACCTTCTAAAGACTGCTTTGTAGAGTGTAAAACCCGAGAATAACCAACAGACCGGTGTAACACAGAACATAAATGTAAGAGCTAATGCAGCACAGAATAAAATGAATGGAAATGCTAAGACCAGACACACTTTGACAGCAATAGTTCAAGGGAATTTGATTCTTCCTTATCAAGCAGAGTTCTTACCCACTTTCTCATCTGATAAAACACTGTCAACAGCTTCAATAAGATACCATAATATTTTTTAATCCTCCTTTTATCATTTCTAATGGCAAATGACAGCAGTGTATAAACACTTGCTATATCACACTTTCTTCTGTTTGAAGATGGAAGATCTATATCAAAGGTGGAGGTGAGGGTGGTTGGTGGATTTTCTTTATGAAAGCAGTGAATGAATTGCCAAAATTACCAATACAGAACTCCCATGAGTTATTTGCAAATATTATTATTACCAGATATAAATTCTTCATTCCAAAGATGGCAGAACCAAAGCAATTGCCCTGCTGCATCAATTCTTTTTATTTCATTTCTTATCTGCTCTACAGCATCTCAACCTTCCGTGGTACTCCCTGTGTTCCTGTGTTTCATCCTGACTTTTTGTCACAATTACTGAGTCACATTCACAGGGACTTTGCACCCCAGGCAGCCAAATGAATCACAGACATATAGACTCACTCTCTTCACTGCTGAACCCCTGCTGGGTTTTCCAAAAGGTCCTTCCCTACTGGAGATATGCACATAACTGACTTGCTCACTTATTCATTATCCTTGTTTGAGCACATGCAAAATTACCAAGATAACAAGACATTTTGTCTTGGTTTTGAAGCAGTTCTGGAAAAGCGCCTGCCATACCTAAATCTCTGCTGTTGTCAATTCTTAATCTCTTACAACTCAACCTAGTCAGATTTTATTACAGGTGTCGATTCTGCATGTCTTCTCATGGCAAGAAAACTGAATTTGAACAAGAGATAGGCTCCAAATTCCCATTTCTCAAATTGGGTTAGCAGACTTATCCACAAAACTAACCTTCCACTCCCCGGAAAGCAGGGAATGAGTGCAGCACTAAGACATCATCAAGAAAAGTTGAAGCAAATTCAAGCAAATGCTTTTGTGATATAAGTGGTACTTCAGTATTTAGTTCTGCCTCCTCTACTGGGATTCGTGGCCAGCCAAAAAAATCAGCCAGCATAATCTCTTTCACTCCATTTACATTTATTTTAACATCATCTCAAGCTTCCCACACAATCATAAAATATTTTGCATATTGTTTTCCCACTGTACCAGGAGACAAAACTTTGCAAATTGGTAAAAGATACAAAATTTGAACTACAGGGAATAGGCAGTTCATGATGCTAAATGTTATGACTTTAATTGAACTTTCTAGGAGGCAGATTATTCCACTTTTAAAAATTGGTTTCCCAAGACACTTTTGCTCTAAAAATATTCCAGATATTATGCTCACTTTGCTTTTCAGACTTTTAAATTCATCATTTCATTTCAGAGCAAAAACATCCTACTGGATACAGCCTCTTCTGCTTCAATAACCTTTCTTCCACATACTTTTGATACATTCTCTTGAAGTTAATAAGTGAAGGTCCTACACCTTGCTGCTCTTGGGGATGATCGGAAGACCAGTTGCCAGCTCTCAATCTCTTTCACTCACTCCAATCTCCTTCTGCACAACACAGTCTGCAAATTTCACTGCTAGTAGTCACAGAGGAGATCTGGCTTTTCTTTTGGAGAGGTAAGATCCATTAATGCATTTTCAGAATGGATAAGCTCTTATTCACAGGTTCAAGGATTCTTTGCACCAAATGATACCCTACAGTATTGTTATTAGAGCAAGATGGAATTTTTCGAACCACAGAGATTTCATTTTTCCAGTGCCTTTCACTGGACCCATCACAATTTTAACTTTCTCAGATGCAGGATGAAATTTCTAGTCAAAACTGTCAGTCATGACTAAAAGTTTAAGTAAGGACTTAAGTCTAACACAGGGAGGATGAGGGTTTTAGCTTTATTTACGTGACATTAGCCAGAGAAATTTTGGTAGAATCACCTCTCTTTCCACCCCCCTAAGTCCACTCAGTAACTACACTATTACTTGGGGATACATCCCTCTTTTACAGTAGAAGCCCAAATATGAGAACAAACCCCAAACCAGCATATCCTGTCCACTTTAAATTGTGATGACAACTATAAATTCTCATGACAAAGGCAAATATTTTGAGAATGATGAGCAGCTTATACTACCCTCTTATTCCATGCACAGACATTGAGATTTCCTGTTATATGAAAGAAGGGGCACAAAAACTGATGCAGCCAGTTCAACCTGGTATTTGCACAACATATCTAATGCTATCAAGAATAGTGCTTAGTCCCTGGGCAAGCAGCCTATGCTATGGAAGTCAATGACATTTAAGGAAAGGGGAATCTTTTTTTCACCACCATTTATATTTCTGTACCTTAGCAATAAAAATGTCAAAGATTTACAGACTGAAATAAGTCAAGTATTGGTAAGGAATGTACAAGATCCTTTCTGGAGAAGAAGGAGGCTGCTTGGAGAATACTTGAAATAGACCCTGATCTAGGAAAGAAGCAAACAGGTTTCTGGAACAGACTTTATTACTTCCAGTGAGACTTAAAAACCCTCGGTATTTCCTAAGGCGGGTCCACACTCATGCAGAACTAGGCATTAAGCAAACCAAGCAATTAATAGAGAATTGCAGTGTTGATAACTGATAACATAGTCTTCTCCATTCCATGCTTTATTCCTAGACTTCTTTCCCCTTTACTTGCTTCTTCCTCTCCTTCCTCTACTATTTTATTCTGTAAAGAAAGACTGGAACTCTGACTGAGCTGAATTTGACTTGATGAAGGCTGTGATGGTCGGAGCTCCACAGAATCAGCTGTTACTAAGAGCCTCTAAAAACCTGCCTCTGCCCCTGTCACCCTGTTTTCCAGGACCTGCCTTCCCTCATTCAGCTCAGATGGCAGTTCCTCTCCACACCATTAAGGCAACCCCTGCTGGACCAGAGTAGCTGGGACTCTGTTACCCAAGAACCATTTGATTTCAGCTTGGCAGCAGATTTTGGCTCTTGGAACATCCTTGTTGCTCAGCAGTTGAGGCAACACTTTCATGTGCCTTCTGAGTACCACTGGCTCATGGAGAGTAGCGTGAAGCTGAGCTAAGGCAGCAGCCAGGAAAGAAAATACCAGATCACAGATGATGTATTGTTCCATTATCTATATATTTCAACAGGAAAGATCTCTTTTATTTTTTCCTATTTTTTTTCCCCAGTGTCACTCTGCCAGGTGACAACTCTTCTCAAGAAGAAACTAATTAGGTTTAGCAGATTTTAAGACAGACGTGCATGAGTACAACTTTTATTTCCAAACCTCTAAGATACTAACACCAATCTGGCACTAAAATATTTTTATATAAATTCAAGCAATCTGAATATCAGTCATGTAATGTAATACAGATGCTGTAATGCAAATGTCTGTAAAATAATCACTTAATTAGAAAGCTGTAGCTCTAGCAGTATTTTCTATCTTATAAAGTGACATGGCATGTAAACGAGAAAAGCAGCTCTATACATAGATTACTTAAGTTGTGGTGCCTGCCTTTGCAGCAAACTATACTATCTTCTTATTCAAGTAGTGTGGCACTAATTCAAAACACAAGACACTTGCCTTTCCCGGAGTACAAAGTGGGCTGTTTAAATCTGACAAGGGTTTTGGCCCCCTTATCCTCCACCACCCTCCAGCCTCCACACATAACCATAGGATTTTGTTTAGACAAAATTTTTCCAAACAGTCTTTTCATTTCTCTTTTTTTTCTTTTGTGAGTGTGACTTTATGAAGGGACTAAGATCTGCTGCAGACTGTGCTACTTGTGCACATGCTTTAGCAGCATCACCTCCAGATTTCCTGCTTCTAAGCTACTGTGCAAATAGCCTTTGTTTCGTAGCAGTAGAAATCTCTTTTGTCAACATTAGCATTTTGTGTTTGGATTTATCCTAACAATTGTGTTTCCCTTACTTAAATATAGCTGCCCATTACATAACTTTTTTCATTGACTCCCACTTTACAGAGGGGATTGTTAACCTTTCCATTCCTCAGGTGGGGAAACTGAGGCACCATGGCATCATCGCAGGTGTGAACAGAACCCTTGTTCTCTTAAGGGAGGTCTTGTGCTCCAGCAAGAGACTGCTTTGTGTGAAGTTTAGATCCCTCAATACAAGCAGCAACTTTTAAATAACAGTCATCTGTGAGGCATTGTTAATTTGTCCTGACAAGAACAGGATCATAATTGATCATACTTCCTCTGCTTAATCCCCATGTTCTCATACACATCAAAGAGTAACTTACTCATCAAAAGATCCTTCTGATCACCCAAGGTAAGGTAATCGTGGCCTCGGTACTTGAGACTTTGACCACAATAAATAAATCTTCCCACCTCGTTGGTGTTTACACTTCCAAATTCCAACCATTCCCTCTGGGAATGATGCTAACAGGCCATGGTCAATGCCTACTTTTATATTTTTTTCTTCATTTTGCAATACATACCACAAAGGCAGTAGTCCTCGTTACCACTCATGGTGTAATTTTCTTTCCTTCCATTTGCTGTTTTGTAAATTCAGCCAACGGTAAATCACACTAAAAGGACTTGCTTTATAATAGTTTTTTTATTGACTAGTATATTTTATTTGGCACCTGTTACCTTGGTGGAGATTTCTTTTTCCAGTAATTTACTGTGTGGGACATAGTCCCCTAAGCATTAGTCAAAGGAACCAACACAGTTAAACAGTAGATTTACTCTATACTCCTTGGGCTCGGGGATGGAATAAAAGTGTGTTCCTGTTACGAAAATCTATCAGTGTCCTCTGTTTTGTGAAGAGAGCACTTGCCACGCTGCTTACTTACCATGGAAGCAGCTGACGTGATATATTATCTTATACAACTCACTTAGGCATGCTGTGCCTGTTTATCGGTTTAAAACATGAAATAACTCTTATTTAATACAGAAGTTTTTAGTGAGACTTAATGAGCTACTAGACTGTTTATTTCAGAGATTTCTAAGAACCAAATGGCTGAATATTGCTTTAGATATGAAAAAAGATTAAAACGTCTTCTGAAATATCAATTTGTAAGTAAAGAGCACTCCAGCTATGAAACCACATTTGCTATTCACTCTGGAGGACATGTTACAATGATTGTATTTCTTCAGAATATTTCTCTAATTTTAGTACAATGTTTCTTTATCACCACAGTTTACCAGTAATAAGGATTTAGGCACTCCAAGCCCCTATGAGATTCGGGTAATTTTCATATGTTCTGCCTGCTGAGCAGCATTTGCTCATTACATGAGTCAAGGAAAGTGTGCGTGTGTCAACATCTTTGCTTTCTTGAGTGTCAATGTCTTTTGTATGTTAGTCTATGATGAATACGTGCAAGACAAATGAGTCAAAACTGCCCCACTCCTCCAGATGCGTGAAGCAAGATTTTAGGAACCTACTCCAGTATGCACTGAAACATCTAAAAACTTCCAAATAGTCCCATAAATAGCTGGCTTTCAGAGCTGGAAGGCAAGGGGTCTGAAAAGACAGAAAAAAAGATCACAAACAAAGCACAAAAGTCAACTAATAAAGAGAAATCTATGACTAGAGGAGAGAGAAGTTTCCTACCTTTGGGCTGGCTGCTATATGCCATTACGTATCTTGAGACACAATCACAATGCAAATGGCAACCTGCCACTCCGGCACATGATGGGCAGGTGGCACACATACAGCTGGACATATCGAGACAGCGCATTCGAGATCGTCCTTGCCAGCAAACTAGATTTTTTAAGCCATTTTCAGTTATTTCACAAAGAGAAAGGATCACTTCTCTTTTCTTTCTTCACCTTAGGACTTCGCCACGGGACTGTGGTGGGATGGGAAATACATAGTTCACACCCACCACTCCTACCAAGGAGCCTACCAAGGGCAGGATGAGTCATGAAGCAGTTGCCCAGACTCTACAACCAGCACAGACTAGTTGATGAAGACTGCTTCATTTTCTGCAGCTTTTTAAAGGTCGTATGCCATACATTATGAAAATGTGATGGTAAAAAAGTCACAAATGCTCTGACACTGCTTTGACCTGCAACCAATCATGGACAGCAAGTCTTTAACGCAGAAAACTATGTCATATTGAGAAGAGGGTAGTTGCATAATCCGTGTGATCCAGAAATCACATGATACCTAGAAGTACTGACATTGTGTCTTGTTTCTGAGAGAAAAGTGCCTGTGTAGACTGAGTTGAGTTTTTAAACACATTTAGTCATGCCAATGCAAAAGGTCAGGTCCTTCAGCTTAGCTCGTATCAATTTAGAATCACTCTAAAAGAAACCAGGTCAAAATCACTGCAATTTCAGGGGTTAGACGGAGCCCCATCATTTTATCTCCTCTCTTTCAAAGCATGAGTACAAACACTACTGAAGCATGCAAAGTTGCAGAGGGTAACAAGCAAATGTCTACCTGGGAGCGGGGTGAGGTTGAGGTGGCAGACTAAAATAACGAATCCATTTTGAAATTTTCTCTATTAAAACTTTTAATTTTAACGACTTCTTTCCCTAATCGGACAAGTAGACAAGATTTGGTGACCTCCTGAGTAAATGAATTCCATAAACTCATCATAAAGTCAACGAAATCATGCTGCTTTATGCTTGTTATACGTGAACAGTACATTGGAACAACGATCCTTCCTAGTACAAGAGGAGCAAGCTCATACAAATGGCAGAAAAATGATTTTATTTCAAATTAACTACTTCCCCATGTAGAATATTTCATGTCTTCTTTGAGTATTTTCCAAGTTCATCTCCCTGTCTCTCTGTCACAAAGCAGATATCAAAGAACAGCTATAACTTTCTTTGCGAGCAGTGAGAACTATGTACATTTGAGATAAAGGAAAAAAGTTGGAACTATCAAATATTTATATATAAGGAGAACTTCTCTAAGAAGCCACTGTCAATGTGGAGGACATGCAACATTAAACTATTGCCTTGGCTTAAGGAGTGCAATTTCCATGTCCAGAATCCCAAATATTGATCTGGGGCTGGATTCTCAAAACCAGCAGCTGATTCTTATATTCTTTATTTTGCAAATATTGGTGAAGTATAGAGTTCATAATTATACCACAGACAACTTTTTTTTTTTTTTAGTGAAGATCAGTTACCTTCACAAAACACTGAAGAACATAATTATTAATGTCTGTATTTCCTGTTTTGAACCGATAAACACTTCTGAAAAGAAAAATCAAGAGTTGTCCCACAGTGCTCACGCTTCAGGCCATCCATACAGTTGCAACACTTCAAAAATGATAGCTACCATCTACAAAAGGTGTAGGCACTTCCCCAAAAATGTGTAGAAAACTTCCTTTCCCTTATTTTACTCCAGCTGACAGTGCTATAATTTTCTGTCTCTAAGAGGAAACTGTTAAAAATCAAATACCTTATTACTAACATTCTTCATGAATTTGAATTGTAAAGGTTTCAGTGACACATCAGCTGATGGTCTGTATAAGAACAAGCTGCTTAGCAAGCTGAATACCACAACCAAATACTCTGTGCAGAAGAAATTAATGCCAATATTTATCTTTTGGTATTTTATTGGCAGGAGAAGCAGTATTCCATGGCTTAGCAAAGATTATAAGTTTAGGGTAGTAATGAGCAAGCTTTGGAAATGTAGAGGATTCCTCCAGATGTTTCTCCAAAGCCATCTAACTAGCTGAACTTCTGAATCAATAAAAGTAGATCAGACATCTTATGAGGCACATTATTACAAATGCAATGGAAATGGGAAACTTCGTGGCTAAGACAAAAATACTGCCTCCTCCAACATACTCTGAGATTTTTATTAATTGTCCTGATCATGAGCTCTGAAGTCAAGAACAGCGAGGTGAAATAAAGGAAGAAAAATTAGCTCACCAAAAAAAGAGACTTCTATTACATCCATGCAGGAATGTTATTAAAGTGAGAGAAACCCGAGGGAACAAGAGCTTTCAGCTATAGCATTCTTTTTTGCATAGCTGATGAAAAGAGACTATGAAAGGTCAAACAATTCTAATTCTCCTCCCTGAAGTTAGTCATCCTTCCTGTTGTCAATGTTACTCCGTAGGCTACTTAGCAAAGGCAAGATTCCATCAGTTCATGGCTACAGCAAGCAAGAATGAATTAAAAAGAGGAATGGATGCATTTGTGCATTTCCATTTCCATTTTCCATTTCCCTGAAATGCCGACAGTCTGAAAGACAAATCTCATGCCCAGATCAGGCTTCTCTTGACAAAGCAAATGCTGTCAAGATTCTGAATGCGAGAGGGAGTTCAGCTTCACGGTTTCTGCATCCAAAACTTCACTAGAGAGTGGGTGACTGTTCTGAGCTGCTCGTTCCTTTTGCAAAGACACTGTGTCCTGTGTCACCCAGCCTGACATCCCTCCCTTCCTTTGTACCCATGCTCCCGTACATCACGCAACACTCGAGAAGATGTAGAAAAAGCTACAGGGCACATGACTAAGAAATGAAACGTGGAATCCCCGCCCAGTGGAAACAACAGGGAGTTATCACCTTCCCCTCAGCATGCTAATAATTTAACTCAAACATCAATCCTGCACATACCGGAATTAATAGGAATTTTAGGTGCAATTTCTAGGATTTTGTAATGACCAAAACCAGCTACGTAAAAATGGTTAAAAATAAATATTTGGGTAGGGAAGGGAGGAATGTATTTTAATATTTTTAAATGAGCTGTATGTCTCTTGAAGGTAACATTGGTTTCAGAGCCTAACATTTCAATGTCATGGGCACACCGGTGAATTTCCTTTTTATGGAACATGAAATTGCAGCTAGGCAATTGGATAAGAAAAAACACTACCTTGCTTCCTTTCCATATTCATGATAATATTTGTCATAATAATTTAGTTTTGTTTCAGTAACAGGAATGTTGCTGTTTTTCCATTTCCCCAATGCATTTCTGTTTTCAAACCTTCCCATCTAACATCAAATATATTGAAAATGGTGCCAAAATATTCAACAACATTGAAAGAGCAGAGGAGAAATAAAATTATAGTCACAGATTTCATTTCACTCTTTTTTTCTAAACTAATATTTTATTTTTGTTCCTACTTAGAGAACTAGCAATATACCCCGATGAACTTCCACTCCCAAATATGAAAAGTTGAACTTGAAGATTTGGTTTAGCAAACAGACTATCTAGAAAATTATCAATCGAAGTAGCAATCATCCCCGTAATAACAAAACAAAGAAAAACAATTAGATTTTGCCACATGATCCTACCATTAAAATGTCTCCAGAGTGAAAGATTTAACAAATAATTTCAGTTTGCCCTGCCACTGAAAACATAGAGAGACCGTAACTCAGTGTCACTGACTCCAGGTTGAGGAGTGGCAGAAGCACACTCATGATAAGGGTTCTTTTTTTTTCCCCCTTTCCTGCTCCAAAACTCACATTCTTGTCTCTGCTGCTACATAGCAAAGACCATAGTGACACTTGCCGGTGCAGCAAGGACTCTGAAGCAAAATGCCAAAGGAAACTGCAGTTGGTTTTTCATTCATATCTTCCCTTGGGGATAAATGCTGAGGATTCAGTTTCCTGATCAGCAGATCAAAAGAAGCACAATGGCTAGAGGAAATTATTCTTCTACTGATCTAACAGGGTAAACATTGAAATAACAACCCTGGCTATCGAAGGAGCAATGTGCCACTTTGCAAAACCTAGTTGAATCAATCTTCTCCTTTTTTAAAGATATATGAAGAAGAAAAGTACTCCAAGATACAGTCCCTCCTTTTGCCCTCTACCTCTCTTATCTGTCTCTTTAAATGCTCCTGTACTCCTTAAATATCCCTGAGCTGTGATAATCTCTCCTTTCACTGAAAAAGGATTGGAAAATTTTCTTTTGTCAGGTGGCTGGCATGTACAGGGCACCTCAATACTGCTTACGGCTCTGTCCGGCTTTCAGAAAAGCAGCACATTGCACTGATACTGCAAGGAGACCCAGAACCTCTGGAGATGCTTCCAGACATGGAAGCTTGAGCCACTGAGAGAGCTGGGGTTGTTTAACCTGGAGAAGAGGAGGCTGAGGGGACACCTCATTGCTCTCTACAACTACCTGAAAGGAGGTTGTAGAGAGGAGGGTGCTGGCCTCTTCTCCCAAGGGACAGGGGACAGGACGAGAGGGAATGGCCTCAAGCTCCACCAGGGGAGGTTTAGGCTGGACATTAGGAAAAAAATTTTCACGGAAAGGGTCATTGGGCACTGGCAGAGGCTGCCCAGGGAGGGGGTTGAGTCACCTTCCCTGGAGGGGTTTAAGGGATGGGTGGATGATGTGCTGAGGGACATGGTTTAGTGACTGATGGGAATGGTTGGACTCGATGATCCAGTGGGTCTTTTCCAACCTGGTGATTCTGTGATTCTATGATTCTATGAAATGCCTTATAATCCTTGTCCCTGCATGTTTTCCACTGCGAAGAACAATAGGAGACAGAGGAGTTTTTATTTGAGGGAGGGTGTGAGTGTTTATAGAGCCAAATAACAAGCCTGCATTGAGGTCAAAATCCCTTACAAACTCTTCCTTCCAATCCACACCTAAAATAGAAGTTACTATGAAACTCCCATTCACACAATGTTGTAGTGAATGCTCTCTTGGCTCAGAGAAGTTATGGGACCCCCAGGTCTCTGATTTGATACTTGGAAAACTAAAAGCGATTTCTCTTACAGCCTGCAACAACAACAAAACCCCCAAATAAAGAGTAAAGGAATATTTTTGCCATTTGTTGATTATGATGACAGACAATTCTTCTTCAGAGGCAGTTGAATATCCTAAGGGGTGATTTCATTCAATATTTGTCATGATTGAGGCAACATGGTTGCCTTCACTTGAAGTTGAATTCATTGTTGTTGTTAATATTTACATATAAAAGCTAAAAAAAGAGAGTAGGTACAGCAAGTATGTGACTGATAAGCTTGGATTTACACATTGATTCCATCATAAAGCAATGCAAGAGAAAATTCCAAGTTTTCAGCTGCTGAACATTTTTCAAATGAGAAAGTCCCTTACTTGTCTTTCAATAAATATTCTTATGACTTCTCCTCATGTTTTAACCTGTTGTAAGAAACCAGGAATACCATTCCCAACTGTACCTTTTTTTCAAAGGTGACAGAGAGGGGAAATCAAGGAGTGCACCTCCTCCTCTACAACATATTTCAACTAAGTGAGCTTTTCTGCTTGTTCCTTGCCCTTTTCTGTCATTCCTCTCCTGTTCTCCATGAATCACATCTTCTTCTCTGTGCCTCAATTTCATCATTTACCTTATTCATTTCAGCTGAACGTATCTCAAAATAGAGGATTTCTCTTAAAGATTATACTAAGCGATGCAGAATAGTATTTGGGAATTCTGGGAAGGATTTTATAGAGGAACTTCAAACCCATAGTCCCCGGTAGCTGTAGAGTAAGCACCACCTACATGCCTTTACAACTCAGTAAGCCATGTTGTGTGAGTAATTTGGTTTGTTTAGTTTAGATTTTTTAATTTTCCTGCATAAACAGCTATACTGCAAAAAAACATTGTCCTCCCCATTAAAAAACGTCCTAGTAAGGCATTAACCAGTTTTAAAATATTCAGATGCATCTGGAAATAAAGAAAAACATTGTTCAAAAATGTGGCAAAATATATAAATCTGTTTTATATCAAACCTCTCAGAATGAAAATTATTTGACTTATTTAATCTTTCAGCTGAGGAAATTTGACAGACTTGGCATGAATTCACAAGTCACATCAATAAAATGAGATGTGAACTTACACTGAAAAAGTTACACCTTGACATTATTGACCGTTTCTAGATGTAACACTAGTACTATGGATCAGTCCTAGTTTTTGAATGGGTAACCAGATAACATTTTGGTCTTTAATCACTCAGTGCTTAGCTTAGCACAAACAACTGATAAGTGCTGGCCACAGAGTGGAACAATCTTTGGTAACTTTGCTTCATCTCCTTATTGAACCCACTGTTCAATATCCACCTCTGGAGTAATGAAGAATCAGCTGCTTGTCTATATGAGCTCATCCCTCTCTTTTGAAGCTTCTACGTACATTAAATAAGATTCTTTTGGAAAGAGGATGGATAGTTTCCTTGGCAGCAAAATAGGCCATTTTGAAGCTTATTGAAGTCAGCATGTGTATGACGAAGAATAGCAAATTCCAGTCACTGTTGAATGATTTGTGCTGACTGAGAAGGCTGTCAGGTATGAGCTCTCTGCTGGCTCTATGGTCGCTCAATTCAGATTTCATTGTGTTCCAAAGGAACGTCCGGCTAGGATGAATGGAAGAACGAAATGGATCCAGGCCATTGCAGCTGCAGCACCAGTGTTCCCAAAGCCAAGAGCACCTGTCATGAGCAGTGTTCCCATTTGTACTAGTAAAAATCTTTAAAGTACAACAAGACACCATGTCGACAGATTTTATGCTGCAAACAAATTAGTAACTTGGATGTAGGCTACAATCAGAAGCGTAGAAAAAAAATGAAGAATCCTTAGTGGTATTGTCTCAAAAATATTCCAAGGGAAAAAAAAGGCAATGGCTAAATCTTCTATCACTGAACTAGAAAAAAGGGAAGACAATTATTGGGCATAAGAAGCATCAAAAATATCATCTTCAACATTACTAGAACTTGGAGAAAAAAGAATTCCTCCTCAGCAGTAAGAGGATCTGGTATTGCCATTTAGGCTACTTGGCCTGCCAGTGAATATACAATTAAACATCCCAAACTTTGTGACAGTAGTACAATATTTCAGCTGGAGAAACTCATCATTGCCTAAGAGAGGGAGGAAGTGTTAGTCCTAAAGTCCTCTACAAGAGAAACATAGCACGGGAGACCGAAATTGCATGAAAGAGTGAGATAAAATGATACTTCACTGAAGGACCTGCAGATATTGTAATTTTTCTTCTGGGAAAAGCATTAAAAAAAAACCCAGAGCCTGAGTTCTCCAGGGTTTTTAGGAGGTAATTCAGAAATGCAACTGGAGTCCCAATAGAATTTCTCAAGTTGCAGTCAATTTATTCAGAAAAAGAAGAAACAAGATTTATTAAAAGTCATCAGCGTAACAAGCTATTACTTGCTATGGAAGCTGCTCTTCCATACTCCAGCTTGTGTTTCTTCACGCTATTTGTCTTCCCCTCTTATCCTGTGTGGCATTTACAGGATATAGGGAGTATCTTTCCCCGTAAGTCTATAATTATGTCTTTATTTCCATCCATAGTCCCACCAGGAATACTGAAAGCAAAAGACTTAGGATGCATGTAGTCTGTGGTACTTGCCCACTGGTAATACTTTGAAATATAGACTTCTGGCAAAACCAGAAAGAGATCTTTTCTTGCAAAATACTTATGAGGAAGACAAACATTGATCTGGGGGTTACATGTTAGGGAATTGAGAACAAAATACGTTCTCAGTATAATGACACTGACATTGCAGAGATTAGGAATAGAGGTGAATTTGATGTTGAGAGTTTAAATAATTTGCTCAAGGTCATGTTGCAAGTCAATGTCGGCCCTGAGATTAGAAGCCAGGAGCTATTAAATTCTTTCCCTTGTTCTCAGACCTCAGACTCGGGGATAAAGCTCCCTGCAGGGGGGAATATTTGGAAAAAAACCAAACAAATCCAAATTCTTGTTTACCATATCTCTCTATCCCTCACGTATCCTCCTAAACCTTCTCTGACTGACAGAAATACTGACAGCTTCTCAAGAGCCATCTGATCAAAACTGAAGATTATAGCTTCTGGGGGTTGGGTAAAGGGGAATCAAGTGTTGCTCTACAGCCACAGATGTGAGAAATAACATCATGTACCTCCGACATTCTAGTGAGCTGTCCCTATTAGCAACTGGTGCTAGATCTGCTCATCTACTGATAGCTTGACAAAGGTAGCAGCAAAAACAAAACGTTCTTCTTTCTAGTCATCAGATGAAACATAAAACATAGACCCCCAAATTGTAAAGTGCTCCAACTTCACACGTAAGAGCAATGGGAGGCAGAAGGCTGCGACCCATTTCAGTCTAGTCCTTTATTATTACATTTTGCCGTGAAGCCTTCAGAGCAAATACTTCTAAGATATTCCCCAGCCTTTGACTGCATCATTATTTGCTATTATAATGCTCTCTTTCATAAAAAAAGAACATGCTAGCATATAATTCCTCCTCATTTTAAAAACGCTTTCCATTAATTCCATCCTCACTTGTCCTGCCTTCTCCATGCCTTCCCATTCCCTCCAGCCATCATATAAAACACGACACTTTTAATGTGCTTCCCAAGCACCGAGGATTCAAAGGGACTGATTTTAAGGAAGATGCTTTGCCATGAGTTGGATACCTCAAGTGCAGCCCAAGGGAAAAAAGAGACAACAGTAAATCCCATCTGAATCTATCTTTACTCCATACAGCTCAGTAGCACTAAGAATAACATGGATAAAGCAGTGACTATCACAGGGAATACCACCAGGTTTTGAGCAATTGATTATGATTACAGAGAGGTTCAGGAATTAAGAAAACAAAATTTCTTATATTTATCTATCCGAAACTCTACTTTAACATGAAACCCTCCAGAATAAGGACAAGTTTTTTACTATATTTGATCAGTTCTTTCCCAATGAAAGTGCATGCTTGGCTTTACTCAGTTGCCTATATTACAGTGCTCTATAAAAAGTATTAATTATTTATTTTGTTTTCTCAGCATTACATTCCCCAATGTTTGAGTGCCGTTAATGCAAATTATATATGTATTAAAAGAAAATTGTAGGTTTATTAAAATGTAAATATAAATAAAATCTGAGGTTCTATCAGCTAGCGTAAGCTGGCAACAGAAACCTACACATTTCAGGGCTAAATTGATCAATGCCTGTGAATGGAGAGACGCTTTATTCAGACTAAAATACTAAATGTACTTACCCACCTTTTAATACCTAAGACACATTACCATACCACCTCTTACAACATCGTTTGATTACGACAGTGCTCTTCTTGGTCATACTTACACAGAACAAAAGACAGATGTTTGCACTAGACCCTCTGCTCCTGAAATGAACCGTACAATACCCAGTAATACCTGTGGTCTGCCTGTTCTCAGTCAATAGCTTTGGATCTGTCCTGTTGTAAATGAGTTGAGTAATTTCACTGACTCGTATCAGATGAGGTTATTTATTGGAATTCAGACTAGATGGACTCTCAGTTTGTTTGGTATGCTAATGCTCAGCGTCCTACAAAATAACCACTTCTTTTTTCCTTTAAATGGGCTTTTTCAGAAATCATAGAATAAACATGTTGGAAGAAACCCACCGGATCATCGAGTCCAACCATTCCTATCAATCACTAAACCATGCCCCTTAGCACCTCGTCCACCCGTGCCTAAAACACCTCCAGGGAAGGTGACTCAACCCCCTCCCTGGGCAGCCTGTTCCAGTGCCCAATGACCCTTTCTGTGAAAAATTTTTTCCTAATGTCCAGCCTAAATCTCCCCTGGTGGAGCTTGAGGCCATTCCCTCTCGTCCTGTCCCCTGTCCCTTGGGAGAAGAGGCCAGCACCCTCCTCTCCACAACCTCCTTTCAGGTAGTTATAGAGAGCAATGAGGTCTAATGATCAGGCTCAAGTGTATTCATTAAATAAGCCAATGATCACATTAATACTATTGTTAGCTTTTAACCATTCAAACTGAATCTAAATAAAACTGGGATTTACAATGGTATGATCACATTGACTTCCACCTGGTCACTATTCTGCTGTATAAAAAGGCAATAAAAATGAGTGACTGTGTTTGGAGTATGTCTGCCCTCCTGATAAGCCAGGGAGGGACTGTTCACAAATGCTTGTAGTGATAGGACAAGGGGCAATGGGTATAATCTGGAGAGGGGCAGATTTAGACTAGGCATAAGGAATTTCTTCACCATGAGAGTGGTGAAGCCCTGGCCCAGGTTGCCCAGGGAAGCTGTGGCTGCCCCATCCCTGGAGGTGTTCAAGGCCAGGTTGGATGGGGCTTGGAGCAACCTGATCCAGTGGGAGGTGTCCCTGCCCATGGCAGGGGTGGAACTGCATGATCTTTAAGGTCCCTTCCAAACCAAACTATTGCTTCTATGATTCTATGAATAAAAAGTTGGCCTCAGTTCTTTGGATTATTATTTGTGTTCCTCACAAATGAGGAACAGCTGATCAACATACATATTGTTCTTTTTTACAGCAGAAATTTTTCTTTTATACTGTAACGGCTGAGAAAAGAACACCGGAAATCTGTCAAAATAAAATTTCTTTGGAATCAAGCCACATAAATATAAAATGAAGTTGTCATTGAAAGTTAATTAATATGAAACAGCAATTGGCAAGAGGAATAAATGCTTTTAAGATCTAAAAATAGCAATGCAATAGCATACCGAAGGGCTATTTTTACTTGTATTTTCAGAAGCACATCTCACTATGTTTAATAATAGCAAATTGGACCTCCAGGGCAAGATACAGAGAAAAATTGTTTACAGAGTGCACTTCGAAACCTGAAAAACTTACCTTAACAGGTTTTTAAGTTGTCATTAAGCTTTTGCTGGCTTTTTAAAGAAACAACTTTAAAATATATTTTCCATTACAAGAATTCATTATTTCTTATATCAAGAGAGGTTTCTACATAACCAAAAATCATTACATCCTGGGCAGTCTCAGTGTCTGAGTCTTCATGAAAGCCAGTTTTGTTGAATGAAAGCATGAAACCAGCAAGCATAAAAAAAATATCTAATGTAAGGAAAAAAATGTGGTTTTAATTAATTCAGAGTTCAATTAGAAATATTTCATCTCTCTTTTGTAACAAATCGTTCTTTCTGACTAAGTATATGTCAAGAATTAAATCTTCTGAGCTTCTTTTAAAAATCTATATCCAATTCTTAAAAATCTATATCCAATTCCAAATACATTAGACCACTGGAGCTTGTCCTGGCTTAACCAGAAAGAGGAAAGAGCCTCATCTGCTGAGCCATGGGAGCTTTTAACATTTTCTCTTTGAGAATTAGGTGAAGCTGGATACACTTTCAAGGTTTTAATACATCCCATTGCATTAGCTACTAAAACCCAAAACAGTACACAGTGAAATTCACCCCTCTGCAAGGACTACTTGTTTATGTCTTACGATAACTTTCAAAAGAGAGCAAAAACACATCTCTGCGCATCTATATAGGCACAAATGACTTCTTTTCCCTGTATCTTAAGGTGACAGGACAGAAATTTGTTGATGGAACAGGCTGCCCAGGGAGGTGGTTGAGTCACCTTCCCTGGAGGGGTTTAAGGGACAGGTGGACGAGGTGCTGAGGGACATGGTTTAGTGATTGATGGGAATGGTTGGACTCGATGATCCGGTGGGTCTCTTCCAACCTGGTGATTCTGTGATTCTGTGATTCTATGATTCTATGAAATCAGGCAAGGCGTGTCACTCCAATGCATTGTGACTTTAGGGACTAAACACTAGCCATTTTGCTACCCACCCCTGCATTGCTTACGCTCCTGGTGACACTATTTTGATGGGGCAGTATGGACATGAAGAGGCACACACTCCTCTACTGCACAGAACCCAGTTTCTCAAGGCATCTTCGCTTCTTCAGCAAGACTGAAGAGATGAGAGGGAGCTATGACTTTGCCTACAGAAACACAGAAACAAGAAAAGGGGTCATTTGGGGAGGAAAGGTAGAGATAATAGTGCCAGCTGTGCCAAGTGGTTGGGTGTATGAGCTTAGCAGAACAGTGATCCACTGCTTCTCAGCTACGAACAGCCCTGCACAAACACCACTCCACAGCTCCCAGCCCAGAGCTGACACTCCTATCTGCATCTCTTGAGCATCAAAGGGCTGATTTTACTACCATAATCTCATCAGAATTCACATGGAAGATGTCACATACTATTCAGAGAAGTGCTTCCAGAAAGAGCACTTTTTCAAACAGGCTTAATGCAGTCTAAATATACGACTGCTTAAGTGTGTGTCCAAGTACTGGGACATAAACAGACTCAGACTGGGAGTAGCAACCAACATTAATTCAAATAAAAAGTCCTTGTTTATTTACCACAGACCAAGATGCAGAAGTGGACAAATGAGTTAATTGAATAATTTTGTGGGAAGAAATTTTTACTTAACTAAATAATGATTATCGATGACTAAAATTACCCCTTAACTGGAAGGACACAAGTCAGAAAATTCATTAATATTCAAAAAGATAAATGCATGCTGGAGGAATTCTTTTCTAAGAAATTGTAAGCATATTAAACATCTTAGAACAAAAAAATAAGACATTATTTCTATGAGGGACAGCAAAATACTAGGAAGGAACATATTGAATATAGATATTGTCCAAGACCAGTAGGAGTAATGGAATACAATCCCCAAAAGACTTGTGCTAAGTTATTTAACAAGTCTATATATGCGTTAAATCTGGGATTTTCCTAACAAGCCTACTTATCTACGAAGAATATCTGTATTAGTGATCCATTTTAGTAAAATAAATGTTACATGCAATCATAAGACGCCTAGTGTCCTTTCTAAAACCCTGAATCAAACCTTATAGCTGTCAATTAACACATAACCATGAAATATTCTGGCCTTTTTACTGATGGGAAAACTATGGCACAAAGAATTGAAATAATCTACATTTCAGACAATATGCAAGAAATTCCTTCTGGTCAAAGAATTTCTGCCATAGTTTGGTGACTTGTTTCTTCTGCTCCACTAAAAATTTAAATTGAAATTATAATGATAGAGAAAGGGGGAAATACTTCTATGATTCAAACTTTTTTTTTAATACATGTGTAATGAAAAATAAATGTGAGTAGACAATATAAAAATGAAGGGCAAGTCAAATATAAACTTTTCACCTTTCAGATATTATCAAAAAAAAGCTGATTTTCAGTTGATGAGTTCAGATTCCTTCTGCTAATGCTGGGCAGTGATCCTAGGTTCCAAAAATCAGACACTTTCAAAGACTAGTTTCACCTTAGGACTAAAACTTTCAATGACATATTTCAACCACAAACTAAAAACCTTTATTAATGTCTTGAGCTAACCGTTCCCAGACTGGGACATTTTAAAACATTAGTCATTTGAAAAATCTTGGCCTTTGTGAAGATTCCCTGAATGTTTGGTTACAGAATGTCGCAACCACACTTGGGGCAAAGATCAAATTCCACCCTCGGACACCTCGACCTCAAAAGAGGGCTGCAGCAGTGGAGGCAGTGACAACAAGTGAACCCAAGACAAGCTTTAGCTTTCTGGACTGATAGATAAAATAGGGTTTTGCATGTACAGATGACAAATCAGTCTGTGTTTTCAACTGAGAATAATACTGCATGGTCGATTCTTCTTGCTCTCAATTCTGTCTGCTGGTAGAACTTCACTAAGTCAGGGGAGCCACTCCATTCATTATGCTAGTATGTGCTTGGAATTGTGGCTGAAAACTGTATCTAAGTTGGATCATTATTTGGAAAAATAAATAAGAAGAGGAAACTTAGGGTGAGATGCCGCCATTCCTGCTTGCCAAGTCACTCATCAACCAGCTGCAGAACTGCCTGTGGCAATCAGCCACTCTAAAGGAACCGACAACCCTTCTGCTCTTGAAGGGGACACAACAGCCCTGGCATTGTTTTGTCACTTGTGTATAAAAATAGACACAGCCTCTTTCCTCCCCCCACTTTCCATTTTGACACTTTATCACATTCCCATTAACACCATCCCCTTTACATTCCTTGATTCACTAAAATCTATGCCTCTTCCGTTTGTCCTTCAACATGTATGTAGCTGCTTTTATGATCTTTAGCCTCACATCTTGTCTTACTCTCTCAAAGGATTAGTTACGAGATGATCTTGTGCTAAGGTTTTTATTTTCTTATTTTTCCCCTTTTGTTGAAGTCACATGCAGTGAATTAACAAACCATTTTCCAAAGGTTCTTACAACAAATTCTCAGATGACCAGAAAGGAGGAGGACCAACTAATTAATAGTCCACCATGTTCTAATTCAACATCAGGTACTGCAGTTATGATTATTTGTGGAATAACATGCAATATCAGAAACAAGCAGGGGCCGAAGCAAGTTTTTAGCACCACAGCACTGGGATTTGCTTAAGCAAAGGCCCCTTCCAGAATAATGATGTTAACATAATTATGGAAAGGTGCTTTACAATGAAACCAATTCTTCTCAAGGCCAGGTTGGATGGGCCTTGGGCAGCCTGATCCAGTGGGAGGTGTCCCTGCCCGTGGCAGGGGGGTTGGAACTGGATGATCTTTAAGGTCCCTTCCAACCCAAACTATTCTATGATTCTATGATTCTCACACCCAGAAAAAAAACCCTTGCCTTACAAAGGACCACTTGGTGACAGTACCTATAGAGGAATTGCAGAAAAACTTGTACCTTTCAATGCAGAAGCCCAATTTCTGTCCAGTTTTTCAGGTAATCAAGGTGATACTGTATGGTACGCGTATGGTGAGCAAATCCCTATCCTGAGGATGAAATGTCATACACTAGAGCTAGTAAGGCACAACTAAGAATTCAACCCTGTCCTGGCTAAGAGATCACATGCAGTTCAGTCCTAATTGCTGTATGCTTAATAATAGCAATTGATTAGGAAGTTGGGCTATTATATGAATTCTTGCCATGCTTTCTATCACATCCTTACGCAAATTGTTCCTGGAACAATGTGTTATCATTTCTCTGTCTTTGACTGCTTGGTTGAAACTTCTGTTTAATCTGGAGAAAAGAGCAGAATAAAAATAAAAAGAACTTCTGGCACAAATTTCTGAGCAATCAGTTGCTATTGCCACAAGATCTGGAGCTGAGAGTTTCAAAGAAAATCTATGGGAAGATGGACAGAAAATGTAATAGCCTACTATTTGCAATCCGTAGTTAAGCACCAGTTAAAACTGACTGACATGCTATGAATTCTGGAATTTTTTGCTTGCTGTATTTTTGATAACAGATAGGAGTATGCTGCCATGAAAACTTACTTTCTTCTCAGCTCTCACCCTCATGTTTCACAGTCAGTGGCTGAACCAGTGAATATCTTCTGGATTTGAAGGCACATCCAGCTTTTACTTTTGTGGCCGTGAATGAATATCTGCTGAGAACGAATTCACTGACCAAGTGTAAGAGGGCAAGCAAATGAAAAATAGAGTGAACCAGAACTGGGAAAAGGAAGAGATAGAGATCCATTGATGGCGAGGTTAGTTAAATTACAGAACAGTCATACAGCACTACTTCATTGATCAGGATAAAACCTCCACAGAAGGGCTCCACAGTCTCTCCCCCTCTTTTACATCTACAAACCAACACCAGTGTGAAGCATCGGGTCACTTCTGAACCGATTTTTAGCTCCAGCAGCTGTCACTGTGCCAATTTGTTATGTGAGAATAAGTTCTGTGTCTTTCTGCTGGAGATGCAGCACCTACTTGGGAAGAGGGATCTCTGTAAATGCTTGGGAAATACAGACAGGAAAAAGTACCCTTAATAAAAGTTTGGGATGTGTCTTTTTTGCTTACCAAAGAAAATTGTGTAGAAAAAAACCAAACTGGCTGCTTAATGGATTGTTCAAATGCTCATTAGCATCAAGCAGATTTATTTGAACAGATAATTATCCCTGTATTGTGCTTTCATCACTGGAATTGTTTATGTTAAACTGTCAAGCAGCCTTTTTCAAATTTTATTCCTCGATGTGTTGAAGTTCCTTTTATGGTTAGAAAAACACAAAAGCATTTAATTTCCCCCCCCTTCAGCTTGGTTTTAACTCTATTTAAAGTCCTTCATGAAATTTTTAAGTTTACAGGAACATCGAGTCATTTTCATTTCAGATGTCATGAAGAACTGAACATATAGGTCCTCCCATGAGGAACACAATGCTAGTCAAGTTTCTCTCTTCTGCTTTAATTCATTCATGATATTGGCTGGAAGGCATGTGTATGTGCACACACTAGAGAGAAGGTATAGCTTACAAGTGGCAACTCCTCTACCTCCAGAAGCTGATCTTGAAGCTGACAGTCCCTCAACATTCACTTCAGCGGTTGCCATCAGTATGTTTAGCAAATCAGTCTATTTGCCATTACAAGTGATTACAGCCCGATGTAAGACAGTGAGCAAATTGCTATGCCTAATCAAAACAAGCCAACCCATGCCTTTAGGCTACTGTTAATGCAGTTATCTGTTGCTAAAGAAAGCAGTTTGACAATATATGTGTACTTTTAATTTTTTCTGGCTGTCAGTCACCATTATTTTCCCCATACTGTTTATCCACAGTAAAAGTCAATTTTGCTAGCCAGTATAAATATGCATTTTCTTTAATGGTGAATGACTGAATGATAACAGCCAATGTCATTTGATGTTTAACTACATAAGTTCTTAAAATAATTGAATAACATGTTTCTTTTTTGATTGCACTCCCACCCTTTTACCTCCCACAGTGAACAGTATAAACTCTTTAAAAGTGTGTCCCAGGAAGATTTGTAAATATTCCTATAGAAAACCACTACCAAAAAAACCCCAAACCCAGACAAACAAACACACACATCCCTTTTACTATAGCATTGCAAGGTTAATAATCCTAAATAAAGCCAAAATTGCATAAACTGCCACTTCTCTAAGTTCAGCTATGTGCTCCTACAGAGTTTGTTAACAAGGAGAGCAAAGTTGTAATTTTGGTCTCCAACGCATGGTCAATAAGGAATACGGAACTATATTTACTCATAGTGCTTTCATGCAAATCAGCTTGAGAATCCAATAGGCAACAGGAGAAAAGGTGTCAACCAAACTTTGCCCATCAAACGAGGAAGAAGGACGAGCTCCTGGCTTTTATTCTCATAAAACTCCTATTAAGCATTTCCCAGTACAAGTCTTCAATCTTGGGTTTAAAGTCCCTCCAGTTTTGAACAGCTATCCTTGCAGATCTTAGTATCTATGTAGCTGACTGGTACCCAGGCTTTTACATCGACTCTGTTGCTTGCTGTGAAAATATGTACCTGACCTACGTGATAAAGGCCTTTTATTTCAGCACAGAAATAAAATCCTGTAGAGGAAATATGCAAAGCTACATTAGTATTTATAAAAGGAACACATGGAGATTGGCATTTTGTCATTTCGTATGTAGTGGTAAATGGTGTGAAATCCAGCTGGAGGCCAGTGACATGTGGTGTCCCCAGGGCTCAGTGCTGGGTCCAGCCCCGTTCAATGTCTTTATCAATGACCTGGATGAAGGCATCGAGTGCACCCTTAGCAAGTTTGCAGATGACACTAAGCTGGGTGGAAGTGTTGATCTGCTGGAGGGTCGGGAGGCTCCAAAGGGATCTGAACAGGCTGGACCACTGGGCTGAGACCAATGGCATGAGGTTTAACAAGGCCAAATGCCGGGTCCTGCACTTGGGGCACAACAACCCTGAGCAGCTACAGATTAGGAGAAGTCTGGCTGGAAAGCTGCCTGGAGGAGAAGGACCTGGGGTTATGGGTTGACAGCGACTGAACATGAGCCAGCAGTGGCCCAGGTGGCCAAGAAGGCCAATGGCATCTTGGCTTGTATCGGAAATGGCGTGACCAGCAGGTCCAGGGAGGTTATTCTCCCTCTGGACTCGGCACTGGTGAGACCGCTCCTCGAATCCTGTGTTCAGTTCTGGGCCCCTCACCACAAGGAGGATGTTGAGGCTCTGGAGCGAGTCCAGAGAAGAGCAACAAAGCTGGTGAAGGGGCTGGAGAACAGGCCTTATGAGGAACGGCTGAGAGAGCTGGGGGTGTTTAGCCTGGAGAAGAGGAGGCTGAGGGGAGACCTCATTGCTCTCTATAACTACCTGAGAGGAGGTTGTGGAGAGGAGGGTGCTGGCCTCTTCTCCCAGGTGACGGGGGACAGGACAAGAAGGAATGGCCTCAAGCTCCACCAGGGGAGATCTAGGCTGGACATTAGGAAAAAATTCTTCACAGAAAGGGTCATTGGGCACTGGAACAGTCTACCCAGGGAGGGGGTTGAGTCCCCTTCCCTGGAGGGGTTTAAGGGCCGGGTGGATGAGGTGCTGAGGGACATGGTTTAGTGTTTGATAGGAATGGTTGGACTCGATGATCCGGTGGGTCTCTTCCAACCTGGTTATTCTATGATTCTATGATATCCTGAGCAAGAAATCAAGTACAATTAGTACTGGCACCAACCATCAGATGGGGATGTAGCAACACAGAGGAGCTTGCCTGTTGCACAGGGATGTAACTTCAGCTCTGCTCAAGGGTCAATCACAGGAAGTTGCTATCCTAAAGGGCAATAAATCAGGCAGTTTAACTCCATGGAGAAGAGTAACTTGCTTTATTAACAATTATTTTTGTGACTGCACAGGCAACGTTTGAAAAATGAAGTGAGGATGCCGTCTGTGTTTTGCATTAGAATTCAATTTAGCAATACCACACACACACACAAAGCTTTACTGCTAATGCATGCACCAAGCAGACCTGACTGCTCTACATCAACAACAAAACAAAGAACTACACATCATCAGGAAGCTCTCATTGCCAGTAATGCTATTCCAAAGTGTGGCATATCTGTCAGGCAAATGTAACTGCATCTGACATTCACCACAGTTCTACTTGCTTGGCTGAGATGATACATTTCAAACTGAAGAACATCTGTTTTGGGCATGTAATGAATCATCCTCAACTATATTTCCTATTTCCTGCTATCCTGTGAGATCAGATAGTGGAAAGAAGTTACATAACACTAAGATTGTGTTGCTTTTTTCAGTACTTCTGAAATTTTAGATTTTTTCTGACTTATGGCTCATTTCGTGGTTTAAAACCAAACAAAAAAAAAAGCTTCCAGAGAGAGAACATTTCCATTGCTAGATAGGAAGAAGTTGAAATAAGAACATGAAGTATGGAGATTCTTCCTTTCCTGTTGATAATAAGTTGGATGGAAGATATCACCTATCAGAAGTCAGCAGTTCTAGAGAGGTACAATGTGGTGCTTTTACCAGTCCTCTTCAGCTGATAAATTATCTCACTGAATGTACTAGAATTGTAGCTGGTTGCAGGGACGTGGGAGGGTAAGCAAGAAACAAGGAAAAGTATGAGCTATGGAACCACCAAAAACCTGGAAGAATCAACACCATGGAGGTGTTTAAAGGACGGGTGGATGAGATGCTAAGGGACATGGTTTAGTGGTTGATAGGAATGGTTGGACTTGATGATCCTGTGGGTCTTTTCCAACCTAGTGATTCTATGAGTCTGTGTAAAGCAGAAGAGAATACCATGGGAACTTCAGTCAAAGAGGAGTTTGGCAAACAAAAATTTAAGACACTCTGACTGAAATGTAAAATTTCCCACATCAAAAGAAGGATTAATATTCAGGCAATGGGACCTGACAGCACATTATTGCAGCACATGTAGAAAATTTAATGCAGTAATAGTGTGCATGTCTTCTGCATTTAAAATGAAAATTGAGAGCTATCGACAAGAATAAGGCTGTTTTAAATGTGCTACACAGTGAGCAGTAATACGAACACCTTCATGCATGAGAAAGCACAATTTGCCATCACTCTGAAGAGGATCACCACATATTTAGCTTGTACACTAGCTGATACAAAAATATTAATTTCTCAGTGGATGGTATTACTGGATTCCAGTGTGACAGTGGCATACCGGGGCATATTTGCAGTCACAAGTTGCTCAAATGCTTTGCATGTTGACTTTAAAATTACGTTTCATACAATGTCTTCACAGTCCTAAAACAATAAAAGAATTTAGACTACTTGCTCAACTAGTAGAAGGCAGTCAGGTTTGCAGCTTTTGGAACTCACTTTTCTGGACATGCTACATTATCCGGAATCATACTGGGTGGTGTTCTTCTGGCTAGAAGAAAGGTCTCTTTTGGTAGGCTTCATATCCAAACAGGAATCTCAGCTTCCCTTAAGTTCATTGGAATCTGAAGTCAGGACATTTATTTGGGCTCCTAGGCTGTGGCGCCAGTTAAGAAGTGTTCCGTTACTGATCAGTACAAAACTATTGTTGGTAGTAGATTCAGCTTCCAAAAATGGATGCATTGCAGCTGACCATAAGCGTTTCTCCAGAAGCAAATTGCCATATCAGCAGGTCATCAAAAGTAGCAAGACCATTTACAATAGCACCATCTGGTGTCTCTCAGTGATTTTATAGTTATAGTAAATGTAGAGATTAAAGAAGCTAGCACACAGAAATTAACACAGTATGAAACAGTCGTGTCCTGTCTTCTCAGCTACTCTGTCCCAACTTTTTGCAGGGAACAAGTGATGCCATTTGCTCCTTTCCCTGTGATCCACATCTGATGAATTCTGGGTTTGCTGGTGTCCACACATGATGAATTTGGGGTTTGCTTTGTTTTCAAAAGGAGGCTATCTTTCTGCCTGCAATCAAACTGCATGAGAAAAATCAGGAAACTCCCTGTGCAAAGCAGTCTTAATATGTTAAACAGGTTTTTGGTCAGCCTGTACCAGGTGCATCTGGAAAAGTTGCCTGTCACCCACCCTCATGCTTGGCTCTTTCCCAAAGGTACACCTGGAGTCCTTGCTCTCTCAGCATATAAAGACATATTTTCTTCAAAGGACACACATGTGAAATGCAGCAGATCTTAGTGAACTGGACATTAGACAACACTAAGGAAATAATTCTTCAGTTCCCAGACAGATTGATGACCTTGGAAAAATGAGTTCACTGCTTTATTCATCTCTACTTGCTAGTATCCTTCTTTATTAAGCGTGAGTAGTACAACACCTAATGGGGACCAGTCTTTATAAATATGGACAACATTACTTTTTTCTAAATGAGGGTCTCCTGTGACTGAACTCTTAGAGAACACTGTTCTTGAAATTCATCTCCAATGCTCTAATTAGAATGGTAGCAGTTACAGAATTCTCTAATGGCTACTTTGAAGAAACAATTATTGTCTTTATTATGATAACCCTCCAGATGAGATACTACAGTTGGCAAAAGATTATTAAACAAGTTATTATTCAGTTACTGACTTACTTAGCTTGCACGTGTATTGATGAAGGTTAATATCCCAGTAGTTAAAAGTGGTATAATACAGTGGCCAACTTTTTAATACAATCGTAGAATGGTTTGGGTTGGAAGGGACTTTAAAGATCATCCAGTTCCACTCATGCCATGGGCAGGGACACCTCCCACTGGATCCAGCTGCCCAAGGCCCATCCAACCTGGCCTTGAACACCTCCAGGGATGTGGCAGCCACAGCTTCCCTGGGCAACCTGGGCCAGGGCCTCACCACCCTCATGGTGAAGAAATTCTTCCTTATGTCTAGTCTAAATCTGCCCCTCTTCAGTTTATATCCATTCCCCCTCATCCTATCACTATAAGGCTTTGTAAACAGTCCCTTCCCAGCTTTCTTGAAGCCCCCTCAGGTACTGGAAGGATAATAGTTTTTGGACAGTCAAATATCACAATAGATTGGGCTTTTTGTAGTAAATCAATGGTAATTGTACTATAATTAGATCTTCCTAAGATTGTATGTGGTGTGATTAGCATACAGAATTGTAAACCTTTTATTTTATATATCCCAGAAATTAGTGTAGAAGGTCAAAATCTAAGACAATGGGCATTATTACCCAGAGCAAAGAATTGACGTAGTCAAGTTTGTGTCTCTTTACAGCTGTACTTGTCAGTCAACCAGGAACATGACTTTAGGATAAGCAATGTCAAGTTTATGCTAAAGTCTGAAATAAAAAATCAGAAGGACAAATTAAATCTTGGCTTCCCAGACAGAAGGTATTTCCATGCTCAGGAATATGGGAAGGAACAAATGAAACTGTGGAAGAAATGGCAGCAGAAAGAAATGTTAAAAAAATTGCTGTAGCAAGCAAGGGGGTGAAAGTGCAAAGAGGCTGTAGCTTCTGTTTCTAGGAAGAGCGAGTTACAGGGAAATGATGCTGCTCTGAGGGAATATATATTTTGATCTAACTTGTTTGTCACTAGATAAATTTAAACATTGAGATTCTCGTACGCAGTTTTCTCCTTTTTTGCTGTACTATGTACAATATAATAATATGTAACATAGTCATTTGAATAAGCGAGTAGTCACTGAAATTTTGAATTAGTTTTGTGCATTACAAGTTCACTGGGTAGTTAATTTTCCTCTGCTATGTTTAACACAAAGTGAGACACTTTCTAAAAAGACAGTGTACCTAGATTTCTAATCAGGTTCTTACACCCTAGTGACTCTGCAGACCATTTCCTAATAGAATCGAGACATGGGCTATGGACCTAAAATAGAGCAGGCAATTAAAAACGTTATCTCTATGGAAGCTAATAATAACAATACTAAAAAAATTCTGTGACATAGAAGAATCCACTTAGAAAAAAAGATGTATTAAGTCAGTCACTGCCACTCATGAACAGCTTCCAGTGAGACACCTTGATCTCCAGTAGGAAAGTCTTGTATTCCAGGAAAACACATGCTTCTATAATGTCATAACTCAGTAGATTCAATGACAACTTTAAAAAAAATCATGTAATAATGACTAAATCGCTGATTATTTTTTATCTGATCTCAGATCGCCTGTATAATTATAACAGTCATACTTGGATTTTTAAATAGGTTACTTATGTGCAAAATCTAAAAGCATACAAGCAACAACATAACAAATCTAAAAAGCAATTTTCAGCATTTTGATGTCCTTCAATGCTCATTTGTTTCACTTGAACCATATGCTGCGTTGGCAAGTCTCCATCCAAGTGCTAGTTTTACCAACAGACTGTACCGGATTCTCAATGCGAGAATGTGGAGAAAGCAGCTGCATATTTCATCTTGCATTGTCATGGCATTATCACATTTCAGCACCATACGACTGTAGTTTAGTATGCGGCGCTGTCAGTGCCAAACTGGAAAGAACTTTGTTGATGTATGATGGTAGCACAAAGTGAGGTACTTTTACCACAGCGATCTACAAAGTGTCCTAGTTTTTCTCTGTAGTGTGATAAAATAAAAAATTCTCTAGAGAGAATTCTGCCTCTTCAAAGAACATTATTTGTCTCTTTCTAGTTGAAGGTATTTGCAGAATAAAGTTAACAATGCTTTGCAAACTGTACTATTGAACACCTGCGCCCTTGCTGTATTCACTGATACTTCCATGGTCATCATCTAGCATTTTGGGAGGAGCTCACAATAATCTTTTGCCTTCATCTATGTCCTCGCTACTTTAAAAGATGCAATGAATGCGAGATAAAATCCCCATGAAAAAATGATAATATCTTGAATAAATTAAGCATGTGTGCCTAACAATACATATCCGTATATCATAGAATCATAGAATAGTTTGGATTGGAAGGGACCTTAAAGTTCATCCACTTCCACCCCCCTGCCATGGGCAGGGACACCTCCCACTGGATCAGGCTGCCCAAGGCCCATCCAACCTGGCCTTGAACCCCTCCAGGGATGGGGCAGCCACAGCTTCCCTGGGCAACCTGGGCCAGGGCCTCCCCACTCTCATCATGAAGAAATTCCTCCTTATGTCCAGTCTAAATCTGCCCTTCTCCAGTTTACACCCATTGCCCCTCATCCTAGCACTACAATCCTTTATGAACCGTACCTCCCCAGCTTTCTTGTAGCCCCTTCAGGTACTGGAATGTCACTAATGAAGTCTCCTCAGAGTCTTCTCTTCTCCAGGCTGAACAACCCCAACTCTCTCAGCCTGGCCTCATATGGGAGGTGCTCCAGTCCTTACATCACTGTTGGGCTGTCCCCAGCCCTGACTGTAGAACTGTTTCTCATTCATAGAAGATCTGCTTAGAAATTCACAGCACATTTTGGTCCATTACTGTTAGAAAGTCTCATGGTTATTGAATGTTGTTCCTTCTCAAGGTTATGTCCTTACACTGGTGTCAAGCCTGGGTTACTCACTTTCCTAAGCAGAAACTTGGCAATACGCCCTTCTGTAGCTGGGTAACAGCTCCTGGGTAACCATCAGGATTACTTCAATATGTTCAACTGCGGTTCAGTTACTGAAGGAGTTTTGCTAGAGAGGCTAATTAGAAAGATACAAACCATACTTACTCAATAACAAAATATTACTTGTCCATTAACTCAAAGAAACAAAGATTGCAGGGCCAGGTGCTAACACAGAAATACAACATTTTCCTTCTCTATGTGGGTTCCCAGTCTAAACTTCCACACTCTCTAATTTACATAAATCCAGATTAGTCTCCCTCTCAGGAGGAACAGCCTAAATTCTTTGCAGCACATTCTTTCTGTCTGTGAGTCTTCCCAGTCTGTCAGCTCTGTAATTGACACATTCTGGGAAACCTCTCTTGGCTTCCCCAAAGCTCCATCCCTTTTCCAGTTCTTTGAGGTTTTAGGCTACTTTGATCCTCCACTTAGCCTTAGAAAGAGTACCCATTCTAGCCTGGATGGAGCCAGCTCATTAGCTTTTCTTCAAGTGATGACCCACTATTATTATCTTAACTACTTTGAAGCTACATATCTGAAGCCATTCTTATCTGTGTCATTGTTTTACATTTCCTCTTTGGTGCTGTAACAACCCCTTTAATAGCCTGCTTTGATTTAACCCTCTCCATGCAGGCAGGAAGCAGTATTGAATTGAATGGGGAAGCATTTGTAAGAGGAATGAACCTGCTTAACACACAAAATGTATCCCTAATGAGAAAAACATATTTTCCTTGTTTTCCCAACACCTGTTTTGTCTGATCTCTGAAATTATGAAATCAAATAGGTAAGTGGGAGTTCCAAATGACTACCATTAAACTGGAAGAGGTTTGAGACTAGACAGATGCATGTATATGAACTAGAGGATCAGAATAAGACCCTCTTGTTTTCTTTTCTTTGCATACAGATAGGTATGGCCAAATTTTGTGGTCTCTCTTAAAACACTGCAAGATTCTCATACAGGCATAACCATATAGAAATCATCAATTAATACATTTCCTCCCAAGATTCCAACATGCCTGTTAAATTAGGATCAGGAATTGAAGTAAATACTTCTTTTTGGTCCAGCTGTGATGATTGTATGTGATCCTTTCTCAGGCAACCTCATATCGAAAATAAACCAAGCAGGTCAACAAAACAGCCACAGGGTTCAGTCCAAACCACTATTTGGTTCGTAAAAACAAGGATAATATCTGATTTTCAAAAGATCTGAACATCAACTGCCTTCCCTCCACTCCACTTAAAATCAACTCTAAAACTCCCAGCAACTCCATGGAAGAAAATTTAAGACAATGTTAATGTACCTGAAAGCACTAATTAATATCTCTAAGCAATTACAGAAATTTGTACTGTTATTTTTAGGGCTGAAGAAGACATTGTGTATCTATAACAGGATTTTGTCACTGTTGTTCTTCTAGATGATTTTATTACAGATTTTACAGATTTTATTTTCACAGATTCAGTATAATTAAAACTAAATATGAGCCAGAAGCTTTCTAAACATCTTGAAAGTATAACTTAAAAAATTGCAAAAGACGTGGGTAGGCAGTTCTCCAGATCTAATAAAGTCTGAGACAGGATACTGTGAAAGTTTTGCAATGAGGTGGTTTTTGTGGCAGAAGTTTAAATGAACAATGCCTTATGATGATGACTAATTTAGACAATTGGCAGTGCACTTCATATCCTAAGCCTCAAAATGTGTCAAATTGAATGTGGTGTTGGGTAGAGTGCTTTATCCACAAATCTTTCAAGAAAGAGTAGAATCATTGAATCATAGAATCATAGAATAGTTTGGGTTGGAAGGGACTTTAAAGATCATCCAGTTTCAAACTCCCTGCCATGGGCAGGGACACCTCCCACTGGATCAGGCTGCCCAAGGCCCATCCAACCTGGCCTTGAACACCTCCAGGGATGGGGCAGCCACAACTTCTGTGAGTAGCATGTGTAAAGCTCATAGAAGAGACTGAAAAGATATTTCATTGATATTTGTTGAGATAAGAAAGCTAAAGTGCAATAAAGTAGGTAGGTAAGTAAAATAAGCACTCCTAATAATATATGTGAACACTCGTCTTGGGCAAGTTATTTCAACTATCAGAATGACACTTTGCTTTTTTTGTAAACGATTTAGGCTTGCAGGGATGGAAGAGGAAAAATACATAAGTCACTGCTAAAAATCCAATCTCAATTTGCTTGCAAAATCACCAGAGAAATATTTCCTGTGTTCGTTTTTAATATCACATATCTCGTTTGTTGTTAGGATGTATATTAATTCACTTAAAGGTGAGGAACCAAGCAAAACAACTGCGAGCAGGTGAAGGAAAACAGCCCAAACAAAGTGTTCCTAAGCAAAATCAGGGCTTACAAGACTGCAGCAGAACTTGTTCTGAAGTCTAACTCAGTACATTGCTGAGACTATTTCATTTTATTGGTCAGACAGAAGAAAAACTCCAGGAGTTAACAGGAACTAAGGGATTGTAACTAGATTAAACTTACTTTCTCCCTGTTTTTTTTCACTGAGGAACAGCTGTAAAGAAGCTGTTTCAGCAGTTCAGACTAACACAGCAAAGCAATTAAATGTCTGAAGGACCTAGGTCAATTCATGACACTAAATTTCAAAAATAATTGTGAACATAGACTACTGAGTGAAAATATTTTTTTCCCCACATGGTTTATTCCTGTTAGTAAAAAGAATACTTTGATTTTTATAAGGTCACAATGGCTATGGCTCCGCTTTGGAATAGAAGCCTGGATTGTCTAAATATCCCAGGAACATCTGAACTCCATGGCAGTATGAGACCAGGGGAAACACTACCTCCAGCTCCCACAGAGCAAGTTATTTGAAAAGAAACTTAAGCTTGAGGGCCAGAAATGAGCCATGGGACCCTCCAGTAAATCTCCTTATCTCGGTAATTCAACGTCTGGTGTTGTAGAACTTCTTGCAGATGACACCTAAACCACATTCCAGAAAAGAACTTATGACCACTTATGACAAGCCCCCAGATGGAGGAAACAGAAGTAGTGAGTGAAGCCACATATTTCATACAGATGCTTGTTATCTCGGTATTGTAGGCTAAGATCAAGATATGTAAAAAATTTTGCTATTTTCATTCCACAAAAGATCAAGACAGACTACGTAAAATCAGAAAAGGAACAGAGGTTTAGCTAGACCTATAAAAATCGCAAATGCAAGACAGAATCCTGAGTACTATAAGCAAAAAAGATAGCCTCAGTAACCTGTAAAAGGCAACCCTAACAAACATAAGACCAGAATAACAGAAATTCTTCAATCTCTTTTAACTAATATATAGATTGAGTAGATCTCACAAGAAAATCTGAAAATTGCAATGAGTAGAAATGACTGAATACCTTTTTCATTTATATTTTATTGTCTGAGTAATAACATTAGTCTTAATTCAGGAGAGATTTAGCCCTTTGGTACTTTTCCCCACCCCTCAAGGGAATTTCACCTGTAAGAGAATGAATGATTGAGTCTTTGGATGTTGTTGCACTCATAAAGGACAAACCATTTCCTAGCCAAGGAAATGAATACAAAAAGACATAGTATAGCAAAAGAAAAATGGAAAAATTAAAATTTGTATTTAAACCTGTGTAGAACGATGTCCTTGTCTGTATTATGCACTAAGCTGCATGTGCAATATTTACAGGATTATTGTTCCAAAGCTGAAGCAGGATGCACTGTATGGGACAACAACTGCAGAAGCATTTGCATTAAGTTGGAAGTAAACATATTTTTAAAAATATATGAGTGGCATCAGAACAAGTTTTAAAATGTTCTTAAAGGAAATGTTTTTAAAAAGTTTTCTCTACTGGAAGCATTAGGATGCATCAGCTTCAAAGGAGTCAGCAATTCAGTTCTAAAACTTCTGTCTTAAAGTCTTTTCCTAAAGTTGTCTGAACATAGAGAGGATTTGTGAGCTATTTACTTGGCAGTAAAAAATCAGTGAAAGTCAACCAAAGACCTGTTGTGGCCTCCTGGTTCTCACTTCTCCTATTTCTCATTCCAGTGATTAGTACTGGAGTGAAAACCCTGATTAGCTGCTGCCTGTTGTGATAGAGTTGATATCCCACTGTAACATAGCTGCTAAAAGATATCCATAATACAGTGGAATACCTGTGGCAACACTAGACAGAAGGTTGAGTCTTCTGCTGCCTCCAAATCAGAGAGTTCTGTTTCTACTTCATAGTTTTAACTATAGACATCCATGGCTTCGTTCCTGCAGAAAAAATAAATAGAGGTAAAATTAGATCACTGCTTGTGAAAGGGATTTCCTATTTAGAAAATAAGATCATTTTTATAATCTTTGTGATGTATTTTGGGGTCATGCACATTGATGCTAGTAATAGGCATAATGGTTTTCTCCACGACAATCAAATATTAAGCATTATTTTACTTAAATCAAGGGAATTTTGCCAGTAGCTTCAACAAATTCAGGACCAAAACCCTTTCTGGGAAATATTATATATCTTTTTATCTCTGCTTTTATTGCGCATTGAAGCCCATTGAATTTGTATGGCTACCACAGTGTAAAATAATTTATTCACTAATTTTTCTATGGATGAGTGTGACTAAGTTGCACCATTCAAACATTACATCAAGTAAAGAGTGGAACATAGCATAAGTTGATTAAACATGCTCCTGTTTCGACAAATATGCCCTTCCTTGTACATCAGGCTTGGACAGAGGGCTGAGTGAATGGGAAATTACTGTCATCATCATGGTGGCTAGACATGAAAAATAATGGCTTTCTGATTTCACTAATTTACTTTTCACTCTGCCCCCAAATGACACTTTTAGTTTAACACACCATCTTAGCTCTGACATGTTTTCTTCCCTCTATGGATTAAGCACATTAGTTATGCAACAACTGCCTGAAACTTCTTCAGTGGTTGAGTTCAAGATTCAAGTTGCTCTCTGGAGCTGGGTAAAGATGACAGAATATCGACTCTCTGCAGGTATGAACTCAAGTAGAATGTCTCTCTTAAAGAGATAGTTTCAGGAAAAAAAAAGATAATGTATTTTACTGCTTAAGGAAACGGAAATCACCAGGATTTTAACTGGAGGACTATCAGAACTATACGGAACACTCTGAGGTTCATGCACTCTCAGGTGATCAGAGGGCTGGAGCACCTCCCATACGAGGACAGCCTGAGAGTTGGGGTTGTTCAGCCTGGAGAAGAGAAGGCTCCAAGGAGACCTTATAGCAACCTTCCAGTACCTGAAGGGGCTACAGGACAGCTGGGGAGGGACAGTTCACAAACGACTGTAATGATAGGACAAGGGGCAATGGGTATAAACTGGAGAGGGGCAGGTTTAGACTAGACATTAAGAGGAATTTCTTCACGATGAAAGTGGTGAGACACTGGCCCAGGTCTCTTTAAGGTCCCTTCCAATCCAAACCTAAACGATTCTATGACTCTATGAGAGTTGTAAGAATTGTCACGGTTGTAGTTATGTAAAGCCACACAAAAAGGGAAATAGAACAACAAGCATTTCTAAAGGGTAATCATTTAAACACTATCTTCTGTTTAGTTTGCAGTGTTTTTTTGCCTCCTTACTTCAGTTACGGTTCTCCCCCATTGATTATAATTATCTCCCTCCAACTGGATATCATGTCATATTTAGTGCATGATCTGTATCAGATGTTAGCTCTACCTCTAGCAAATATATACTTGTTTTATTTATAGACAATACTGTTGCAGCAAAAGAAGAATGTAGAGTCCCTAGGAGCATATTTATCCATAAATGAGAATAAAATTTTAAACACAAGGACAGAAATACACAGTATCCAAACCCCTAGTTTTAAAGTGCTAAAAGGCTTCAGTGAAACACCTACGGGAAGGAAGTAATATTTGCAACTTACTTAAAACTATCTTCTCCGCTATTTTCTCCAATGTGTTAATGGCTCAGGCAATTTAATTTACATGCAAAAGTATGAAGTCAAAAGCAGTTTCTTTTGAACACATGCAGTACTTTTTCTGGATCTACTAGGGTATATTGCAAGTGCTTCAAATCAAGATGGATGAGGAACATACTAGTAAGAGTTCATTAAGTTATTTTATTAAATATCAAACAGTCGTGTTTAACTTCAAGGTTTTTCATGTTCAAAGAGATCCTGCTTTCATCTGCTAAGTCTCTAAAGAAGGCTATGGAAGAAAAGGCTCAAGTAATGTACCTTTCCTTTTCTTTAACTTGAAGGACAGTAAAAATCCTTTCAGACAGAACTTCTTTCCTTTCTTTCTTTTACAGAAAGAATACACATATTTAATCACATTTTCTTCGTAAACTTTCACACCTACTAGGAGATGTCTCTATCAACCTGTGGTCTACTAACTGAAAACCACTCATCATTATCTAACTAATTTCCATAACAAAGAAACAAAAGAAATGAATACTGATTTGGGAACAGTTGATGTCCAAGCATTTAATATTTAGCACTGTATTTCCATCGGTCTGCACATGAACTCATTTCGGGGAAGATGCAGCTACTTACATTCATCACCCATGAAGGAAATTTATTAACTAGTTTACATGAGGCGAAAAAACCAGAATTTTTGAGAGACTACTTGATGAACCTCACAGGGTGCTATGCAAGAGTAGGCAATACTGATGGCCAAGATAGCGCATCAGAAGTGATACCGACACCTCTGATATAACCAAATTCTTATCTAAGGATAAAATATTGTATGCTGAAGGTCTCAGCACCACATGAGGTATACCTATCATTATTGAATTAATAGGAGCTGGAAGTCTCACTGCCTTGGACAGAATTGGGTATCTCAGAGCTCCTGCCCAGAGGATGTAAATAAAATAGGTATGTCATGAATAGTTTCTTTTCCTCCTTAGAGATGCCATCACAGGAGTTTTTATATCTTGTTTACGATAAAACTCAGTCCGCATAGTCTGTTCACTGAGACCACTGCATTATGCCTATTAAGAGAAGTACAAGATTATAGAATCATGGAATGGTTTGGATTGGAAGGGACCTAGAAGTTCATCCAGTTCCATCCCCTGCCATGGGCAGGGACACCTCCCATCAGATCAGGCTGCCGAAGGTCCCATCTAACCTGGCCTTGAACACCTCCAGGGATGGGGCAGCCACAGCTTCCCTGGGCAACCTGGGCCAGGGCCTCACCACTCTCATGGTGATTTCTAGTCATGGTGATTCCTCCAGTCTAAATCTGCCCCTCTCCAGTTTATACCCATTGCCCCTCATCCTGTCACCACAAGCCTTTGTAAACACTCCCTCCCCATCTTTCTTGTAGCCCCTTCAGGTACTGGGAGGTCGCTATAAGATCTCCTCTCAGCCTTCTCTTCTCCAGGCTGAACAACCCCAACTCTCTCAGCCTGTCCTTGTATGGGAAGTTCTCCATCCCTCTGAGATGATGCTGTTGGATTTGACTGAGAATCACCACCAACTGACAGACAGGTGAATATTTTGAAAGTGGCTTATTCACCTTTTCATCAGCCTTTTTTAATTAGAATGACAGTAATTCATTATGAATAAAACTCATCTGACATTCAGCGATACCCTGAAGAGTAACTCTAGTAGTCACATCATTGTCATGACACCTCACATTCCATAGTATGTAGCAATGGGAAAAACTGTAGGAACAGAGAGTGAGTTAACTTATTTAACTTAACCTGTTTATCAACAGCTTTTTTGAAACAATATGATCCCATACGTTTTGTTTTATATTTTAATATATTAATACTTTCAAGTTGAATATTCAAGAGAAACTAAGTGAGAAAAGCTTTAAATCTCAGATTAGTGTCTGAAGATTGCAGGAGCTGGCCCTAGAAAAAGGTATTGGTCTATTAATAAGTATCGAAGATGTTTTTTCACAGCTTTGTTAAATGCTCCCATTAACTGAAAATGCATTATTTAGCAGTCAGGAGGGTGTTAACCTTTTAGTTGTATGGGAACAAAAATAAATCCATCCTCTTCTAACATGGTTTATCAGGTAATGATGATACTCTAATAAATAACAATGAGCTTTTTATTCAACAGTACATAAAACATAACTAGAATTTTGTTTAATGACTCATAACAGTAATTCTTTATTTTGCTGCCTTTTTTTATCCTTTTGGTACTTCCCTGACCTATTGTCCCTGGTATCCACAAGACACTTGTGCGTAATCCTTAAAAAGTGAGATTTATCATCATGCCTTTGAAGTATGAAGGATCATAAGCTTCTCTCTTGATGGCTAAGATATATTTTTTCAAGTCAATGTGCAACTTTTAAGTGTTTCTTTTCTTGCTGGCATACCACCAATGTCATTGTACTCTGCACACAACAATCTCCTGGTGTTCACCATCTGTGGACGGCTGTAGGATAGGATCAGAAAGGAAGGGAGATCTTTAAGCTTGTACTTTCAGTGATTTCCCTGTTAGGTTGTGAGCTCTCAGTTCACTATGAACTAAATAAGACTGAGTTAAGAATAACAGATGACAGCGATACCTCAGCCACTATCTGTGTCTCTAGCAATTATTCACTCTTTTAAAAGCAATTTCTGTATTACAAAATTAGATGTCTTTTCTAGAGTGACTAGAAGCTTCAGGTAATACCAATACTGTAATATCCGTAAAACATTTCTTAGTGGAAAACTACTTGCAGAAAGGCTTTCAGAGACAACACAAAGATAATACAGAGGTCAGTAACATTTTCTGTTGATGTGGAATTATCTGGGAGATTCAGTTTTCCAGGGAACTGATCTAAGATTCATGTAGTGCAATGAAAAAAAAAATGTATTTTATGACTATGATGTACTTTGGGCAAATACTGCTGACCTATAAAGAGGCTCCACACGAGAAAAATCAAATTTAGGAACTGACAAAAAATGTACCAGGCTTAAAAAGCAAGAACTGAAGGAAGAATGCATTTGTTTCCTCTGGAAGAGATCCTTCCAACTTTAGAAGAGCTGACATGTTGATGAAAGCACAGAGGAATTCTTCTGCCCAACACGCTGCTAATACCAATGTGAAGTGGACAACTCAACCCGTCAGCTTCCCACACTCAGTATTGAAACCTGGAAAGAAAGGGAATAACAAGAGCTCTAGGCAAGTAAAAGGACATTTCTGTGTACTTGTTCTCCACAAATCAACAACAACTTTAGCTTGTAAAAGAAAGGGCTGGTCATGCTGGTTTTACAAGTCCCACTTTCTCTGGAACTGGGGAGAGGAATCCAATCCAATCCAACTGCTGCTCTTGATAGTGGAAGATACAAGGGAAGGAAAATTAGTAATATGGGCATCTACCATGATGTTTTGGAAATCACTGTTTTTATGTTATCTGATTGCTGAATTCTTCTGGCCTCTCTGCAGCTGTAGTTCTGTATAAAAGCAGCTAAGCTGCAGCGCTATGAGCAAAGGTTTAAAAAATAATAGCCTAGCATCTATTTATTTCCAGCTGTAAATTTATACATCTTGCTACTCAAATTTGCATAATGAAAACTGTATTAGAATCCAGATGCACATCGATTTAGATATGCATTCACTCTATTGAAGGGACAAATTTTGATGCCTCAGTTACAGGCCTGGTATGCTGTTTTTGAAAGTCAGTGAAAAGTCTTCTACCCACTAAGTGAACCCTTTTCCAACCTTTTATGGGTTTTCCGTCATTATCAAACAATTCATTATTTGAAGACTTTTCTTCAGAAAACACTACTTTTCTAAAAGGTTTGAGCAAACAATCGGTTATGCAGTAGTGAAGAGAATAGCATACTAGAAGCCATTTCCAGTCCAAAACTAGCAAATAATCATAATCTCACATTCCTCAAGAACAACGGTACATATTTTCAGACCTCCATTCACCTTAGCTCCAAGAAAGCAAGCCAGGCTTTTGGATGCATCCTTGTACTTAAAAACAGGATCAGGTTTCACACTCTTTTTACCTGACGTACTATGGGATCTTGTAGAAGGCACTTTACCTTCCTGTTTCTCCTCTACATTTTACATATTTTAATTGGGGTGTAAACTTAAGTTGCTAACTGCCAGCTGAAGTGAGACTTTAGTCCTGAACAGTACCATTAATCACAGTACAAGAAAATAAGAGATGGTAGTAACATTTATTAACATTTCTACAATAGCTGTGCACATAGTATAGATTCTAACCTATTAGTAATCTAATTTGTTTGGATCTTAAACCAGCATCTTTAAGAAAGGAGATGTATCAGTATGATTTTAAGTAATTTGTGAATGCAGTGATGAAATTTTCCTTGCCCTTTTCCTCTCTATTCAAAGACTGTAATGAGTCCCTTCATTTTTAATGAAGTCTAGCACTTACTATATCAAAAAGCTATTCAATATTACAACGTAAGCTTAATTTTTACTTTGTCCCACAGCAGTAGAATATCAGTACCAGTATTTTAAACTGTTTGACAAACTGTATGTGCAAGAGCTCATATAATGTAATGTATTTGTTCTTGTTGACTTTTAACTACAGATTTTTCTTAATGCAGCTTTATACACTTTGTCAGGATACAAGACCGTGCAAGTCTTTACTAATGTCATATTTTTCTGTCGTCAGAAGCATATGGAAGTTTTCAGTGTTTCTTTAATACAAATTCATAGACATGACAATACAACGATACTAAAGTCACTAGAGCTAAGCCTGTGGATGAAATTACATGCAGTGACTCAGATAGTGGGGTACTTAGTGCATCAAAATAATGCATCATAGTTAGGAGATAAACTGCAAACTTAGATGGTAACACAAACAAGAAATCTAGAATGTGGTGGCTATCTACAGCTGGAAAGGAAGACCTGGAAAAGAAATCCAAAAGAAAAACTTCTCAACAACAACAAAAAAGGGAAATTGCAAGGAAGAAAAAGAGAGAATCACAGATTAATAATGCTCATTCCTTGAGGTGCAACTGGTTATCAGAACTCTGCACACGACTTTTGAATTTATTTGCATGTACAAAGGATTGACAGAGACAGTATGAGTTCATTTCCCCAGTGTTCAGGTTAACAATACACCAGACCCTTAAAGCCCAGGTAAGAGTAAGTCCAGCTGTTACCCTCAGCGTGGAGGAGGACTACTAACTCTCTTCATCTAGCTCCTTTTCCTGCTTCTCCTTTTTCCTTTCCCTTCTCCGTAAAAGCAGTACACAACAGTTACAGGTTAACTTTCTTGGCCAAAACTTGAAGAACAAAAAGCAATGTCTGCATGAGATTTGCATCTCTGCTTCTGGGTGATGGTCTGAACAGGAACTCGCTAGCCTGGAGTACACTCTCATACACCAGGCTACTGTTCAGACATTTGGCACATCTACTTACAACTCCCTTCTGCTTTTTTTTTTTTGAGTTGTTGACCTTCTAATTTGCCAAATCCACAGTTTTTCACCCCAAAGAGTACAGCAAGAGTTCACATGACCACAGCAGCTCCGTGTGGCTGAACAAAAATGGTCCTTGAACACAATCTGGTTGTAGCGTGAGGATCATAGCAGGGAATCTTTGGGGAACAGTGTTCCAAAATAACTCTTGAAACCTCAGATTTGGGCCATTTTAGTCTCTTTTCATTTTCCCAGTTAATTCATGAAAGAATAATTTGCAACCTCTTTGGCAGTCAGAAGCTTTGTAAAATTCCAGTCTTGGGACACAAGTCAGAAGTTGTTTCAGATACAATATTTGATAAATTCATTCATATGTTTACACAGCCTTTTGTAAAAATATTTTGTTAGCTGTTCCGGTCCAGTTTTGATTTGTCATTGTGTAACTCCAAAAACCCTACTCTTTTGTATCTTTTTATAGCGTGGGTTAAGGTGGAATAATATCACTATTCGGAGCTTTGTAACGCACTATGTATAGTCTGCAGGGGTGTAAAAGATTACATGAGTTATTAGAGAACTCGTTCCTAGTATGAATCCCCTCAGCCAGAACATATTATTTGTTCAATGGAGTAATGAATTTTAATGTAATAAAACTGCATTTGCTCATCATTTTCCTAATGGCTGATGTTTCCAAAGTGACAGAAAACAACTGCATATGGACAAATACAAGCAAGTTTTCAATTGCTTAAAACAACTATCTCAGCATCTGAAAATGACTGGAGCTTTACAAAATAACATTCTTTATCTGCAGCTGTACTACAGGGCCCTCTGCCGTGCGATTCATGGTAATAATGGAATAAACATAGCAGGTCAGTAAAATGATCCTCCCATTAGTTCTAGTGGCGTAAGCTCCGTAGTTGACATGTTAGGTTTCCACTCTTGTTTAAAAGCCTTTTTAGGAGCAAGTGGCAAGTGGGCTTTATTTACCACTCACTCTGGGTTCCTAACAAGGTCAGATAGATCACCTAACCTTGTCAGGTGGCAAAGCCATCTGGTTAGATCTCAGTCTGATCTGATTTCTGTTTCATAAACTGAACACCACAGTCCCTTGAAAGAGAGACAATAGCCTTTTCAATGGCCTGAGCCCTTTCAACCTTTGTTTCTCTGTTTAAATAATATATGTTTCTCTGGGCTTGGGGCAAGAATGCTTGACCTTGCAAACGTGGCAATTCACAGTGCTCTGTAGTGCTGGAATGTGCTTTCATAAGACTGCAAGGCTTCTCTATGTTATCTAAGGTAAATGTTTGTTTATGAAAGTTGAAGTAAAACATTTCCATGATCAAAAGAGAAATGAACATGCACAGTAAAGAGATTCCTCCTAAGAGGAAACTTCTCTCATTTCAGTTACTGTTCTGAATCCAATTAGGAGAGATGAAAACATTTCCCTCCCTCAACTCTGAAATTAGAAAAAGAATAGGAACTATTTAAGAAAAAGACAATTAATATCCTAACTAATTTGCTCTCCTGTATCTGTGAACTGCTGATATGCTGCTTCCAATGGTGATGAGTCCATTATAATAGCTGCAGAAAGAACTTCTTTGACCTCCCCTTGTGCCCTGGGGTACAGTTCCGCAGAGCTGCTGAAGCAGCTGAACAACTTGCTGTACCTGAAAGAGCCAAACCTGTTTCTTCTTCCCCTCTTCTTTGCTTCTGCCTTCTCACCTGCCTGCTCATAGCTGTGAGTCTGTTGCACTGGTTCTGGTGCTTTTTTTTCAGTCTTCACTGAACTGATTTAATTTGTCAGCCAAGCAGAAAAGTATTTACATTTTCCTTATCAGCTTTTGTTTGTTTTCCTCCTCATGCAAGTTGGATCATTTTAGTGGGAGAGCCACTGAACACCAACTTGAGTGGAAAGGAACCAGGGGACACGCAGGGAGGAGGTAAAGAAAAGCAGCGAAGCTTGTAGAGAAACATGGTGGGAACCAAAGCTGTGGGGTGTAAGACTTGCTCTTCTGCAAGCTGTGAGGAGAGGAGACAGTGACTGCTGCGGCTGCAAGGAGGAGCCTTCTTTCAGGGACCAGTTCCCACCACTCATCCAGCCTGAGCGTTCCTCCTGCTGTCGCAGCAGCTTTATGGCACAACCAAAGCGACAGGCCAGGCGGAGGCCTTCTGCTGCACCTCCAGCAAGCAGCAACCTGTCCCCAAAGGCAGCTGCCTTCTTCGTGGCTCTAGGCAGTCGCTCTGCTCAGAGCCAGCCGTTCTCAGCAGCTCCAGTTCTATCAAAGGGAAGTCTTAGCACTGTGCACGTTAACAACTGATAATGCAGACAAACTAAAGACATTCTTTGACTAAGCATCCTTTGCCTTAGATAACAGAGTAATTCTACAGGTCTGAAATTCAGCAGATTGTCATAATCTTCCTGCTATGAACAAACATCACTTGCTTCAGGCTTAGTTACTCTTCTCTTTATTCATACAGCTTGTATACAGCTGAGAAACTTATTTTCCTACAGATTCCTCACCACCTACTAAGATTTCCAGCATAAAACCTTGGTTTTTTCTTTTACACTTTAAAATATTGCTCTGTTTGCTTTCACAATCAATGTACCAAAATTCTTCCCCTCTATTTATACTCTTCCACCATTTTTTTTCCACTGTTAGAGCCAATTAAAAGTCTGATCTAGAAGAAAGCACTTAACTACCTTTGAGTCCGCATAGCTTCTCACTTCGAATTGCCAGTAAGCTTCATCATAAGGCTCTGTAGGTAATAACCTCAGTCGGAACATCTTAAAATGTATGGGTACTTTTCAGTATCATAAATTAAACCAAATAAAATTTCCTTCCTTCCATACGGCTTTTTTATGGGATTGGTGTTGTTTATACCAAACAGCTATTTAAATGCTCAAACTACATACTGATAGCTTAAGCAGTGAATTTTTTTTTCTCTTCTGTCAAAATGAAACACATTCAATTTCATCACTGAAATACATTCAATTTCATCACTGAAATACACTTCTGATATTCCTAGCGATTCAGATTCAATCTGCATTAAACTCTTACTTCGTAACACGACCAAATTGTGGTCTTGGAACAATGCATGTCTAGAATTTTGAAATGACTCTCGCTAGTGTTGACAGTTGCTAAGGCTGAGGAATGAAACTGGAAGAAGATTAAAAGTAATCATGTAATCAAGTAATTCCCACTGTTTCTTCACCAAAAATCTACAACCAGCCCTAACTGCTACAGGACCTGCAAGCTTCACAACAGAACCTGTGCCATATCTTATAGGATAAGGAAAAGCTGTTATTTCCTATAACATAGAGAACAGTTGCACAGAGAAACTGAAGTCCAGGTTCTTTTAATTTAGTATCCAAACGAAACTGAGATGCTGAAATATTTTTTAAGCTTTCTTTTCATCAAAGCTTTCAAATTAACAGAACTTGGATAGCTGAGAATGGTGGACAAAACAGCAAACTAACAAGAACGGTGTCTGGTTTAGTTTACTCATCCAAGCAGTAAGCATAGAAAATTCAGCAGAACATGATGTTTAAGTCATTGTTACCAATCAGAGGGGAAGAACACTGTAACCTTCTGTGAATTAAATGACAGAGATCCACTAACTGATATTCTAGAAGATAGTGAAAACCACACCAGCTACTGTCCTTGTAAGTCAGAAGATGGATTTTAAAGATGCTTTGGAGAACAAGATTGAGACTGCTGCCTTCTAAGGAGAAAGAAAAGGGTATTAAAAGTTTCTAAGTGTGTTCTGCCAAGCAAAAACATCCCACAGAACAGAGAGAGAAAGTCCTGCATAAAAGATACGGGCATGTTATTTATAGACAGGTTATAAGTATGCAGTTGATTTTGCTTCCTCTGGATGAAAGTAGCTGTGTTTTGGACAAGAAAAAGCAATTGATATTTGAAATCAGAACTCTAATTCAGCATTTTGAAAGTACAGCACACCCCTTCTTAGCAGAAAATTACAGAGAAATCCAATTCCTACACTGCTGATTGCAAACTTTTGTATCCAAGACTTCTCTAACACAGCTTTTTGCCCCACCTGGGATAAATATGATACATCAGCCTGCAGGTGTCAATGCAACATAATGATTCAATAAAAAAATAATACTAAAATAATATGTTACAATAAATAATCTTTGCCTATGGCAGGGAGGGGTGGAATTAGATGATCTTAAGGTCCCTTTCAACTGAAACTATTCTATGATTCTATAATACATATTATTATAGATACTATAAAATAGATATTAATAAGAACAATAAAAAGAAACTTTTAATAGTGAAAATGTTTGTTGTATTGACAATGGAAGAAATATATTCTAGCATATTGTCATATGTAGTTTTAAATGAAGACCCATGATATAATTAGGAAAAAGCAGCAAAGGTCTCACATAGTCAATGCTCTCAGAAGCAGCTGCAGCAAGAGATTCTGATTAATGCAGTTGACTACTTTCAATTAAATGTTAAATTTGTACATGAAATTAGGTATTAAAGGCCAGGAAATAATGCTTTTTTATTTTTAATGATTTTTTTTTTTTAGTTATTATGAACCTAGGAAGCCATTGACAGGAAAGTTCTTCTGATAGACTATACTGTGTTTCCTTCAAAGTAGCACATGAAGAGTAGTCGTTTGTTGGTACAATTTCCCCCAAAATAGAGTTCCTTAATTTATTTGGTTAAAGGGTGGCTAATACTCTGATGTATGAAGGCTTATAAAATATCTGAAAATGCTACTCTTGTAATTTCATACAATGTCAATACAGATCTCTTGTATTTTTTTATTACTAGTACTCTCTTCCTAATAGTGTCTGCAGTAAGAGGTTGTACAGACAATGACCCTATTCACAAGGGCAATTCAAAAATTGCTGTCTTGCAATTGTATTGAATATCTCTTCGGCCTTGCATTAATTAAGAAATTAATGAAATTCTTGATTTACCTTTACGTCATCATTATTTATTTATGTCATTGAATCATCTCTACTACAAAGGATAGTTTAACTGTTAACTGTTCTTACACTGTAGCTATTTTTGGTGGGAATGCAGGCAAAATGTAAGGTTGTCTCATTGAGAAGTTTTAATTCAGGCTAATACATATTTCTTGAACACAGTTGTTGAAATTTAGACCATTCCTACTTTGTGAATGGGAGCCTTGGAGGGGAAACAACAATCCTGATATTATATAAATCATCAAGTCTGGATTTTTTGAGCAGACAAAAAAAATCAAGGAAGTTTAAAAAGCCTTCAAGGATTCTGTATAAAGGTGTTTTGGGGATAGCAGACAAAAATAATTAAATGTATAATTTGTTTCTGTGTGAGCAATAGTTCAACAGAAAGACAACTCTCAGTCTAAAATGCCAGATTTCCATCCTGGCACTAAAGACAAAAGTCCTCCTGCTCTGGTACTGTGATTTATTTGACATTCAAGGGTTAAACAAGTATGTCTGGTCCACACACATGCCCTATTAAACTATCGATTATCAGTCTTAGTTTGCTGAATGGGTGCAGCCTAGAACATTAAAGATTAGCCACAGAGCTAGAAGTCCTGTTTGGCTTTGGGCATCTTTAAGTTTCTTTTCCACTATCTCCCTTTGACAAAGATGTTAAAAAAAACAGTGAGTACTGACAGAAGAGTTATGTGGAGAGCCTTCTGCCTTGATTTGCTCAGTCTAAATAAAACACATCACTTCAGGAAATTGAGCTGCTTTTCATAACCACAAAGCCTGATGTATCTGCTGTGGAGGGGGGAAGTGCAGACAGACTTACACACTCCCTCATGAGTTCCTATTGATCTCGGAGGATGCTATGAAGTGTACATCCTAACTCTGTGGATGTTAGAGGCTGCCCAGCTGCGGTCTTCAGACCACAAATTTCTAATGTGAACATAATAAATAGTCTGTGGCTCATCTCTAGAGTCATATTGTGCTTCATTTTTAATTAAAGGTCTCATTACGGTAATAGTGCTGGTGGTTTCTGCAAGAAATGCTCAGGTCTGATTCTAGTCCATTGATCCAATGACCTGCTTGTCTAAGGCTTTTTTGGTTTAAGTTCTTCCCTTGCTTCAACCTCCTACCTTCAATGTCAGTGATTTCTGTGGGACTGGTGACACTTGCAAATCAAAGAAGACAGCAGGGGCAGTTATCACTCTTTTCTTTGTCTTTTTCTCCTCCTCCTCCTCCTCCTCCTCCTTCTTCCTCTTCTTCTTCTTAGAGATTCACTTAAATAATGAGATAGAATCATAGAGTGATCTAGAATGAGAAAGACCCCCGGAGGCCATGTAACACAAGGCCCTGAGACACGAATCATATCTGAAGTGATTTCAGTGTTTCTGCAGAAAACTGTAGTGCCCTGGTAGAAGAACTTCATAGCTTGTTTCATGCCTAACAATTAATTGATATGGTTTAGTGTTTGATAGGAATGGTTGGACTCTATGATCCAGTGGGTCTCTTCCAACATGGTTATTCTATGATTCTATGATAAAAGAGGTGAACAACGAACACTGTATAGTAAAGAGAATTTTGGAGATTTTCCATTTTCTGGAGAGAGTAATAAGATATGGCTTCATTCTACAAATGCTTAATTTTAAGACATGCTTTAGGTACCCAGAGGAAGTTTTTAGAAGTAAACAGGAAGAAAGAAGCAAGTCTGTAGTATCTTCAGGAGTGCCAAGAGGCTGCAAGAGTTTCTGCAGCAAGGGCACGTGTTCCACTCCAGTTCTAGTGTAGATCTTAATCCATCAGATGCCTAAACTGAGGATTTAATACTGCCCCAGTTATTTTATTTTTTTAAAAAGAAAACCCAATCTATCCCAGGACAAGCACGAGTCAGCATTCTTATTATTAAATGTTGTTATGAGTCTATTTGTGGTCGGCATCCTTCACTTGACTGGGAAAAATAAAGAGAGGCAGAAGTGACCTGTAAAAGTTCCCATCCCTCACTAGATTATTGTTAAGTAGGACTATTTAATTGCATCTTCTCCACTTTATGACGGTTATTGTCTACAGGAATCAAGCAGCTCCTAAAGCAATTTGAAGTATTATACTCCTGTAAGAGTGTAATTTATATTTTTGTGCGAGGTTTTCTTTATAAATAACCGGCATCAGCTTGGAACATTATCCTCATTAGCCTCGGGGACCGCTGAAAAGCAGCAGTTCGATGAAAGGCTGAAACGCAGCGTTTCAGGTCCTATTATGGTAGGTAATTACACGAGACCCTCTGCTAATTGTGGCGCATCCCGGGCTGACAATGGCCAGGGAGAAGCGGCCTCTTCGGCTCATTAAGGAGCCAAACGCGCCGCTCGGGACCGAGGAACCGGCGCTCCCCCCGCTCTGCCCCGAGGAGCCGCCAGGGGGCGCTGCGGCGCTGCTACCGCCCCCGAGATCAGCATCACCCCCCCGGGGACCCCGAGATCAGCGTCACCCCCCCTGCGGACCCCGAGATGAGCATCTCCCCTCCAGGGACCCCGAGATCGGTGTCTCTCCCACCAGGGACCCCAATATCGGCATCTCTCCCCACCAAAGACCCCGAGATCGGCATCTCCCCCCCAGGGACCGCGAGATCAGCATCACCCCCGGGGGACCCCAAGATCAGCATCACCCCCAGGGGACCCAGAGATCGGCATCTCCCGCCCCCAGGGACCCCAATATCGGCATCCCCGGGGAACCCCGAGATCGGCATAACCCCCCCAGGGACCTCGAGATCGGCATCCTTCTTCCGCCAAGGGACCCCGAGCTCTGCATCACTGGGAGACCCTGAGCTCAGCATCCTCGGGGGACCTCAAGATCGGCATCCCCCTCCGAGGGACCCCGAGATCGGCATCTTCCTCCCGGGAGACCCCAAGATTGGTATCACCGGGAGACCCTGAGCTTGGCTTCCCCCCTCTCAAGAGGGACCCCGAGCTCAGCATCACCGGGAGACCCTGAGCTTAGCATCCCTGCTCCTCCCCCAAGAGGGACCCCGAGCTCGGCATCCTTCCTCCACCAAGGGACCCTGAGCTCAGCATCACCTACGAAGGACCATGTGTTAAGCATCCTCTCCCCTCGAGGGACCCCGAGCTCAGCATCATTCCCGGAGGACCCGGAGCTCGGCATCTCCCAGCCTGAAGGACCTTGAGATCGGCAACGTCCCCCCACAAGGGACCCCAAGATCGGCATCCTCATCTCTGCCCAGAGGGACCCCAAGCTCGGCATCACTGGGAGACCCTGAGTTCAGCATCTCCCCCAGAGGGACCCCAACCTCGGCATCCCCCAGGAGAGTTGCCTCCTGGCTCCTGTCACCTCAACCCCAACTGTCCAAGGATCCGGTATTAATGTGAACGCTCACTGTAGCCATGGATTCAGACTGATGAATGCTGCAACTCTAATAATAGTTGGGTCCAAATAATTGCTACCACGTGTACAAAGTAACGGTTGAACTCAAGGCAAGTGTCGAGGGGTTCACCTGGATCAGCAATTTACCCTGGGCACAGCGCTTTGAAGTCACTATCCTTTTGCAGAATTCAGCCTGCAACAGATGTGTCCTGCATGTTTCAAAGCCCTAACTTCAAGCACATCAAAATATGCAGCAGTAAAGTGACAGACTCCTATAAACTTATGCAAATGTATTATAGCTGACAGAATGTTTGTTTCTTGAGTTAATATGTACATATTAAGGTGACTAATCACATTGCAGAAATCATACTAGAGAGTGATTCATTATATATATATAAAGTTTATCAAGATATCTTGATTTATTTTACTTTATGCATACAAGTATAAAAGAAGGAATAACAGGGATCAGAAACTCGCAGATTAATTGTTCCAAGGAGTATTCATTTATGTAGATGCCACAATGTGTACACATGAATAATCATAGAATCACAGAACAGTTTGGGTTGGAAGGGACTCTAAAGCCCATCCAGTTCCAACCCACCTGCGATGGGCAGGGACACCTCCCACTGGATCAGGCTGCCCAAGGCCCATCCAACCTGGCCTTGAGCATCCCCAGGGATGGGGCAGCCACAGCTTCCCTGGGCAACATGGGCCAGGGCCTCACCACCCTCATAGTGAAGAAATTCCTCCTTATGTCTAGTCAAAATCTGCCCCTCTTCAGTTTATACCCATTCCCCCTTGTCCTATCCCTACAAGCCCTTGTGAACAGTCCCTCCTCGGCTTTCCTGTAGCCCCTTCAGGTACTGGAAAGTCATTATAAGGTCTCCTTGGAGCCTTCTCCAGGCTGAACAACTCCAACTCTCTCAGCCTGTATAATGTTATATAAGACACAGGCATTATTGGTTTATAGAGTTCCTCTGCAATAGGATCTAGAGATCTTCCCAAAAGTGTGTAGTCAGGTTATAATACTTGAATAAAACAAAGAAACAAAAGAAACATTGCATATATATATATAAAAAAAAACACTGCCAGGGATTTCAGTAAATGTTTGCTATATGAAAACAAATACTTAGTCCTGGCTCCATTCAAATTCTGCTCACATTTGCTTTCCACAAATGATGAAGATATATTTGCATGTTATGTTTCGGATGCTCATAGTCCCAAAAGTTACTGGTAATTTGAATATTTACTCAAAGTATGGATGTCTTGACTATCTACCTCTTATAATGTAGTAATCACGATTTTAGAATTAAAAAATTAAGGAATAAGGAACACGACATCATTAATTATGTATAAAGACATTGGTATTTGGCCTTAGAAGAGATAACGTATTTGTGGACACTCAAAAACATTGATGGGTTCAAAAACAGCTGGAAAAATTCCGGGGACAGAAATCCATCAGAGACAATGATACAATTGTTGGCTCAGGAATTCTCTGAGCCTCAAATCTTCAGAGCCTGGGAAAAGACTATCACCACTCACCTGCCCTCTTGTACTTTTCCCAAGGCATCCGGTGTGGGCTGCTGTCATAAACAAGGTAGGTGAACCTTTGGTCTGACTCAGTGCAGTCAGTATTATTATAGAGATACTTAGCACACAGAAGAAGAAAGATCAGATTCTTCAAAAACTTTAGTTACTGAAAATTTTGGAAAAGCTTTTGCATGCATGTATTTTTTTTATATAAATGCAAAAAAAATTAAATCAACATCCAGCACGACTTTTCTAAAGCAGATGTGTCGGGCGAAGCCTTTGCAACCAGAAATTAAAATGTTGAAAAGATTCACAGATCACTATATGCTTTTTATCAAATGCCCTATTTTGAATTATATACCCATTACCTTGCATTTGCTTTTCTGGTCCTGCTTCCCTGAAGCTTCTCACTGATAAATTTAGCAAAAGGAGGAGCCAGACCACAAATACTTCCCTTATTTTACTAAAATATCTGTGGAGTAGATAATAAATACCTAAAACAATTGTTAGCCACGTGGTATTTTGTCTCCATTGTTACCAAAATATACTTCATTTTGGTAGCAGTGTTGAAAGTTTTGAGGGAAGGCTGCATATTTAATTCCTCTGATATCAGTGATTTGAATATCTACTGGGTTTTTATATACTCTATTGTATTTTGAGGAACAGTCTTTTGGTCAAAAAAAGCCATACCTTCAGCTCTAAAACCGAAGAGGAGGCACCCATGGCACCCAAAATGTTTGATCCATGTTGTGTGCATTGCTTACAGTCACATGTATATCCAGAAAAGATCACAGTGACTAGGTGAGTGGGTTCCTTTTGTCAATAACAGTATATTGTGATCCTAAGTCCTTGTTAAAAACATTTGTCAAACAAAAAGATGACAATGCCAGGCGCTATGGTCGGCCAATACATTTCAGATGTGCTGAGTATAAACCTGTGCCATACTGTCTGTATGAAGCACAAATAAATAACTGTGAGAGATACAAGTTATATCTCTATTTCAAGGATAAATGCTGACACTAAGGCATAATACAATCACTTTAAATGGCAATACTCCTAACTGCAAAACAAAGCATAGAAGACAGAAGAAAGATGATAATGCACCCAGGTACGAGGGTGGGAAAAAAACTGAGCGCTGAACATTTTTTCACTCTATTCCTTTATCATAGAATCATAGAATCACCAGGTTGGAAAAGACCTATTGGATCATCGAGTCCAACCATTCCCATCAGCCACTAAACCACGTCCCTCAGCACCTCGTCCCCCTGTGCCTTAAACACCTCCAGGGAAGGTGACTCAACCCCCTCCCTGGGCAGCCTGTTCCAGTGCCCAATGACCCTTTCTGTGACTTCAGATATCTGGCAGAACTTGGGGTGCATTGCTCTCCCTTTCTTTCTGTTGGAGCCTTGTATACATGGAACAATATAGAATGCAATATTAGTATTGACACTTGCAGTGAACTGGCCACGATCACATTCCAGGGATTTAAAATTCTACATTTAAAGAAAACAAGTTAATCAAAGTACAATTCTGAATAACTACAAAGAAGTGAGCAGAGAGGCATACGTTAAATGAGAAAGCTATTTTTTCACCTAGCCTGGTTAATTTTAAAGATGGTAGAATATAGATGCAGCTTTTTTCCTCTATGTTCCTACGCACTTGATGGAACTATGTGATGTCATTATCCCATTATACACATATGGACATTGAGGGATAGAACAGGTGACTTGTGTAAGGTCACACTGAAAGACAGAGTCATTTGTATGATATATTGCCAAAGATAACAATACATGGCAAGCTAAAACAGAGACCAAGTTAAATGGGCCTTTGAGTAGTAGACATAGTCAGTGCTTAATGATCACATCCCACACCACTCGCATATATCAAGGACAATCTATGTTTTTGGCTAAATTACAGAGTAACAGTCAAAGACAAGTTTTCATTACAGAATGATTAAAATAAAGATTACAGGCTGTAGTATCTATTATACACACTTATGTCATGAGTGCTAAACTCCTGGCGACATCACAATCTCAACATCTGTTTTCTAAAGTTCTGTCAGATAATTCCTTCTGACTGCCAGACTTTTGCTTCCCATCCAGACTTAGAGTTGGTCGACAGGTTTTTTATTTTCTTTTGTTACTGGAAGTCTATAAAACACAAAATCTAGTCTTTCTTTGTCCTAAAAAGTACATCTTTATGTTAAGAAAAAAATGTCTGAAGTCTTGTATGTCAACTGTTTTCAGGTGTGTGAGGAATGTTATATACTCCCATGCTCAGTATAAGACAACTTTATGTCTTTTTCACTCAAAATACAAAAAAATAGCAATTTGGATAGCCGTAGGTACCTATTGTTACACTCAATCACCTACACAATATGCCACTCCCCGAAGTATATGACATGTTTTCACCTGAGAAATACTGGTGTGATACATTTGCCATATAGAACTTCTGCATGGATGCAGCAGATGCACTAATAAAGTAAACAAAAGATCTCAATGCATGCAAACAGGTCAGAGATTTATCTGCACGTGGCTATATACGCTTTGCTTTCATTCTTTTTTTCTGCTTTCATTTTTTAATATTGGGTCAGTGAGTTGGCATGTGACTTCAAGACTGTGGCTGGCAAAATTTAAAGAGAGACCTCAATGTAGGTGGCATTTTCAGCCCAACGTACACTGGATGATACTTTTGAAAACTTTAGGAGACTGACTGACCCTACAAAGTCAACTTTGGCCCTCTCTCATTCTTGGTTTCTGAGCATGTTCTTTACTTCCTTACACTTACTGAAGGGACTGTGACACAAGTAGACTGAAAATTTCAGTTTTGCCAATTACTAGAGCCCATAAGACTTCAAAACTAAAACTCCTGAGATTCCTTCAAAGAAACAAAGTCATGTAACTATATTAGAAGTAACTGATGATGAAGTATTTACTACAATTAGAAAAGAAAAAAATGACAAAAATCTATGCAAAATTGTTACATACTATTCAAAATGAAATTCATACTATTCATTCCCTATATCCAAGACAAATACCTTGACACATCATCACTAGTATGTTCTACAGTCTAAATCACTGGTAAAAATCACTGGAAAGGAAACCACCTAACCAATTCTCCTTACTCACTTGAGAAACCCTTTGGCCTGGGCTTGGGGATAAAATTTCCATAAACTTCAGTGGGAACAGAATTAAACTTTCTGTCTAAATTAAAATAATGTTATATAGTTTCTGCAAACTAACCTGCTTGACTTCATCTGAGGAGTAGCATAATAATCAACAAGAATAAAATTCCAGAATCTAACTTCAAACACACAGAACTACTCTGGATCAACAAAACATTATAAAAATCCACATACAGATTCGGGACTACATATAATTTGACATCCAGAGTATGCCTTTGCTTGCCTGTTTAGAAACATAATTTGGACTGTATAAAAAGACAAGTAAAGACGTTTTCCCTATTTTTTAATCTCAGTGTTAAGGTTTCCTTTTTCAGCACTACATACACACTACCCCTTGCCTGCAAACACACCTCTTTGCTGTTTTTATGCTTGGTGTTAATTGTACTGTTATCATAAATTGCTCACAGGAGCTCATATTTCCATTATAAATTCATTAAGAAAGAAAATAAGGCAGGTTCTTTGAATTTTAGTGTGATTTGTGTATTTAACTCTTTTGGTTTCCCTTGAATACACTAGCCTAAACAACTCATCTTAGGTATGGATTCTATTGAAAATTCTGGTACTGAAATATTGTACCTACAGCAACAAGAAATCAAATTTCAAGGAATAAGAATAGCTGTAGGAAAACCTATTCTGTCCAGCCTTCTTTACCATATTTATCGCCTTGTTATCTGACTTCTTATTCATGAAAGTCTCTGCCAATGGGTTCTATGTGCAACTTCCAAAACTTCCTTTGGAGAAGGTTATGCAAATAAGATATACACTCCAGCTCAGATTTGATAAATAGGATATACCCTACTTGTCAGTATTTCCAAATAATCTCACGTTCCATCTAATTTACCACATATCGAAATTTTCTTCACAATTCAAAGAAGAGAAATGTTAGTAGTTTGTGAATGATGATAGGACTGGGTTTTGATCCCTTAGTGAAAGTTGCCTTGGAAAGAAATGACATTTGTCTTCCCCGTATCTGCTTTTTCTTATAAATCAGATGGATTGTAAACACGCATTATGTACAAACTCAAGTACAGGACATAAATGTTTGTTAGCTGCTGTGTTTTACTGTTGACTGCTGGATTCTTATATTTAAACTCATCTAACAAGTGTTTGTGGTGTCTAGCACAATTTACAATCAAGCAGAAGAGACTAAAGCTGTTACACATTTTTGAATGAGTTTTACACTGAGAAATGCTTCTTTCCATTCTTGTGAGAAAAAATACGTTAAAATGGCATCCATATGATATACTCTTTCTGCTTTTTCCACATTTGAATTAGCTGCTACTGGCAATAAAATCACATAAACCATGACGGTACAAAACATACTCCTGATAGAATTCTTTGCAGTTTGTCATCAGAAATCTCTTCGTTAAGGTAGTCTTTCTCGACCTGGCTTATCAAACTGGGAATATCTTGCATAAACAGTAGGTTTGCCAAAATATGTTTTACTCATTTTACTCAGGGTAATAGCCAATGATAAACTTTGACACCTATCTCGGAAACTGACTGTAGATGGAGAGAACCTCACCAGTTTTGGTTGATTAGCCAGACACAGAGGACTGGCTGTGAGTATTTGCCAGAAGGAGCAGAGTCTAGTTTCTCTGGATAAAAGCACCAGTTTGGAAAAAAAACCCAAACCCCTCACTATTTTAAGTGGAACAGGTTGCCCAGAGAGGTTGTGGCTGCTCCATCCCTGGAGATGCTCAAGGCCATCTTGGATGAGGATTTGAGCAACCTGATCCAGCGGAGGGGACTGGAACCGGGTGGGCTTTAAGGTCCCTTCCACTCCAAGTCATTCAATGATTTTATGGTGGGTAGGGGTTGTTTCCCTGCTCAGGTGATTTCCGTATTCAATACTTATTACACCAAAATACTTAACATACTTAGTGCTTACTAAACTCCAACTTGCTTGCTGTATGTCACGGCTGCAAAGAAGATTATTTAAAGTATCTTTACTGCTAGGCCACAAAAATTTACATCTTTTTTTTGCAACAAGAATAAGGAAGAGATGCCAGCTGAAATTATCCAGGATACTCAAGGAAAAAACACCAGAGTACATGAAAAGAACAAAAATATGCCCTATGAATTATGTTTGGAAAGATGAAGCCACGAACTGCACAAAGGTAAAAGTGAAAAGAAGATGTGGAGGCAACGACAGGGCTGGAGCTGGGTGAGATAGAGGTGGATGATCAGGCTGTCCTCTTAGGACTTGTGGTGGGCCTCCCTCTCTCTGGAGGGAAGTACTTGCGTGCAATGAAGACTTCTGTTTTGGCAAAGCTCTTTGCTGGTTGTTCAGCCTGAAGAAGAGAAGGCTCCAAGGAGACCTTATAGTGACCTTCCAGTACATGAAGGGACTACAGGAAAGCCGAGGAGGGACTGTTCACAAGGGCTTGTAGTGATAGGACAAGGGGGAATGGGTATAAACTGAAGAGGGGCAGATTTAGACTAGACATAAGGAGGAATTTCTTCACTATGAGGGTGGTGAGGCCCTGGCCCAGGTTGCCCAGGGAAGCTGTGGCTGCCCCATCCCTGGAGGTGTTCAAGGCCAGGCTGGATGGGCCTTGGAGCTCCTGATGGGAGGTGTCCCTGCCCATCAAGCAGGGGTTGGAGTTATATGATCTTCAAGGTCCCTTCCAACCCAAACTATTCTAGGATTCTCTTTTCAATACATACCGAGAAACGGTGTTATATGGCTTGAGGGAGCAGGAGCGCAGAAACAGGACGGTGAGGGCAGCGATGGTCCCGTTGCTCACCTGAGCTCCCCCCAGCCCCTCCCCGGGAAGGAATCGCTCTCTGCGAGGTTCCCCTCGCCCCAAGTGGGTGGTCTCACCCCGTCGGGGGGGCGCGTGGGCTCAGCACCACTGGGGGTCTCAGTACCTGGAAGGGTGGGCTCAGACTCAGCACCTGGCGGGGGTGTGTGGGTGGGTTCAGCACCTGGGGGTGGGTGGGTTCAGCGCAAGGGGGGGTGTGGACCCAGCACCTGGGGGTGGGTTGGACCCAGCATCTGGGGGTGGGTGGGTTCAGGACAAGGGGGGGTGGGTTGGGGCCAGCACCTGGGGGTTTGTGGGTTCAGCACAAGGCAGTGTGGGTGGACCCAGCACCTGGAAAGGTGAGCTCAGACCCAGCACCTGGGGGTGGGCTGGACACAGCACTTGGGGTGGGTGTGTTCAGCACAAGGGGGAGCGCGGGCTCAGCCCCTGGGGGTGGGTTCAGCCCAAGGAGGGCAGTGGGCTCGGCACCGGGAGGGGCGGGCTGAGCCCCAGGGGTGGGCCGGGCTGAGCACCGGGACTCCAGCATCGCTCCCCGCCCCCGCAGCCCCGTCCCCCCCCTCCCTCCCTCCCTCCCTCCCTCCCTCCCGCCGTGGGAAACGGCGCGCGCGGCCGCGCGGATAAAGGCAGCGGCGCGCGGGGCTGGAGCGGCGGAGCCAACGCCGACAGACGGACGGACAGACCGACCCACCGGCCCACCCTGCGCTCCCAGAAAAGTTTGTGCTCGGCTGGGCGCGGGCGATGGGTGGGCGGAGGTAGCGGCGCCGGCCGAGCCCCCGAGGCATGGCGGGGGCGCTGCTCGGGGCGCTGCTCGGGGCGCTGCTCTGCCGAGGTGAGACCAGTCCCCCCCCCCCCCCCCACCTCCTCCTGCCTCTCTCTCTCCCCGCTGCTTTAAAAATTCACTCTCTCTCCTTCCCCCCCCTCCCCACCCTCCTTCTTATTTTATTTTTTTTTCTCTCGCGTCTTTTGAGCGGTAGCAAACCTGGACCAGAAAGAGAAACGGGGAAAGTTTCCTTCTGCCCGAGCGCTGAGGGTGTTTACGGATGAGTCTGAGTTATTGCGTTGTGTTAAAGGAGGTTCCTCTGCCCTAGTCCGAGTCTGGGATGGGATTCGGGGGGCGCTGGGAGACCCGGAGCATCCTCCAGCCGGAGCCGCCCCGGTACCTGGGCTGGCGAGGGGCTCCTTATCTTGAGTAGAGGGAACAGCCCAGGAGCGCATTTGTCTGAGCACAGAGGTCGTTTGAGCGATCTGGTTTTGTTTGTGTTGGTTCTTTCTTTTTTTTTTTTTTTTTTTTTTCAATCTCATCCTTGAACTCCTGCGATCGCAGAGTCCCTTTGAACTGATGCAGGGACGCAAATCCTGCCTGAAGGAAAGGGAGAGGTTTCTCTGCAGAGTTGTAGGTGACCGCCGTGCCTCGACACTTGTTGTTTTCTTGCTCAGACCGTGATACTTGTGGGTATTTTCTAAAATCGTATCCTTCTCTCCCGTTGGGAGGTGGGGGGAGGGATGGAGGCTTAAGCTCTCTGCGATTCCTGCTGTTGATGCCATCCCTAGGAATAGAAAAAATAATTTTGCCTTTTATCCTGCTGGTATTGGTGGTGCTGTTTGACTGACATAAGAAGAATACTAATAAAACACTCTTCATTGTTTAGTTTGGTCCAGTCCTGCCAACCTCTCTCCCAGGGTAGTTGATTGTAGAGGCAGCTGTCAGATACGCAGAAGTATCTCAAGAGTGAAGCAAGGGCGGAATCGGTAGCGATTTATAAAGGAACCGCAAGCACTGTGCAAAGCAAAGTGCTTGGCAGAAAATTGTGTGGCCTCGTAATGCCGGTCGTCTTAATATAGCGCATTAAAATTAATGGACATCTGGGTGACTCGACGTGCTCTGAAAGTGCTGATGTAAAGAATCAAAAATCTGAGTTTCTGTTGTGATTGCTACAGTCTGGAGGTGAGAATTGCATTAGCCTCATGCTCACCTTTGGAGACTGGGAGATGAAGGCTTGTGAAGGGGTCTGACGTATTAGTGGGGCAGCTTTGACAGTCACAAATGCATCTTCTCCAATAAGACCTTGTATTAGGCTTTATATATTGAGTTAGGTGCTGATGTATGGGCGTTTTCTGTTTGAAAATACTTTTATAAGAGAAATACATAGGTTATACTGCTTCTTAGGAGTGAAAGTGCTACAGCGAGAGGTTATAAACAACCCAGCCTTGATAAGCCATTTCTCTCTGCTGGAACCAGGGTCAATGTTGCCTCGGCCGTGCTGTAAAAAAGTCAGTAGCAGTGGCACAGCTACCACTGCTACAGCAGCTGCTGGGGCTTCTGGGCTGTGCTCTTTCAGGAGATTACTTTCCTTCAGGGAAGAAAAGCAGAGCTTCTGAGCAGGGAATTTGCCTCTCAGCATTGCTGGGCACTGTATGACTTAGAAAAGAGCTGGTTAATTAAACTTATTAAATAAGGTGTTTGTATGGTTTCCTTGTGAGGCCTTAACAAGCATTTCATTTGTGCTCCCCTTGTGTATTTGCACTCTTTTTGTTGGCGTGTTAGGATAGTGATTGTTCTTGAGAGCTGAAGTCCAACTAAATGAAAGTCACTTTATAGCTCGCAAGCGAAAACGTTTGTAAATGTGCTGAGAAACTTACCATTATAGACAAGTTGTCATTTGCTATTTAAAGACCTATATTTACTTCTCTGAACTCATTAGCATCTCTTATCAGGCCAGAATTTCTAAGAAAATTCTCCTGAAATGTTGCCTTAGGCTTCAGTGTGCCATTATGCTGTGGTTATTATCTGGCTAATAATGTTAATTCATTCAGTCTCAAGAAAGAAGCTTGGCATTTCATTTAAGCCATGCCTCTAGTCAGACCAAGATGTATAAAAAAGCCAGTGTGCAAAAGCGCTTCTTGCATATAGGTAGGTACAGGCACACGTTTAGGTGTTTGGATGCCTGTTCCCTAGGTGGAGATGTGTGAAATCGTATTTGCATAAGTAAATCCCAAGTGTATGTGCAGTCCTCTCAAGAAATGACCTCTTTTCAGCCAAGTGCTAATACATGTGCTTAAGCCTCTTTATAGCCAAGGGAAGGATTCATGAGTTTGAAGAAAGATTATTATTTCTTTTCTTTTTTTTTCTAAAATATGTTTTCTTGAATTGGAGCATAAATGCAAACCCAAGCATACAGATTTTCTTTATGATAATGTGTAGATAACTGGGAGTTTTCAGTTTCATACTGACTCTGAACTAGAACAAGAATCGCAGAAACTGGGAATACAGAAACTACTAAGTCCTAAAAAAAGAATTTAAGGAGTCTAAGCTAGAGCATTGATTTGCAGAAGAAACATGTGCAAGGAAGCATTGGACATGAGCAGGTATTAAAGGTGCATGGAGTTACTGGAATTTCAGGTACTTAAGTAGTATTTGAACACAAACCCAGTTGTGCATCTGAAGGTTGGTGCAGCACCTGCTTTGGTTCTGCTCTTGTTTATGCCACAGTCACCTTGTACCTCCTCGTTTGAGTAACTCTGTAGAAACTGTATACCTTGACTTTCAATATTGTTTCATTCTGAATTGAAACTCTTTAAGCAGTGATGTTCTTGTATCTCACTTTGAAAGTCCAATAGCATGGCATACCCTAGTTTTAAGGAAGACTTCCTGAATCTTTTTTTTTTTTTCTTAATTTCATTGTGTTAGTGCTAGATAAGAACACAGCAGGAACTTGCATTATGTTAAATTATAGCTGCATGGGGTTCTAGAAGTGGCTAATCTCTCTTTGGGCTATAACAGTTTCAAAATGGAGATAGTGCTATTGATATTCTAATTTGTTTTCATATTCAGTAGTAGATATTGAAGTTTATTAGACACTTACCTAGTACAATACCCAGCAATTATCTTACAAATGTCTGTTCGAGCATGCTTCTTAATCCATGACTATATGATATAAGATGCCATATCTGTAATTGCTTTTCTGATGCCTAAATACTTGTCTGGCTCTTGATTTGGGGAACTAGGTATTTGTATGAAATGAAGTAATAAACAACACACCATTATTGACAAACTAGGTTCATTGAGGTGAAAGGATAGGAAATTCATTGAGAACTGGGATTTAATTCTGTGCTTTTCTTAAGCACTACTGCCAGAGGAGTAGTTCGGTGCCCCTGGAAAGGTGGCTCGGAAGGAATAGTTAGAAAATCTGTGAATAATGTCAAATTTGTTAAAAGTGTTGGTATGCAAACTTTTCTGGGCAGAGTTTTCAAGGTAATGCCCCTCTGCAGTGACTATCCCTGCATTGTTTGTAACTGTGGTTGGGGTCACACCTGTTTAAGGCAGTTAGTCAAGAGACAAATAAATGAAAGTTTGAAACCTTCAGAGTACGATCACACCATTGAAGAGGCATCAGAGACTTCTTGTGCTGAATTCTAGTTCTCTTTGGGGCTTTGGTAAATTCTTTGATTTACTCGTATACTTCATGCCAGTTTGTGCTGCAACACTGAGATTTTTGGCCATAGCTCACATCTGGCAGGCTCTGTTAGATGTGTCCTAGCTATTTTCAGAGACAAAAAAACATATTATGATAAAAGATGTAGAAGAAAAATGGCAACAAGTTGAAAGAACTGAAGTGTGTAAAGAGTAATTGAAAATCATCTAGTATGGATGTTAAAAAGCTAAACTGAGGATGTAAGAGAAAGTAAGTGCCTACTGCATTTAAAATAATACTCGTCTACCAGTTGGAAGGAGACACTTACTGTATAATAGGTAGATTTGACACCAAAGAGGAGGGTGGGTTTAGTGAAGGCAAAGCTGTGTAGCAGGCATCGGACCTTGCCTCTCCTTCCAGGAATCGCTGTCTTGCTGGTGTTGTCAGTCATTTCTTTCTTTCTCTCCCTGTCTCTCATCCACTGTGACTGTTCTTTCATCAGTGAAAGCCTTGATCCTGGCTTGGCCACTTTGAGTGGGACCTTCTTATTTTCTTAAGAACTAAACACTGCAGCGATACAAATACAGATAATGTTCTGCGATGTTATAAGTTGTTAATGTGCTTAGCTGAAATTTGGATGCTCTGTCTTTTATAGTGATAAGTGATAACTTTGCAGCCAAAAAACTTGCTTTGGTCTAGTTCAAACTGTTCCTGACTTGCTCTTAACAGGCCTGAGTCCTCTATATTTTATTCAGTCTTCCTTACAGACTCGGTACCCTAGCAAAACAGTTTCACAGTGTTCAGCTCTTCAAGCAGTTGTACTGTTTTGTGTTCTGTGGACTGGCTCAGGCTCTAGTGACAGATGTGACCCCTTTGAAACGGGGACGGACAAATGGTGCATTGAAAGTTCATAGCTTCTGCAGTCTCCTCACTTAGAGGTATCTGGTGAAAGCCTGCGGATGCATCTAGCTTTAGAAATAATTTCAGTTCAGTAGTGCCTGTGTCTGTTTTAGTTAGCAAATGGAAATACTCTCTCCTTTATCTATTTGTTCACGTTTTTTGGGTCAATACACAGCCTCAGGTCACCATTTTTCTTTTCGACTCCATCTAGTGAAATGACCCAGTGAGTCTACTCTTCTGTTTTCTTTGCTATTTTAAGGCATATTAATCTGTTGAGCTTGAATTCCATAAACAAAGTGTCATCCCCATCACTAAAATTACAGGCATCTTCGCAGCACTGGTCAATTAGGCGAACTTTTCTTTAGGGAAGTACATTTTGGCTAAGTGGTTCTTTGCCACTACACTTAAGAAATGTGCTAATGTCTTACTGTTACATCACTGACATCTTGGGTCAGTAACTTCGTGCTCGGAGACAACCTTTTCTGGCACTTCCTTTCCTTGAATAATAGAGATCGTATTAATCGTAGTTCCACTGCCATTATCGAAAGTGTTCTCTTACAACTGTGCAGTTTTAGCAGCTGGGCAGATGTAAACAGCTACATGACTCTCCTTAAGTGGAATATTCTTTTATTATATGCTGCAGTAAGAATTTAATCTATTCTTGTCGACTGCTGGTGTTACAGGTGTCACCTGCAAAGTCAAGTGCCTTTTGTTAACTGTTTCTTCTCACGTAATGTTTTCAGTTTTCTTCTACAATGATTATATAATCTCTACAATTTTGTGGAAGGACAGTGTGAAATAATAAAAACTTTTATGATAAATACATCGATGTTTGTTGCTACCAGAATTTCTGCATTTTGTGCTTTTAGTTGTATGTTCCTCTTTAAGATCAGGAAGCACAAACCTGCTGCCAGGGGAGTCTGTGGGTGAATTGCCCTTTTCAATAATAAGAAGCAAATACTAAAGCCCCAAAACAGCGGTTGGGAATTTGACATTTATAGGAAAGCTTTGAAGTTAAGTAAGAATGTAAAAGGGGGGAAGCTTGCCTAATTATGAAAAAAGACTTTGAAACAAGTTTGTGCTTTTGGATGGAACAAATCCTTAATGGTCTCCTGAGCACATCTAAGAGTCAGGTTCCTCGTGCATGAAGAGGAAATCTTAAGTAAGTAAAAGGTAAGCTGATACCCCGTAACGCTGATGCAACAGAGGGTCTGGTCCACTCGATTCTGCTCATTAACTGCAACATACAATCAGAATATAGGTAATATAGGTGTTGAAATATATCTCCCAATACTTCCAATGTTGTTTTATTTATGTAATTGCTGTATTTTTCTGCTTGATAAAATTTTTCTACTCGGCAGTTCTTCATTTCAAAGTATTTTCAAAACTGATGAAATTCACGGAACAGTTTACTTCTTATATTGTGCTTGCATCAGAAAATTCTGGAGATAATTAAATGTTTCATGATGTTAACTATTTCATGTAAAATGATCATTTTGACTTCTAGTAAATACATTCAAATCCAAGCACAAACTGATGGTAGCATACATTCTCTACAGAGCAGTCCATTAGTGTTTTTCGATAATATTGTTTTGATATTAAAAACATGAACTAGCTCTTTGTAACTGCAGTGAAAAGAATTATCATTCCAAATGATTATTGAAAAGCGTTTTGACTTAATGCAACAATTTAATTTTTTTCCCTTCTGATTGAGAATGAGAGTAAACTTCAAAATGTTCATTTCTGTCCTTGAGAAATTCCGTTTTCCAACCAGTTGTATTGCCTGAGGGTGCGTTTCCTCTGCAGCTTCAGCCAATGTAAATTGATGCTGCCAGGTTTCTGCCCTCTCCCAAACTGAGCAACTCTCTTTTTGAGCCAACTCTGGCAAGCCTCTAATTCCTCTGTAAGCTGCTTCGGGGAGATGAAGCACTTAAAAGACTTTTTTTTTTTTTTTTAAATTTATTTTTTTGTAAGAGGTAACTTTGCATCACCTTGGGATCATCTGACTGCTTGTATAAGCAAAAAAGGATGGGCCTCCATGGGGGAAGGATGGCTTAAATACTGCAGACAGCCCAACGCTTGCAGTGGTATGGCTTTAATTTGTTCATGGGATGCAATAGTGAAGAAAAAAAGGATTGTTATGGGAGTTGCTTACATTATATATCCAGTGCAGGATATTAAACACTGAGAGGTTAGAGAACATAAGAGGCACTTGGTAAACTACACAGCTTTGATTTCTGTATTGGGTATTTTTTTTCTCGTTTTGCTGATTCTGTATCATTTTGAACAAATAAAAGGGAGGCTTACCTTAATGTATCACCGTTTCCTCATTCAAGTAGAATGCTTAAGATAAAACAATTTCCTGAACTCAGACAGGACTGGTAGCACTGCTTCTTAGTAGAATTGCTGTTAAAAGAGTTTGGCTTTAGTTTCTTATAAATTCCCCAACCATAAACTGTTTCAGCTAAAATATTCCATGCTGAATATCTGCCTCAGATTGAATACATTTTTTCTTTTCCAAAACTTCAGCCAAGAGTTCAGCAGTTTACAAGAACAGAGCTAGTGGAGGCGAGGGAAACTGAATTTTCCTTTGTTGGAAAATAGTTGCTGACCTCTTCTTTGAGAAGCACTGATACCCCAGTGAAACTTCCCAGGAGGAGACTTGTGAGATTGCTGAGAAAACAGTCCATGGTTGATTTGATGGGATGTCAAGTGAGCAACGGTTGAAAGAATGAATTTGCTTATGACAAGGAAAGACTTGATGTGTCCTTAGAGCTAAATTTTATGAAAATTGCTGTGTGCTGGGCATAGGGCATGTCATGGTGAGCTCTGTTTTCCTTGCAATTACAGGTCTTCATTGCTGAAGTCTCAGTTGTGCAAAGTGTAAGAGGTGTTGGTAGGGGACAGTGTCCATCCTTGTGCTCTCTGTGCTCCATCCCCTTCCCCAGGTGCAGGGGGCGAATTCTGGAAGGGGGAACTGCCTGATTGGAATGAAGAGAGGGCAAAGCTGGAGAGAAATGGGCACAAGGGGAATGGGGCAGGCAAGCGTGGACAGGAATCTGAGGACAAGTGAGAAGGAGTGTCAGGCGTCTGGGTAGGGAGGAAGAAGTCTAATTGGGGTAAGAGTGACTATGGAAGGGGATGTGGAGGAAAAGGTGAGGATGAGGGTTTGCAGAAAGATGAGAACTTTGGGAGAAAAGTACTGAGGAAAGGTCAAGGCTAGGTAAGAGAATGTCTTGGGAAGCTGGGGCTATAACTAGAGTGACAAATTAGTGGAAATGTATTGGGGAGCATGTCTGGATTTGGGTCATGAACTGATGGAAAAAAGGACTCGGCTTAAGTGAAATGGATGTAGAAATACACAGCTGCTAGAGTATGGGGGTTTTGGGTTTTTTTTTTTGTGACAGCCTGGGATGCAAAATGCTTTCCTGTAGTAGTAACGTGGTGTATCAGGAGAAGAAAGAGAGTTGGGCAGAGGGGGTGCAGGGCTTCTGTAACGTCTCCTGCTCCAGTGCTCATTGTCAGCAGGTAGAATCTTCCTTTTGCCATCTGTAGGTATGGAGACAGGCCTAACTGTTTTCTGGTTTAATTAATTATCTTAATTCTTGTTGTCTGCAGCTGAATTACCCTGTCAATCATTGTACAATGCCATTAGACTTGTGTGGAGGCAGTGAAACTGAGCTGCCCAAGGGTCTGTATTTACTGGGCTGCTGTAATGTGTTAGCTATCTATGCTCTCATCTCCAGCATTTGCTTGGTTGGTGGTGTGTATGTGCAGGGGAGAAGGTAATTATGCTGTATCCGTCTTTATTCTTTTAAACATGACTCATTTTTGCATGACCTGATGCAGTGATTTTTTTTTTTTTAATTTCATATCTCTAGAAAGGTCCAGAATATTTGTTTCTGCTCTGTTGAATCAAATGACTTATTGCTCTGCTGGCATGAAATAAAGAGTAGCAAATACAAGAATTAACTACTGTGGAGAAGGTAATATAGTATTGACTTCTCAGTACCTGTTAATTTTCGCTGATCAGAACATCAGGGAGGAGGGAGATTAAATCTGGCTGCCCCTTAGTGGGGGCGAATACCTGCTTGTGACTAGTATTAGCCTGAAAACTCGGGAGGGTCTCAGTTTTGCAACAGATTATATGTAGAAACTTGTAGAGGAACAATTTATATTCCATTTCTGTTATATTTCCTTGTAACTTTAGGTTGTTATTCTTCCTATTTCAGCATTTTTAATGATGATTTTAATTTAGGATTGATTTCTTACCTGCTTTGCTCATCTGGTGGGTACTCTGAAACTTGATGAAGTGTTTCATAGCTCCAGGTGTGCAGTATTGAACAATTTAGTTGGAAAAGATGCTTCTCTATATGTGTAGCTGTAATTTAGGATGTGGACTTGAGTCATACAGAGTATGGGTAGCATAGTTTGAAAACAGTCTACTTATTCTGGAGGCAGCATCTGTGCTATAAAATGCTTGCTCCGTGAATTTCTGTGTGGCACACTTCGGCACTAGTAGCCAAGGGGAGATAGGTAAAGCGCGTGCCTCTTGGAAAAGCTGATGCAACTTCACATAAATTTGTGATTATTCTTGACTGACCTCATGTCTGTATTGTATCTCTTTGAATCTTAGTCTTTTAGATTACAAGCTTGCTATTTTAAAAAAAAAAAAAAGTGTTTTATTTGGCAGTGTGACTAATCGTTGTATTTTCCATCCTATAGGCATTCAAAAGAAATTTTTTTATGAGACATGTTATTGAGCTGATACTGTTTCAAATGCCTTTGTGCTTATGTTGTCTATAATCATCCCACTGGCAATTTCAGAAGGAAATCTGTTAAAAGAATTCAGAAATACAGAACTCTCTTCCCATATACTTCTTTAGCATGCTCTCATGTCATTCCATCTCAGTGAGAAATGGGATTTTTTTCAATAAGAACAAGAAATTGTAAGTAGAGTTTCCTGGTTTTTTTAACTCTCACTTCATCTGTTTTGCATATGTGAAGGCTTAGGTGACCTCTCAGATTCAGTAAGATGGGAGTGACTGTAGTGATTGATTACCTTTTTGTTATCATAATATGGGTAGAAAAATATTTTTTTCTTTGGCATAGCAGTGCAAGTTTTTTACAATAGTATCTGCATCTGATTGGGTAGTAATTAATTCATATTACTGTTTCACTTTTACTCAGAGAAAAACCCCACTCCAACATAAGATCAGTACCATGTGATGGTTGATGGTACTCAGCAATTCACTGGAGGTGCTCATTAGGGTATGGAATAAGTATGAAGATGACTAATCTGTTGTGCTTTAGAACGTCAGCAAGGTAGCAAAAGGAATTTTTTTCAGTTGTGTGTGATGCAATGCAATTAGTATATATATATATTTTTCTTTGGAGTGTCAAAAGCAGTCTGGAGATAAAAGGATGGTGCTTACTGGTCTTGAAAGAGAAACACTGGTCTGAAAACACCTATAGCACAGGGTCCATCTGGAAGGTCTTTTTTTATTACACTATACAATTATTCAAAGGACCATAGATTCATGGTGTTGCCTTAGCTATTTCACAGCTTAAAGTTGGATATGACTATATTTCAGGTTCAAAGCTTCACAAGTCCTCAGAGCTTCAGGCTTCCATTGAACTTTAGTCTTGGTTTTGAAAATTCATTTAGAATTAAATTAGCTGTAGTGACGAAACTGTGGCACTTTAATAGGAATCATCAGATGACATTTAAACGTGATCATGGAGTGCAGTAATGTCAGAACTGGTTTGAGGAAGAATCATGCCTTTAGGTGATTTTGTCCAGGAAAGTCACAAAATGGAAATAGCTTATTTGGAGAGTGTATTGTTTTGGCTTTGTTTTATTTGGGGAGAGGAAAAGGATCCACTTTTGCTAGTAGCATAGATGTATAAAGTTGTAGTTGAATCTACCATTCTGAGTGCCTATAGAATTTTGGCTCCTGAGCTGGACCCTGAAATGGATCTCTAAACTTGCTGTATTGAATCAAACTAACAGTTGTCCAAACCCACCCACTTAAACTTTAGGAGTGTTCTGACCTTTCTTGTACATTGTGGCTCTTGCAGCTACTCTCTTCACCAATCAGTTAAGAGGGTGTTAAGCTGAAGCCTTGTTTCACCGGTGCGTATTCATTTTTCTTGACTTTTTGTAGTACGTTATTTTATGACTGTGGACTGTTCTGAAATTAAGAAATGCGTTCCCATGATCACAAAAAAGGAAGAAATGCTTCCAGAGGGTGATTTCGATTGCTGTGATGTCTTGATTCCAAAAGGGCCTTTATTCTTCTAACATTGAAGTCTTGGACAAGTGAGGTCCACTTTCAGATACCTCAGTTATGTGGATGAATCTAGGTGTGGGTGTCCAAAGTTGTACACACACAACAGAAAAATCCCCCGAGCTTGAAAAGAGATGAAACACACCATTTAATATTTCTATGCAGTAAATGTTGAAGGACCTAGGTGGAAAGCTCCCTTTTCTATTACCTGTCCTCTATTTTGTGGATTTGGTTATCCAAACCTGTTACTCTTAATGTATGTCGACCTTCCACGCGCTTAGAAAACGAGTTGTGTGTTGCCAGCCTATGCTTGTGTTAATTTCCAATTATCTTTGAAAGAATAAACTTGGTTTTATGTTGACATTTGAATTCTATACTAACGTGGCACAAAAGTAAAGAGCACTCTACATAAGTACAGGGTGAATATGACCCCTCCCATACCTTGTAATTTTGAATTTCTCACCACACTTCAGATTTTAGCTCCTCTTAACTGAAAATGGAATCAAACAGTGTAAGCCTTTGGGAAACTGTTTTGAAGAAAAACAGAAAATGCAAACCACATGGTATACTCACAATGTGAAGACTTAGTGAAGAAATCTTTCTTTATTGGAAAAATGAACTCCGGTGGGTTTATGAAGCAACATTTCAAAGCAGTTTGAGATGAAAGGTCTATGGTCTAATTCATTGCATATGTGATATTTCCTAGTGGATCAGTGTTATATTGAAAAAGAAGTCAGGGAAGTGCAGTAAAATTGAGAGGATTTTTTTTTTCTGTCTGAATTAGTTGTTCAAAAAGTTTCATCACAATTTTCTTTCTTAAAGTGGCAGATACCTATATATCAGAAAATCACTCCTAGATTGTGTTCAACACTTTTCACTATAATAACTGTTTAAATGGGACTTTGCTGTAACAGTTTTAGCTGAAGCTTTCTGTGCTGCATGTTTTCTGACTGATTTGGGAAAGTTTCTGTGAAGTGGTTCAGTTGTTTCTGAGAACAAAGCTAGCTAGAAATCCTGAGTTCTAGCCAGATAGAATAATTTCCATGAGCAGCACCAGTTGAGTTAAATCCTGTAATTTTCAGTTAGAGACAAAGATGGATGGTGCCTTAATCTCTCTTTCTGAAGTGGTGATGTATGAATGCTAGCGTTCATTTTTACTGAGCAAGATTCAGGACTGCAGATAACTCTTGCAAACGTGTCCCTGCGTTAAAAAAAGGCATATAAAAAAGAGGATAAAATATTTTTGAAGCTGTATAGCTTTTGGTCTAATTCCATGAGAAGTCTATTCAAAGTTGCCAGGCTTCCAAGTCTGAAAATTGATTTTAGTCTGCTCTTAACACAGAATTGAGAGGGTGGCAGCAGCATTATTCTGAGATGCTTGTTTTAGTGGAGCACGCTGCATTTCAGACAGCAGAGAGCTGCATACGGATTTTCTTGGGTATGTTCCTCTTTAACGTAAGCCCTCACGGACCCAGTTTCCAGGGCGAAAGCTGTGGAGCCGCAGAGGCTCTTGCACGCATGCAGAAAAGGAGGAGGAAGCAATCTCGGGGCATGACAAGGGTTAAGGAACAGGTGGTTATCTACGGGACTGCTGTCTCCTTTCGTACACAGGATGGATCGCTTCCGGGGGAAAGAAATCCCAGTTTTTGTACTGAAGGAGGTTATTGTTTGTGAACTTCTGCTTCATTTGTTACAGAAGCTGGAAGGTGTGTAGATGTAACAGGCTCAGCGTGAGTTTGACTTCTGAATCTATGCAGAGAGGACCTTTGGCATTTTTGAATATAAACAGCCTCCGTGCCTGTCACTATTTCTCATGCTCGGTGTTGGTGACGGCATCATAAAACATATTTTTAATAGCCCTTCAAAGACCACAATGTCATCTTCATGAGCCAAATGTGAAATACAGAAGGAAGATAGGCAGAGGATATCTGGTTCTGGGCATTTTATGTTACCACTAAACTTCCCTTGGCATTCAGGACTCTTATTTTCCGAATCCTTCCTTTATCTTTGCTTGTTGTAGCCAGAAACGCTGCCTAAATTTGCAGGTTAACTTTGTACATCGTGAAAGGAGCAAAGATTATAGAAAGATAAAAAGGAGTTTAGTAATACTCTGGGGAATTATATTCTGGAATTATAGTCTGGTTTTGTTCCTGTGCTATACTTGGGGGGAAAAAAGGCAATTTTTTTTATTATGCTTTCATATATTTTTATAGCTGTGCCTAACGTAAGCAAGAGATTTGCTCAGAACTTACATTAATACTGTATTCTTGGAAAAATTGGGCCACAGGTTTTCTAAATCGGGCATCTGTATTAGCAGATGCTTCTGCGAGTGTAGTTATTAATTTTGCTGTGCTGCACTTCGCCCTTTAAAATTGTAGAAAATTCTGTTCCAGGAAAGTTGTGTGAGTAAGTGTATTAGTATTTTTGAAGTGTTCTGTGCAGTATGATAATCTGCATAAGAAGTTTATCTTAATTCTGGTAATTCAGTGCAACAGTTAAATATTGTCCTGAAATAATGCATAGGGTTATACCTAATGATAAAGAAATGGTGAGCAGCTGTCCAGTCTGTTAGCCTTAGGCAGAAGTTCTCTGGAAGAAATAATATGTCCTGAAAGGCTGTATCTTAATGCATATGCATGTGGGATGAATCAAGTTTAAGTCTGGATTTCCTTATTACTTTTTTAGTGCTTTCCTTGGCAAACTTAACCTTCTCTTTTGTAAAGGAACTTTCTGGCTCATTGTAGGCTATTCCTGCTGCTTTTAATATCCTTTGAGATTGATTCATGAGGTGCCAACATCTTGAGCTGCGGAAAAAAGAGTAAGAATCCTAAAGACAGACCCTAGATACGTTTTGCACTCAGACTCTTTCTGTGCCACTTTGATCTGAAAGAGAAATCTTGCGATTCAAAGAACTTTTACTATCAATTAAGGCCTTAATTCAATCAGTTCTATTTTGATTAAAAATGGAACATATATAAAGACAGAGTATAGGTCAGGTTTATGGGAATGATGTTTTGGGAAACTATAAGAGGTTTCTTGGGTCTGCAAGTGATAACTAGTTAGAGAAAATGCTCTGTGGGTACCCACTCAAGAATATTTTTATATTAGTGACTTGAACATGGTTAATGCCCTGGTGTAGGATAGGTCAATGTGTGTTTCCATTTCATTAGCTAACAGTTCATCACAGAAGAATGAAGTTGTGAGGAAACAAAAGAAAATGGAAGTGATGAGTTCAGTGGAAGGATGTTAGGGTATCTGGCACATCTGTAGGACATGTTGTTGGACCCACAATGCAGCCAGCTTGGAGCATTGCATGGTTTGAAAATTTACCAGCCACCGAGGTCGTGGGAAGAAGGACCTGGGACTTCCTGACTTCTTTTCATTGAGTATTGGAATAGAGTGCAAGGAAAAAATGAAAATTAAAGCAATGCTTCCCTGTAAACCAGTCAAGTGGCAAAGTTTATGACTTGCTGTATGTACTCTGAGTTGTTTCAGAAGTATCTCTGATTTAGAAATGCATTTATAAGACTGCTTTCAGTTGAGGTGGAGCAGCAGAAACTTACACAAATAAAGGATGAGACTTTTTGTCTCTTAACTGTGTAACTTTACTGACCTGCATGAAAAATGGTGAACGCTTTTCATGGGCGTAGCCTAAGAAATGAGGGTTGAAAGGAAGTGGATCATATGGCAGTACAGATGTCAAAGATGCAACTCAAGGCTTGATCTTGCTAAGGTCAGTAATCTTGGTATTGAACTTGCAGCTAATACAGTGCAGTGGCAGAGGCTTCCTACCTTAAAGTTCAATTAATGTTTCTGTTCTATAATAATTCTTTGCAGGTCAGTTAGTGGATTCTTTTCAGTTGATTGCAATTTCTAACTGAAATGTGCTATTGTCACGGTTTAGCCCCACCTGGCCAAGTTCGGCAGTTGAGCCTCCAAAATCCCTTCTGCTTCCCAGCCCTTCAGGGAAAGCAGAGAGAGAAATGAGAGGAAAAAGACTTGTGGGTTGGAAACTACAACTACAGCTTTAATGAAGTGGTAATGATGATAATGAAAATAATTAGAAAGTAATAATGTACACAGATGAGATCATGTCCACAGCCCACCCCTTGATGATGATACATCACCACAAATGCTACAGAGCAGACATGAGGGAATGGGTCCACGGCGAGGAGGGACTTGGGCTCAGGAAATGGATTCAGGAATGCGTGGATCTGGGGTCAGGAGCAACCAGACAGGTGAGGTCTTCACTGGATGTTGGCCATCGCAGAAGAGTGTGAGAACCTCATGATTTCTCAATTTATACAGTGTAGGACATACATGGGATGGATTCCTCTGTTGGTCAGTTTAGGGTCACCTGCCCTATTCACCCATCCTTGCAGGTGCAGCTCCTTTTCTGGCAGCTTTTTTTTTTTCCCAAGACCTGGAGAAGTCTATTCAATGTCTACGGAATTCCTGAATACTTCTGAGAGTGTCTGTCAGTCCCTTACATGATTATGTTTTCATCTGTTTACTTACACATCACCAGCAAACTGCAATGCAGGCTATTCCTTAGCTGATGTATCAGGCTTTTATCCTCATATCACTCTTGCAACACGGCTTAGTTAAGAAAAAATATTTTGTAGGCTCTTTGGTTTTCACTGTGTGAACATAGGCCAGTTGTTTGTAGTTCTGATGACTTGTTTCTGGGACCTGTTTTAGTTTCCTCAGGAAACTTATTCTCTTACTTTTCCCCCACTATAAATGTCATCCAGTTTAAAAAGAAATAAAATCTAAGGAAATGATGGTGTTGAAATAATTGTAACTTGAGAAGAGAAATATTTGGTTTAGACAGCGCAGCAGTACTGACTGTATTTCAGAAGCACAAGCTTTCCTTCAATAAGCAGAAGTGACCTGGAGGGTTTCTCATAAGTTCAGTGAGTGGTGTGATATCACAGAGACTGGATGCATCATGGTATATTATTAAACCCAGACTGAAATCCAGAATTTTAATGCAGATAGTGAACCTAGGTGCTCTGCTTCATTGAAGTCTGGAAGATGATCTGTGAAGCACATGAGACTGTCTGCTGTGTACATAGAACAGCTCAGTATGTCACCAAAACAACATCAGGCAGCTCAATTGGCTGCTCTTCCTACTCAGACAGGCTGCCCACATCCAGATTAGAAGGAGATACATCTGCAGAACATGCTGCGGTTCTTGCCAATCCCCAGACCTGCTTAAGAGCTGTGTGGATACAGTCAGTGAGCTCCCTTGGGTATGAAGGTGAGTCTACCAGTTCCATGCTGTGGGTGCCAGGTGCAGATTTGGGTTCTGGCCAGATTGTCCTTGACAGGACAAAGTTTATCGACTCTTGTTTTATACTCTGCTTGTTTTTTTAAATGTGACCATTATGTTGGCTGAGCTCCCGTAGTAAATTATTTTTATGTACCTAATCCATTCTCAATGAAACAGACCAATCCATTAAGGTTTCTGCACTAAAAACTGTAACTCATTATGTGTTCTTATGGTGTATGACATCAGTAGAATGCCACAAGTTAATTACATTCTTAATTACAGCTTTGTATTGAATTAGGGAACTATTATAGATAGAATAATTGAAAACCTGCTGAGATCACGTCTGGTAACATCTAATTGTGTCCCATGATTTCTTTCCCCCTAAACTTTAAATAAAAACTGATGTTTCATTTAGCATGGTTTTAATTAATTGACATGAGAAATGTAATTAGAGCTGAGGCAACAGACCAACTATCTTAAACCAATCACTCAGAAATTAATCACGTTTTGGGGAACAATTAACAGTTTCCAGAGCAGGAGCTGTTCTGCTGCATTTCTGGAAAATCCTTGAGCAGGCACAGTTGTAGAAAGGGCTTTGCTGCTCTTCGAAGAGAAGAAGGATTTGAATGTTCAGAGATGTTCACAGTCCTCTCTCAGCCTCAGGAAACTTGATATCCTTGCAGCTTCAGGCATCAGAACCCTAGGAGTGGCGCAGGAAGAGAACTGTGAACCGGAGACTTTCCTGAGTATTGAGAAGGCCAGGGCATGGCTATATTGTACCAGGAGTGGAAGAGGTAACTGGTGACCTCAGGAGCCGAGTTCTTCCCCAGCTTTTCTTGCCTCCAGCGGAATTACCTACGACCTGCCAAGAGCAGAAAAGTTTCAGCCGGTCATCAGTGAGAAAGGGTTGCAAGTTAGACTTCTTGAACTTTCTGCCCAATTCCCACCTGCCTATATGGATGCGGCAGAGTTTTTGGAAAGCTGCTTTGCTGTCTACCATCTGAAGAGCACTATTGCAGGTAACAGGAGAAAATGTTACCTCTTTTCTCTGTTTCTGAATGTGTTTAGACCACTCTTGCCCTTAATATTAAGACTAAGTAGTTAGCTAAATTAGGCAGGATGTTGTAGGAAGAACAATGATTAGTTAATAGGCCCATACATGGGGCATCTTTTTTCCTTTTGTTTGAGAGAAATCTTGTCTTTGATCTTATACGGAACTCACTGGATTGTAAAGAAATTATCTGAGAAGAAAATGCTACTGAATGGTGTTTTCAGTGGCAGAATTTCTGAGGCTGATGTCTAATCAGAAGATTTGATTCTTGCTCTCTTTTTTGTTTTCCTTTTGCAGGCACGTTGAAAGTTGTTTGGGTTTTTTTGTGTGTTTTTTTTAAATGGACGTTATTATTGTATTTTTCTATTGGTGTTTTTCCATAGAGGCGAAGTCTCTCTTTTAAATCAACCTGCAACAAAGCAACATTTCCTGTGTGCAGCCTGAGTTAGAGAATCTGACTCTTCTGTTTGATATCTCTAAAATTAAAGTGCACATGGACCTGCCTGCACATAAATATACATATGGTTTGTTTATAAATGGAGAGCATATGCAAGGATAAAACTGCTGTGTGAGAGCAGGCTTAAGAGATCTCTCTGTGCTTGGACACAAGCAGAAAAACAGTGGGTACATCAACTGAGAACTGGCTGGCAGCCGTAGCACATAGAATGGAGGGAATGTTTGCCTAAAAGACTAGATTGTGTCAGGCGTGACTAAGCAGGAATTTTAGCTAAAATGCATTAGCAAATTGAATGCTTAGAGGAAAATGAGAACGTTCATGGTCTTATCGTTGTTCGCTTGAGACTGGATTTGATTTTTAACGTAAAAAATCAATGGAAAGGGGAAAGGAAGTTCTGCAGAGCATTGCTGACTTTTTAGGAATGCTGATATAGGTGACTGTTGAATATTTTGCTATGGCTGTTTGCATTCCTTCTGGAATACGCATGCCTTTTAGTAGCCGTGTAGCCCAGTGGAGCGCTGGGCTGTCAGTCAGTCAGTAAAATACTTTAATTACCTCCATGCACTAGACAGACCCAACGAGAGAGAGGGTGAGACTGGATAAAGGGAGTGCACTTCAAGCTTACTTTCTGGCCGTCAAAAGGATGATGAATGGTAATAATAGCGAGGAATTACGCTTTCGTTCTCCATGAATGACATTGCTCATGGAAAGAGTTGTTGGGATGCACATGCTTTGCAGGTCCTGCTCTCTTAGAAATCTGTGGGGGTATGGAAATGGCCAGTGTGAAGTGATAACTTCATGGAGTAAGTTATTCAGCCGGTGACATAGTGTGGTAAGAGTGGAAGAGACTCCTTCCTCTTGGTGTAGGACCTTTATGTGTTTATGACAGACTGAGATGGTATTTTTCTTAACCTCTTTTCCTCCTTTCAATATTTTTCCATTTCTTGGTGAGCCATCTTTACCTTTTTCTGTGTTTTGACATCATAAGTACTTTCTCCCAAGTAAAGGTCTTCAATGGTTAAATTGTGCTCATGTTGAATAAATGACAACCCCTGTTGCTGTAAGATTTCTGAAAAGCTGTCTGCTAATTAATAAACAGGTAGGAAACTTGGCTGAAATATATGACCCTACCTGCTTGATCTTCTATTCACTTTTTCTTTTATGGGTTACCGTGTTCTTTGTTCATTAATTTTCTCGTATTATCCTTATTGGGTCTGTATGCAAATTGACAAACAAATCACCATATTCATGTTTCTGTCATCTGGCTAAGCTGAGCATCTGGGTAAGCAGAGCACTGCTGCTCTGGCAAGGTTCTGGAATGTTTTGGAATGTAGAAAAGAGGTTGCTGGAGGCTCACAAACTAGGTAAATGGTAATTCTGCTACTTTATATTCCCAAGAACGTGGGAAATAGAGGATTTAACAGTGAAGCAAACATGCTGTAGTTAAGAAAAATAAAAGATACTGGAACTAGAAACCATTACTTGTCACAGACTTAGTGCACCCAGCCTAGTGTAGGGTGAATAATTTCCATTATATCACTGGATAGAGCTGGGATGGAGGTGAATAGCTTGTCTCTGTGCTAGGAATAGCATTGGAGTAGTATTGCAGAAGGCAGTTGGTGGGAAGCAATGTTAGAAACCTCATGCAAAGCCTGCCTGAGAGACTCGCATTTCCAGAAAATGCTCATCTTCCCTTCTAAGTCAGAAAATACATCATAAGGCTATTGGTTATGCACAAAGAATGTGTTACAGACCCAGAAAATTCAGCATCGAGATTAAATTTACGTCCAAGCTGCTTGCATATAATCCGTGTTGCGGTGAGCTTTTGGGGACAAGAAAGGGGAACAGTATTGGTGAATTTAGTAAACCTGATTTTTCCTTGTCATGTCATTTCTGGAAGATTCCTTCTCTGGAAGGCTGTAGGACTGAGCACACAGAATGAACTGACAGTAATGGGTAACCATCTTTCTTCTCATCTCCCTCCAGTTTTGCTTAAACCTTCTATTTTTTAGTGATAATACAAAATGATGTACGAGCTTGGACAGCAGCCAGGTGTCAGCACATGGCAGAAGGTTTTAATTCTGCTTTTAGAAACTAGATAAGTGGTGTGCTAATATAAGCTAATATAAGCACAACCTCTCCTCTCAGTTGGAGTGAAGATGATCATGACACTGCCGTGTCGTAGTGTTCTGTTAAAGCTCTAATTACTACAGCTGTCTCTGTAACATGCTGTCTCAGTGTTAAAACATCTATTTGATTATATGCAATGACAGAGAAACTAGATGGTATTAAGTCCTTGTGAAGCTTTCTGTCTCTTGATTATGTGTGGTTTTTTCCCTCTTGAGTTCATATTCTGATGCTGCTCAGGATACTTAATTGCTGTTGTCCCTTTCCATCCCCCCTCCCCATTTCAAGATTGAAAGCTGTGTTTGAGTAACCAACAGGTTATGCATTTAGTGGCTTCCTCCAAGATTTCCTAATTACTTCAGATGCTTTGCAGCCACAAACTGTGCCCAGGACAAGCTGATTACACTGTACTATATGCATTCTGATATGAAGACATCTCCTGCTTTCAATGAAGAAATTCAAACCAGAATGCCTCTGGATGCGCAAATGGACTGAAATGGGTTGTTTTAACATTAACTGCAGTAGTGCTTTTTAGCCTTCTCTCTCATTCTCTACAAATTTTAACCTCTTCCGCTCTTCTGTGACACAAGCTGTGCTTGAATATATGTGTGATCCTCTTTGGTACAGGGGAAAAGCTGCTTTCTTTTATGGCTTCTAAATTTATTTTTATTTTTTTTCAGATGTGGGATTACTATGAAGCCTTTTAGGGAGATCAGTGAAAAGGAAGTGACCACCTTTCCGTTCTGTTACGGATCATGGGGATTGCTTCACTATGATATGACAATTCCAGATCTCTTAGTCATCTTTGACACATTTTTAACAGCGAGAAATTTTAGAATCTGAGTCTGGATTTGCGCGACAGTGCTGTTTTGAACGGATCAAAACACTGAATCTCAAAGGTCTGGCTATTGCGGTGCTAGATGGGTGCGTATAAAATGACACTGCGCTGCGCACTGAGTTAGCTGCTGTGATACAGGACAAAGCTGCGACAGTGCACTCGGAAGTGGTCTCGGTGAGTCCTTTGCCAGGCTGCTGTTTGCCAGCTGAATTTAGTACTCTCGCTCCCCTGATCAATGAATAGATTTTCCTCAGCTCCTCTCTTAGTTTTTTGGTTTCCTCTCCAGCCTTTTTTCCTGTGGAAGATGAAATCTATCACAGGGGCTTAGATTTATTAACTGCTGCCTGAGTCACTTTGTGTGATGGCAGAGCAGGAGAGGAACTGATTGTATCTTTAGAACTAGCTGAACAGAAAGGCTTTGGATAATTCTGTTGATTTTTAAGATGTTGGGTTGGCTTAAATGTTTAGTGTGAAAGCTTCAAAGACTAAATAGTTAAGGCCCTATTCTGCCCTTACTTGTACCCATTTGTATCTCTAAATTTTCACATTTGAATGAAAAAGTAATTCTGCATCTATCTCTCACTCCCTCTTTTTTCCTCCTCTCCCCCACTCAGATTGCACAGAGTTGGTATTCTGTCTTCCAGCAACTGGTGAGCATCTAGGGAATAGTGCCAGGTATGTAGGGGTGGGGGAAGGCAGCGTGCAAGGGGGAGGAGTGCATCCAGGCAGCGTGCAGCACATCATTCCCTGTTTATCACCAGTCTTCTTATGGATACCCCTGAACTAACAGATCACATCTAACAGCTCAGAATTGGAGCTTTACTACTCCACTTCATCTTGCTGCCCCCATCTATTGGAAATAATCCTCTCCTCCAGCTCTGTCCCTCCCCTGGCAGAATCTATTTTTCCCTCTTCCATCTCACTGTATGATCTGCCACTTAAAACTTTTTTTTTTTTTTTTTGCTGGGGTACCTGCAGTTATGGTAGTAACCTCGTATGCTGAGAGCACTTTGTCGAGGGCAGTGAGCCCTGCTGTAGTGTGGGGCAAGGAGATGAAGACTGAAGAAACACAGGGGACTCCAATTCCGTGCTGGTGAGGTATCTGCCACCAGTTGAAGATAAAAATCTACATGATGTTTAAAACTGTATGGTAGCTGCTAACAGAACTTTTGTATAGATGAGTACCTCTTTTGCTCGCGTGTGACACAACTGCATGGGGCATGGACACTTTGCCTTTCTGATACTGGTGATTCCCAAAGAGGACTTCTACTCAGTTGTGTCCAAGTACTGATCATCTGCCAGTACCTCCTGATTCTTTACTAGGTGTGTAGCATGGAACAAACTATGAGAAGAGGGTTGGTGTGTTATTTGTAAGGCCTCTGAAAATATAGCATCGATACTTACTGGCAGGCATTTCCATTTGATTGAGCTTTGAATACCAGCAAAAAGAGCTTGCATATTTCAGCGTACCTGGCATAGAGGCATTGCAGTTTTTGGTAAAAGACTGTTTCAGTGCTGTATCTTTAAAGATGATGGCTAAATGCTATTCTTACCATGATCCTATTTGCCATCTGTGACAGTGGTGGAGCCAGGAACTATTCAGTTAAGGTAAGAAGCTCACTCAGCCTGGGATTTACTTTTTACAGTCCCGAGTGTAATGCATTCATTAGTGAAGTCTAAATTCAGTGTGGGAAGGACTGAGTTGGTCTACTCTGTTCCCTTGGAGTATTTCGTTAGCGAGTGCTTTTCACAGCTATGTGTGTAGCTAAGCTGTAGGTTTTGTCTATGCTATGTGGGTTCTAGTTATTCCCCTGACCTTCAGCTCTTCTTTCAGAAGTTGATGCATCAAGGACTGTCCTTTGCAGCTCTAAGGAAGGTCTCTATTCCTTGGGTTTGAATGCCTTTACGGCGTGAAGGTGTTAGTCCAGGTAACTGGGCAGCTCGCCAGCATGACTGGACTGGATAACACAGTTGGCAAATCCTGTGCAACCCAGATGAGGTATTGGTCAGTGTCAGTGGAGATGGCTTAAATGGTCAGCAGGTGTATTTTTCTTATTGGCTCCTCCACATTTTGACTGGGGAGGGTGAGAATGTTGGCTGAATTGCTTCAGGCTAATTGTATTAGTTATAGCCAAACAGTACCACTATTTGCCTTTTGCCTCTCAGCCAGCCCTTTGTGACGGGGGTTTTCATGCCGCGTGAGCCAGGGCTTCGTATCCTGCTAAGTTTGAAAGTGTGATCTGGAGAGATGCTAAGTATCCACCTCACCAAACTGCTAGGTGCAGAAAGCTCTTATAAAAGCACTCCTGGAATTGGTTAGAAGGGCTCTTTGGACATGCTCAGTAGTTACAGAGAAGCTGTCATTGATAATTGACTGTTCAGAGACATCAAACTGTGGTACTGATGTATGGCGTGATATGGCCAGATATAGGATGATGCGGAATGTTGTTTGGGAGGGTTCTGTCAAATGTCACTTGCAAGAAAATTGAGCTAATAACTGTAGTTCTGAGAGAGGATATAAGCTGAGCATCTAGGTTGCGATGTGTTCCGTTATGACCTCTGTCCAGCCACAGCAAGGAAACAAGGGCATCAGCGTGCAGTGGACAAAAGAATCTGTTGATAGTAGAAGATGTGGAGGCATTTCTACCTCTGAAAAGCCTAGAGGACTTTTTATAGTGGCTTTGAAGGGCACAGCGGTTGCTGTGATGATTCACTACTTTTGCCAATTTGTAGTTGAAAGGTGGCCTGTGTTTATTCCAACAGATTGATGGTTGTAAGGAAAGCAAATTTAAGATTTTCTTTAATCCTTTTTTTCTTAAATAAGAGCATTGCATTTCTCCCAACTGTGCAGAAGGTGAATCTGATTGCTTTCAGTTGTTCCTTTGTGGAATTCATTTATGTTACCTCACAGTAACTGAAGAAGTGGCTGACTTTTTTCACTTTACTTTCGTTAGTACTGATTGACATGTAAGGTCCCTCTTGATCTTTTATGAAATGGAATCATGTTATTCAGGAGAAGGAGGGAGGAGCAAAAATCTTTTAAGGTTTCTCCCTCTCACTGCCTGAGTTAATTTTTTTTAATCATTCTTGTCCCATTAAATATTTGCTTATGTTTAATAAAATCACTGTGAATATAATCACCATGCTAGTAAGTGGTGGAGCTCAAGAAGCTCATAATGAATCTGTACAGCTTTGGAGTTCATACTGGAAGGTAGTGACCTCTGAGAGGGGTCTGTCAGGTATCCTGGATCCAGAGAGGGTCTGTGGGTGAAAGGCTAGATCCAAGTGATCCTTTGGAATAAAGCTTGTGATATACTGGGCGTTCCTCATCTGGTACTTGAGTATAAAGTAAAACTGAAAATGGAGTGAATGTGCTTTAAGTGTTGCATTAGACAGTGTAAATTTGCTATGGAAATCATTATCCTCTTCCTTTTCTAAGAGAAAGAGGCTTCATTTTCCTTTACTGTCATCAAGATATGTTATGTCAGAGAAAGCAGTGCATTAATTTACATGTTTGCTTTGGCATTTCTTATGCCAAAAATACATACTCAGACTGTATTCCTGACTTTATCTTTGCTCCTTCAATTTCTGCAAAAAATACTTTGTGTGTGTATGTCACGTGTGTGTATTGAAAACATGTATGTATGTGAATATACATGTAAAAACATATTTGTGAACTGCTTCTGTGTCCGATTTACATTTGGCACGCACAGTTTTGTGTGTCGAAAGGTGCCAAGGATGTTACCTCAGGTTTATTTGCTTAATGATGCACTGGTTTATAACCAGTAGGGATGAGGAATTGGAGGGTTGCTTTTAAGCTCGATGACAGATTGCCAGGGGAACAAGGGCTCTAAAGCCATTCATTTGGCGATCCTCTGGGGAGAGCCAGGCATCCATCCAGCTGAGTCAGCTGTAGCAGTGGTGTGGAGAAACCTTCCAGCTAGCCAGCCATTTAGAAAATGTGCTACCTGCTTCTGGGGATTAATTTAGCTAATCAGGTTAGTTTAGCGAGCGTCAAGAAGAGAACTGACCAAGTGGCTGTGAGAGAAAGTAGACCGTGTAAAGGAGAAACAATTGGTGACAAATAAGTATATTAACTAGTGTTTTTCGTGAATGTCATTTCAAGTTATAAAAAAAATAGCAGCATATTTATTCTAGTGCAGTTGCACCTTCATGTTATACCTGTATGTGGATCAATTTGGAATGGTTAAGGCTTATGTACTGGTTTTGACTCCACTTCCTCCCAGCTTCTGTTGCTTCCTTTCATATTGTTTCCTGTACTGTTAACCACCCCTCATCAATTACCCCCTTCTCACCTTCTTTGAAGGCTCCTGAATCCTGGAAACACCTGTATTTGCATCCCTTGTCACTTCTTTTTATCCTGCTTTTGTTAGGAGGAGCTGGGCCAGCTCAGCTGCAGGCAGAGGGGAGGGGGGCCTGGGGGAGAATTTGCAAGCTAAGGAGAGTGATGCTCAGAAATGGGCTTATGAACTCACTGAAAACCGAACATAAAAACTGGATTCCTAATGGCATCAAAGCCGTGATTTATTTCTTTTCAGAAGGAAATGGAGAGACAAGAGATGTATGCTATTGAGACAGAGCCTCGTTTATCAGAATTGTCTGTAAAGCACTGTGTATAATTAAAATGCCACAAAAGTTTAGCTGGAGTAAAAAATATGATATCTCTTGTTAATATTGAAGGAGCCCTTTGACTCATACCAATTGAGAATCTGAAGTTGTATAAAAGACTGTTAATGAAGAAAATGCTCAAAAGCTGGGTATTTTTAGTGCGTTTTTTTTTTTTTAGTGGAAGAAGCCTTTATTCATTGCTGATTACAGTATTTAAACACTAGCAGTAATAGTGGTTAAGAAAATGAAGACATTGATACAGTTACATTTTCCACTTCAAGTGACTTGAACCTATTTTCAGTGAAACTCTTCAGATGTGTCCTAACTTGCTAAATGAGATGGCAGTGTTCTTCATTATACTGAGTAGCCTATTTTACCATGATAGTTTCAATCAGAATCAATATAGAATACTGTACTTTTTAGAAGTATCTTAAGTGTTTTATTAATACTAAGGAAGCTCCCCTTTTCCCCTGAGATCTCTGAGTTGCTTTACTTTCAAACATTTACCTATTTTATGACATCTTCATTACTTACATTCTGTAGGAGACTGATTGCATTAGCTCACGTATTTTGTGCTTTGAGGAATTAGCCATTAAATAGCAAGGACTTAAAATCTTCTTTGATTGATTACATGTAACTGTCTGAATTGCAACAGTAATTCAATGCAACAGCGATCGCTTATGAGGTGCAAAGTAATTTATCCTGCTAATAAAACATCGTTGCACCCTTGCTAGGAGGAAATATTAAATTCATTCTTGTTATTGTGTATTTTCATATCTTAATTCTGTTCAAAATTTGGCTGTAATACAAAAAATATTGAATCGCATCTTTTCATGAGGATGACTTTGAAATCCTTTGCAGTGGAAGAAAATCAAGACAAAGAGCTGACAAACAGAAGTTGTATTCTGTGAATGTAAATAGCTTCTGCACCATAATTAGTGATTTTCTAGGGCTGGACTGGAGGCCTAGTATTTTCATGGGAAAATCCGTTTGATGTGTACCATCCCTAATTTCTGCAGTACTGAATAACCAGGCTCTAATTCTGCTGTAATGAACCATGTGTTAATGCTACAGCCTTCTGTCCAGCCAGAAGCCAAAACACCATGTCTGACTTTGTAATGAATCTTGCAGTCGTCTTGTTGACTCCATGGGTAGGCTTTTGTTCCAAATCTGTCCTCAAATATCACTAGTTTTCATTGAGACGTACAATGCATCCTACATTTGTGCCTGGATTTGCTCAATTTGCCAACTTTCCTGGAAAGCGTGAATACTTAAGGGAATTTTTTGTCTGTTTCCTTGTTAGTTTTGGAACAGTGGACTTGAAAACAGTGGAAATTACTAGAGCTGTTTATTTTCTACAGTACACATCGTGGGGTTTTTTAAGCTGTGTGTCACACATGACTAACACAGAAGTGAGCATTTGCTGTATATCTCTAGGTGGAAAGATTTATTCGTGCCACCCCTGATTTCTTGGTAATTCCTGGTAACTTAATAGTGAACACATGAACAGTTGTTTCTGTGTTCTGGTCAGTAACTTTTGTGTTTGTTTTTGCCTTAAATTTCTTTTGTTTCTTGCTCCCAAGTTGGTTGATTATTGGTTTGGTTTTATTTAAGCTTTAGTTTAAAACCTGTAGATTGAACGCACAGTTTTGCATGGGTGCAGTTAGACCTGGGAAGATATTGACTGAGTTTGGTATTGATAATTATTTCTTCAAATTGTAATCAAATGCACACTAAAATCCCTCCTCCCCTGCATAAAAAGCACATGTGAGACAAATTCTATTGCACTAATAGCTGCAATAAGTCCTGCAGTGGCCAGAGCAACGTTCTTCAAGCACGTGGTTTCAGTCAGCAGATCTGTATTTTGACAGTGGTGGCTGTATTGTAGTTCCCCTGAGAGGACCATCTTTGTGGCTGGAAGAGACCTTGCATGTGCATACATCCAAAGCTTATATACTTTATGGGTTATGAACCGATGCAAAGATTGGAATCGGTTGTGTGGAAGTCTTCTTTTAGTGCCTCCCACAGGTTGTAGACAAATATGTGGTAATAAACTAATGTCCATTGTAAATATTGGTCTATAAAGTAGATTTTGCCTGAGTTCTGTTGATTTTCAGGCATGTTTTACATCTAGAGAGTCTAACGCAATTCAAGTGAGCACTTGGAGCACTTGTATTCTTTGTCTGCACAGCTTCTCCCTATTAGCATAGTTGTTACTCCTGAGAGTACGTGTTCATTCATTGCATCTCAGTGTGGCAGTCAAAGAATTAATTACTCTGAGAAGGGACAGGCCTCTTCTAAAAGAGTTTCACAACTTCAGCTTTTAATGGATCTCTCTCCCCTGCTGAGGCTGCACCGCAGCTTGTCAAAGCATTCGCAGCGGCTCCACGGGTCAGTGGCTCCCAATGGAGAGACCGTGTTAGAGGAACCGTGACACTGGTTCCTAAGGCTGATTTACTTGGAGGTGGGGGGAGTGAGGGAATGGGGAGAAGGGAAATTGTAAGCCCTTGAGTCATTGTTCACAGGAAACAGATTTTTTTTTTTTTTTTAATATTCTCATTTAAGGAAAATACTTTATTTAAGCACATTATTTGCACGCTCAAGCACTAACTCACTGGTTTCTTCCCAAACTGTGATCGCCTCCATGTCTGCCTGCAGTGCCGCTGGCTGTTTGTTTCATTATCTAATGTCACTTATTGATTTCCATTAAAAACTTGTCAGCATTGATTTTTCTAAAGCACCCTCGGAAATGCATTCTGACCCTTTTTTATGTTGAATCCACTGCGGAGTCTCCCACTGAATCGCTCTAAAGCAGGATTATTTTCTGACTAAGAAATGTTGATTAAATATTTTGATGTACGAGTGGTTAAGACTGCTTTAAGAACAAAGCATGCCACTGGGAAATGAACTGAGACAAGGGAAAAGCTGAAAGGGAGGATGCTATAAAACAGTCACTTTGTCCATTCATGCATTGTTATTTAAAATTAGTGATGTAAATCAGCTGAGGGATCTGATCCTGTGTATTAGCATCAGTTCACACACCAGGGAGTATTGATATGATGCTGGTATATGAAAGGAAATGTTATTTTAAAACACAGTTAAATATGAATACAGGCAAGTATTGTTTCTTGTCTTGCTCGTTATCATGAGTTTTCAGGAAGCCTGATGTATTTGTTCATTAAGTTTTAAAATGCTGACAGTCACAACACTTAAATCAATCAGCTGTTTTTGTCATGTGCCTGGGTTATTTCCTGCTCTCCTCCTGTAGCTCATTGTGCTTATTTTTCATATTTGAAAATAATCGATTAGACATGCATAGTGATGAGCAATGACATGGGAATGATGTTGTGTGGACTTTTAGAGTAACCGCACGCAGCCTGTGATTGCCAGATGCGGAGCTCGCTGCTCCAGGACTTGAGTTTATATTCCTGCATTGCTTTACACTAGGACTTCACAGAACTGAAGTTCAGTGACTGGAAAGTTCTGATACTGGTGAACTGGCTGTTGAATTTTGAAGCTGTGGCCTGATTTATATAGCAGTGGGCTGTAGATATCCAAATCATGACTGAAAACAGGAAAAGTCTTTTAAAGCCTGCTTTATGTGCATCTCTTTCTAAGAATGAACAAGCTGTCGTTTTGAATTGCACCCCCCCCCCCCCCATAATCTGGATTTTGAGTAAATAATTTCTTCCTTGTTTTTTTCTCTAGATTCCTGTATTTTGTGGCAGAAAACGTGATTGTAGGTTTGTGTACAGCAGATTCTAGTCTTTCAGAGAAATGCTGTGTTCATTGGGGAATTTTTAGCCTTGTTTGACTGGCTTGGGTAGATTTATGAAGAGAAGTTGAGCATCCAGTTTGTTGAGGGGGAAAAAATGAACTTGAGGTGTATACGTGCTACTATTGCATCTCTTACATTTTGCACTGCAAATGATTTGCATGAAAATGTGTTACTTGAACAGGAGTAATGTGGCTAAAACAGATAAGGTAGAGCGGAGTGTGTTCCCAGCTGATGGAAACAACTCTGGTGTTGCTGGAATATAGTGCTGGCTACTGCTTAGTCAGCGAAGTGCATCAAATTAACTGATACAATTATGGGAAGAAAAAGTACCATTGAAAGAAAGGAAATTCCATAAACTCAGTGTGAATTAACAACTCTGTGCATGGAAATCTCCAGCTTCATGAGATTCATACCTTGTCCTAATATTCCTTCTTTTAAATGTGGGGGGAAAGTGCAATTGGAGCCTCTTGGTGGAGGGTGTTTGTGCTTTTTAAAACCCCATGTTGACCAGGTGTGGCATGTGTCATCTGCATTACAAAGCTGTAGAGCACAAAGCTCCTGACTCAGTTGTACCATAGTGTCTGTTGCAGCAGTTCTTGACCTTTTGATCACAGTTATGTACACCCAAAGGAGAAAATCTTTGAGTGCCTTTCCATGTGCACCTCAGAGGATGGCTCTAAAACCTCTCTGTGCTGAGTTCACAGGTGCCTCATCTTTTCTCCCTGTTCTCAGTGTGCACTGTAATTTTTTTTAATTTTTTTTTTTTTGTTTATCTCCCATTGCTGCTTCTTCTGCAAGGGCTTGTTCTTAAGCTGTCTGCCTTTTCTTTCCTCTTCTAATCTGCATTCGTTACATTCGTTCTACTCTTAGTGCTATTAATGCTTACTGTCCTGCAGCACTGTAGATTTTTAGGATAGACATCCTTTCAAATACTTGTTTGATTGCCCAAGGGTTTGAGAAAGCATCTGTTTAAAAGTGAGACCAGCTGGTACATACAGTACTGCTCAAAGCCCACTTACATCCTCCACCTCTGGCAGGTATGTAGGTCTCTAAAAGCAGCGAGACTGCATAATGCAATAGCTTCTACAACAGCTCCAACTCCTCGCCTCTTCGTGGTACAGCCAGCCTGTTAACTTAGCTATTGTTGCGCAAAGCTGGGATAGAGGAACAGCGGAGTGGTCCATCAAATACGGTGTCTGAGCTCTGGAGGTGGCCTTTTCCAAATGCCTCTGAGGAATGCAGAAGAAACCCCCTAACGTGCCCAGCCAATTGTGCAACTCTATACGATCCGGCTGGAGGGAGGGGGCTGGATTTCTTCCTGACCCCCACCTGTCAGTCAGCTTAGCCCTGAAGGATAAGCTGATCTTTTGAAGTCAAGGCTTAAAATTGTTGAGTCTGGAGGGCATTTCTAATAGGTTACTGGGTTAGCAAGGGAAAGCACTGGTAAAGTGTATGTTATCAGCTTTGCTTTGATCACGTATTGTAGTGTTGTGCACGCACACACATGAATTTGATAGCTACTACTTAATGCTTACCTGTGCTGCCAGTATTGCTAAATCAGAACCAGAGGGTGTGTGATACAGTCCTCTCCATGAGCAGGCAGATCGGAGCTTTTTCTGGAGATAGTGGCAAATGAAGCAGTTCTTTTTAATCACAAAACGATGAAGGATCAATGCATGAACTCTGACTTCCTCTGTATGCGTCTTGAGCTGTGCATGTGTATGTGTGTGTATATATATATGAATATATATATTTTTATATATATGAATTTTTTTTTGTGTGTGTAAAATCCTGTGAGGCTGCCCCAATTTTTGAGACTCAAGTGCTATTGAAATACACATAATGAAATCAGACACTGGCACAAACCTACCCAGAGCAATGCAGTGAAAATGCAATGTCTTAAGGGGAAACACCACCTCCTTCACCCCTCAAACAACCACACCATAAATCTTCTTTCTCTTTTGGTTTTAGTGCTGTTGTAAAAAGCCCAGGCCTGCTTTAAAAACCTGAAACTTTCTCTTACAATGGCCAGGGCTGAGCTTTGAGGCACTGCCACTACTCATTGTCTGTAGAAGCACCCTCGCTGGGAAGGCTGTGATTTATATCAGCCTGCCTGTCATAGGGTGAAAGGAATGCCCAGTTTTTCATTTTGATCAAATGTTAGGTTTGAAAACCACCCACTGCTGTAAACTCTGTTGGAGTGGAGAGATGAGATGGAGCACATTGCATGCTTTGTTGCTGAGATAGTGTTTTAAGGCTGTCTGGATCTGTTTCCCATTGCGGAGGGCAGAGAGGAAAGATGTGGATTTTAAAAAGGGAAAACTAAACTGAGTACTCTTTCATCTTTCTTTCTTCCTTCTTTCAGTGAATAAGAAAATGGCATGAGAGCAGTTGAAGAATATATATGCTCCCTTCAGTAAAGACACTGAAGAGGGCAAAATCTTTGGTGTAATTCATTTAGAGCATGAGTAGATGAACCTGCAGAGAAGATAGGGGTTAAATTTGCCAAGGGAACCACCAGAGATAATCACCTAGCTGCTACTGACATCTGATGGACCTGCTTTTATGCCTAAAACGGTGTGTAACACCAGAACAATTTTATTCTGTAATTGGATTTATTTTCTTTCATCAGATTTCTTCAGTTCCCTCCATCCTCTCATTTTTTTGCTGTCCATTCAGCAGCTTTCACGTGGACTTTCCTTTCTGAAAGGGTGGGTGCCAGTACAATTCTAGAGTCACAGTATTCTCTTTACTTAAAATGCACAATAGTTTCTGTGACTCTTTCTTGTTTTGACTGTGTTGGCAACAGCACATCGGACTTTCTCTGGTCTCAAGTTTCATCACAAATTTCCGACTTGGACTACCCTTAAGGTAGAAAAGCATCTGATCTGAATTTGTGGCTTTGAATTTAAATGACATTCGGTTTCTGATCTGTCTTAGATTAGTTCTCATTTTGACTGAATTTCATGATGTAGAATAACACTTTTACCTAATTAATAACATTTTTACCTCAGTGATTCTGGTGTGTACCTGTCCTAAAATGAGTAATAAAAAAATAAATAAATCTGAGATTCTAATTCGAGTTTGGAGTGGTCTTTTCTAGGATTATATTAAGTGAAAACTATAGTAAGTACTTAACAGGCGCATTTTTTAGGAACGTAAGTTGTGCTGTGCTGTTGAGCCTGGCTGTAGAATCATGATCTTCAAAAAGTCTGTATGGTGCTAGCAATTAATTTTTGTGGGTACGGCCTCACTACTATGAGTAAGAAAAACTTTCCATCTTATCTGCCTCTGCTGGCATTACATTTGTAAATGTAAAATAGAAGATGTAGCTAATTCCACTGCTCTGGCACCACAAGCTGTGTAACCGTGGGCAAATCATGTCTGTGTTCACCTGATACAAGGAGGGATATATGGTCTCACAGAGGTGCTTTGAAACGAAGCATGTTCAAGATTAGAATATTATGGCAAATAATATTTGACAGTGGCAAAAGAAAAAGAAAATCCAGTGTTTTTTATACTTATTTGATCAGTTCTTCAGGTCAGAGCAAATTTAAAGGCCATCTGGGCTATGACTCCATCGACTTATACAAACCAGAATCAAATGCAATTCATGTATTTCTGTGGTCTGACCCCTTAGAATTCTCTGGTCAAGATGTTAGGAAGGGAGAGAGGCACAGAGGTTTACTATGATTGTTATGTGTCTGTCTTAAAATAAAACAAAATGCTGCAAACAGCTGACCCGAAGACTGTTGTTTTTCAGGTTTTTTTTATAAGTTTCGGACATAACAAGCTAAAATGTACCTTTCAAAACACTAAATGCCGTATCTGAATATTTTAAAGGCCATTAATATGAGTGTTGAAGTAGATTATTCCTTGTCCCCACTGTGAAATAATATGCTCTCTTTTTAATGATAGAGCTGAACTAAAGCTCTAGTTGTTATTTTCTGAATATAACTTAAAAACTGTGGGTATTTTCCCCTCTCTTTCTTTCTATCTGTAGATTATCCCTTTGTTGTTGTATTTCCAAGCATAAGGAGAGAGTTATCCTGTGGCCATGCAATCTCATCCCAGCTGGGAATGACCAAAAGACTGACTGATTACAGTACCTAACAGTGCTCTGTGAAGGTGGTTTGTGAATCTGGAAAAAAAACAGGGTCTGTTTCAGCAGGGCATCAAAGGCTGAGTTTTTTAACATCATGCTACTAGTAATTCCCATCTGGAATGTGTTAACTGCAGCCGTTATTGTTAGAAATGGCAAACGTCAGGTAACGCTGCACTGTGGAGCTGGAAATGATTCTCAGACAGCTCTTTCAGCTTTTGTTCCTGAAATCTGCATCCTGTATTTTTCCTCATAAGGTTCAGGTTTGGATTTCTTGTTTTTGTGGCATTAACTTTGTGCTTGTTATGTTTAACATAGGACTTACTAGTGGGTGGAGTATTAAATGCCAATGTTTTGAGGGTTTTATTGAGTGTGTTTGTCAGAAATGTGCTTTTAGGATAACATTTGGTTCCTCTCTATTATTTCCTTGGTGTGCCTGTGCCTCTGGTATCAAAGCAGGGTTGAGCTCTGACAGGTATGCACATTATCTCTGAAACTGTATTGTAGATAAGGAGTTTAGAGTTCAAATTTATAGCCCTTAATTTTAAAAGCCATTCAAAAAACTCCACAAGGCTTCTATTAGTGAGAATTCTCTTGCTAGTAAGAGTCAAGGCCTCCTAAGTAAGGGCTGAAGTGTGTGGCTGAGTAGGGATGCTTTTAGAACTGTCTTCCCAGTTTCTGCAATAAAAGTTTGCACAGTGATCTTGTTGTACCGTCAGCAAGATCATTCCTATTTGACCAAAGGAGATTATAAAAGGAAAAATACAATGTAAGTTCGTTTACAATACTCTGTGTTAAGTAAAATGAGTTGGAAACTTAGCGGTTCTGCTTTTTATTATATACTCGTGTAAATGCAGCATTTCTATCACTGAGCTCAATCATCTTCGTGTCTAGTCTTATTTCTCTCATTTGTGGGCCTTCCGAAAGAAATTCACAGAAAAAGTGAAAAAAGGAAAAACTCTTGAAATTGATATGATAATAGAGTATTTATACAAGCCTAAAACGGGGTTATTGTTTACTATTAATATACCTAAGTCAAATATGTACATCTGATTCCTTGATACTGGGTTAATGTTAATACTGACTATAGCAGAGTAAGTCATAGTAGTTATAACTCATGGAAAAGAAGAACTTCTGAATTTATTACTGTTATCTTTGACTAAGTAGCTGGTGTAAATTTAGGGGTCCTGTGAACCAATCCAGTTGGGGCCTGGAAGTTTGGGGACCTCAAAATGCTTATGCTACAATCCTTTGATGGTGAGAGATCTGAAAATAGCTAGAGGGGTCAGCTCTGATCTCTCTAAGACTGGAATTTGTTTAGCAGGGGTCTTATCGATGACGTTCCCTCCTACTCCTAAGTTTTGTTGGATTTGTTGCAGATGTTTCACAGAGTAGAAAAGGAGTGCTTCTGAAACACAGGCTCTGAAGAGGCTGGGGGGAAGAGCGCAAATTCTTTTTAATCCCCATTTGTAAAAATAATTTGCAGATGAAGGATTTCAGACCAGAAAGAGGGGCTGAAGTCTGAAATGTATGGCCCCCATGTGGGACTCATACAGAGCAGCTGAACAAAATGCTTCATCTCAAAAAGCCACTGCATGGCTTCTTTCTCTGTTCTCAGGGTGATGATGAAGAAGAAAAAAGATGACGATTTTGCAGCTGATTAATCACTGGGAAACAGTAATCACCAGTGGTATGTTTTGGATCATTATTCAGGGACTTTCAGACAGAAATAAACCGGAGAACTACAACAGTAGCTTTCTCTAATTATTTTTCTGTGCTCAGTCCTACTTCATGTATTGAGTAAACCATTTCTCTTCTTCCAATTTATAGTCAATGATCTCTGGGGCACAGATTCAAAACATCCTGCAGAGTTTATTCTGAAAGCTGACTTCATGAGAGCATATTTATGTCTTCAAAAGAGGCTATTTATTATGAAATTAATTCAGACTCTAAAATCATAGCTAGGGTTTTATGGCATACTTAAATGTATATATCTGCTGCAAAAATATTTTGAGATAGATCTGTACCATGTGTAAATTGGCACAGCCTCTCTAGAGCTGAAACTGATTTATACCCGCTGAAGTTTGGACCCCTTTGATTTTTCTTTTCTCTTCCATGTGTATAATGCACTCGGAAAGAAGACAACCCTCTTTAATCTGTGAAGAATTTAGACACTAATCAAGCACTAAAGAGGCACCATGCCGAGGCTGAGAGCTAAAATCCCAAGGATGAAATCAAGTAATTGCTTTATCTCTTTCTTTTCAGACATCTAGAGAGATGCTTAAAGGCAAAACTAAAAGTAAATGAATGAATCTAGCCAAGTGGATTTAGCAGTGGATGGAAAACAGCAGCAAATAGGTGACATTCAATACAGCTTTAGAAAGGCTGGCACTAGGCAACACCAGCATTCAGGCATCAGTGTGGTTTTCTCTGACTTGGTAAGTCCTGTAGCACCCAAAACTTTTTTTTTTTTTAGAAGTACCTCATAAGTGAGAAACTACCGTAAATATTAACGTTGTTCAGCAGTTAAGTATCTATAATTTCTCTGAAATTCCTGTATGTGCCAAGAGCCTGAACAATTGCAGTGCTGATGTAGGGATTTTTTTTCAGGGATATAATTTGAGGGACTCATACTCTCACAAAGAACAAAGTCAAAAAATCTAGGGGAGGAAGAGCAGGGAAGTGTTGGGCGCTTTTGTTTAAATGAACTATTGAGTCTATGTAGCAACCTGACCATTTTACAATTATGTTCCGTTGCAGCCGGTGGTTCGTGCTTGCTACTAATTGGGATCTGTTTAATGCTACTGGAGAGGTTACCTTTTTCTTTAGCTCTTTCTCATGGAGATGGTTTTATGCTTCTCATCTGTATTAGGAACAATCAAAAGAAAAAAAGGCAATTTATTTACCAAGCTGTGTTTAAGAAAAAGTTTCAGGCTTGGGGTTTGGGTCTGAGCAAAGAATTTACAGCATTTTTTAACTTCTTTTGTCTAAACAGTAAGTTAGTAGTGATACTGCAAAATCAGGTATGGTTAGAAATAGAAAGGTTAAGAAAAACCCAACTTATACTTCAGACTTTTTATTTATAGTGAGGAGACTCCTTGCATATCAGTTGCTTGTTCAGTATGTGGAAAAATTGATAACATCAGCTTCCAGCTGCAACTGAAGCAAATATGTTTCTTCAACACCAGAGGCCAGATTTTAAAGAGAGTTTAGCCCTCAAGTAAATATGGAAAGAAATGGCCAGATTTCTAGAGCCCTGTAGGGTGAGTTTCAGAGTTACTCCCTCTGGGTGCTAGCTGCTGTTAGACCTCAAGTGCAGTAATGCAAGTTAATACCTGCAAGATTGCACCGTAGATGTGTTATAACTTTAATTTTGGTGCCTGAGAAGGGCAATTAACTTGTACAGACCTAATGACAGCTCATCTGTACTTTAATTAGCCAGTGATGCTACCATATTTAGTACAGGAGCAATGGTGAAATGTCACTCACATTTCACTTTTAAGTGTTCTGTGTCAAAGACGCCATCCCCCAGGAATGAACTGCTGCTATTAAATTTCATATACAATCATTTGAAATAAAGAGTCGTCACAGAAGTGGACTTAAGCAGCATTTCAATGTAGTATCAAAGGCATCTGCGTGGTGGACAGGGTGACAAAACTCTCCTCCAGACGCAAAGAAAAGGTCATCAGGTCTTGGTCATGCTCAGCTGAGTAGCCAGATATCCCTTGTGCATGATTTATCTCTCCTCTGGAAGTTAGAGAGATGTCATTTGTGAGATCACAAGGCAGCCAGACCACTCCTGGCATCTGCCCTGGAAACATGCGCAAAGTAAGTGTATCAGTTCTGGCTGGTTGTATGACCTGTTTCTGTTACTGAATTGCTTCTCAAGACTAAAGAAATGTGGCAGCAGAACAGTAATAAATTAAGAATAATGAACATCATGGCAAAACTGAAAGAATATTTATTTTCTTTTCCATATCCACTTTATAAGTGTATGGCTTAAGGGCACCATTACATTGTACACGTATCTGACCTGACTAGGACACCTGAGTGCTATAAACACCATCTGATTTTAGACAGTGAAACTGCATTCAGTTTTTCCCACTGTGTACCCGTCTTCCTACTCTTCAGTCATCAGCAGTGACAGCAGTCAGCTAGTTCATGAGTTGTCTTTGAAGATGCTGCCACTTATTTTAGAAATGAGGACTAGAGAGCTTTGAAGTTCAACTTGGTTTGTAGGAAATTGGATGATATTGGGTCAGTGCAGAGAGGTGGCCAGACTGCAGTGCTTATGCAGTTGTCATTGCTGGTCTGGTTGCGTTGTGTCTAAGGTGATTAAGGGACATACAAAGGGGCTGCTAGGTGTGTTGTCTACTGGAGAAAACAAAACTCAACACAGTAGTGCCAGTGTGGTCTCGCTGGTGTGGAGGATCGCCTCCCTCCACCTGCTGGCAATGTTTTGGTGATATCATGGAGAGAAATCACTTTTGTTCCCCATACCTTGACCGTCATCCCTAGAGCTGCGTATTCATAGAATCATAGAATCACCAGGTTGGAAGAGACCCACCGGATCATCGAGCCCAACCATTCCCATCAATCACTAAACTATGCCCCTTAGCACCTCGTCCACCCGTCACTTAAGCACCTCCAGGGAAGGTGACTCAACCACCTCCCTGGGCAGCCTCTGCCAGGGACCAATGACCCTTTCTCTGAAAAATCTTTTTCTAATGTTCAGCCTAAACCTCCCCTGGCAGAGCTTGAGGCCATTCCCTCTCGTCCTGTCCCCTGTCCCTTGGGAGAAGAGCCCAGCTCCCTCCTCTCCACAACCTCCTTTCAGGTAGTTGGAGAGAGCAATGAGGTCTCCCCTCAGCCTCCTCTTCTCCAGGCTAAACACCCCCAGCTCTCTCAGCCGTTCCTCATAAGGCCTGTTCTCCAGCCCCTTCCCCAGCTTCGCTACTTTCATCTGGACTCACTCCAGAGCCTCAACATTCTTCTTGTGTATTCATGCTTGATGTGTTCTAGGTCTTCATTAGCAGTGAATGCCGCTGTGGGGTAATAGCTTGAAGGCCAATGAGTCTTTAAGTTCTTCTACAATGACCCTTGCAAGCTGCAAATTTCCCTAGACAGCAGATCAGGTTGACAAACCGGGGCTTTTGTCCACCAGAGCAGGTAGTCTGCTGTGACACCCAATGCTCCTGTGTAGTTCAGGCTTTGCTAGCCCTGATGGTTGGCCGGACAGACTTCCCAGCCCCTCTTCTGCTGCCAGAACACTGAAGCTATTTTGTAATTGCAGATCAGTAGGTGAAGAGACCTGCCTCCTGGTGCTGGAGATCACTAATTCCCAGCCTTCACCATCCTGGAAGCCTCTATTTCTCAACCTGATAGGCACATGCCCTGCCTGCTTCTTCAGTCCATTTCTTTCCTTCATTGCAGCATTGTAGCAGCAACAGCGGAGATTGAAAGTTATGATCCTTGTCAAGATGAGGTCCATAGGTATCTCCTAGAAGGTATCACCTTGCTGAAAGTATTGATGAGAAGTAAATCAGGCTTATTGTTTAGTAGCTGTATTTTGGGTTTCCTGTTTGGGTAAATCAACTCAGTCACAGAATGAAAAATACAAATGGTCTATTAAAGGAGTCTGTAGTTCATTCATAATTTTAACACCTGTGAATCATAGCTGGGGAAGTGAAATGATACTATTTGACCTGTACCTAGTCATAGTATGGATTATGTTCATTCACAGTTCATGCTTACTGGCATAATAATCATCTGCTAAAATCTATAAATAATATCTAGTAGTTAATAAACATTCAGTTCAGGAATATACTAGTAATTCTCAACAAAACTAGTAAATCCTTCATAACTATTTAACACTTTCAGAATTACTAAACACAGACTTCTCTAATTATCCAGTTAATTCAGTAAAAATACTTCTTTTTGACTGCAGTAAGACTGTATAAGTGTAAATTACAGTGAGTTTGATACCTTGGAGCAAGCTGATGAATTCTAAGAGGAGCTGGCAACGCCACCTAGAGTTGAGGCTGCCTTGCATTTCTTGTTATTGGGCCTTTTTCTGTTGTCTGTGAGTACATCATAATTGGAACCGAACTTTTCTGTACCAGTTGTCTGTCTCTGGGTGAATTTTACATTGTGAAAAGTGAACACTTCAGTTTGAGGAAGAAATTAAAGGAAAGCTGTTTGGTCTGATAACCTTTTATTAATATCTTTTCATTGAGACTCATCAAAGCCTTTGTGCTCTGAAGAGAAAGGACTTGAAAAGTGAGGAGAAGGTTTATTTTCATGCCATTTTATACAGATGAAGTGGCTACTGTGAAGATGCTGAGTGATCATATAATCTAGAATTATGTATACACAAGAGGGGGAAATTAAGATTGCATGTGGATCAAACTCTTGTACTTCCTAATTTGTGGATTTTGTAACTACTTCTTATTCTTTTGGCATAGCTTTGATATGGAATTTTGAATATGCGTTCACTATTGCATTCTATAGCATGTGTGCAGGCGTATCAAAGACTATAATATCATTTTTATGTGTGTAGTACCTGTCTTACATTTGTTCAGTTGTTATGAGGCTCTCAGTGGATTCTAATATTTTCTTCTGGTTTTCTAGAGCAGATCTAGAGGTTCCTAAGCCATGCTAATAATGATTTTTTTAATAAGGGAAAAAAAAAGTGGGCAAAACCCCATTGTGAACATTGAATACATTATTGTCTGTTTGGAGATTAGAAATCTGTAGAGAAACTGGTTTTTATGTTTGACTCTCATGTAATACAAGTAACCTAAAATAAGCAGTAAAATGAATGATGCGTTATGCTCCTTTCTTTTTAATAAACATATGATCCTTGAATTCAAAGCTATTTCTTTCTGCCCTTGGGATATTTCTGTTTTCTAGATCTCCTGAGCGTGTTTTTCTGAAGCAAGAGGCCATTGCTTTTTCTGGGATCCCTTAAAAATTTCAAGGGAAACATTTTACAACTTAAAAACTCTCCAACCTCATTAATGATGGGAGGGAACTATCAGGACAAGCAGTGAATGTACTAGGACAATCTGCACCTCCCGCTGCACTTCAGAGACTTTGGTTCATTTCCAGTAGCACTGAAGTCTTAACCACTGCAATTACCACTGAACCTTCAGATTCCTAGCAACTAGCAAATGAACAGAGAAAGCAGTTATCTAGGTAACTAGGGAATTTAATATCAGAACAGCCTTCTGTTTCAGTAGCACATTAATGTGCAATGGTTACACACCCGGAAGACAGAATTTAGCTAAATTTCTGATGGGGGCAAGAACTAGAGCTACAGTCATCTCGGATGCCTTTGAAGTAAGGAAGGAGAAAAAATTGCAAATAGTTGGAGAGTATTTCTCTTTTAAATCTGGCTGTTAACTTCCTTGGGGTTAGGGCTGTCTAGGTATTTTCTTGTGAGATGTGTAAAATAGATAAAGTTCTTTTGACATGAACTTGTGTAATTGTCCTTTTGCAGAATAGAAAAACTGCTCAACACAGTGTTTTTCTTCTTGGTGTCTGAAGTCTTGTTCAATCCTGATAGATTTTGTTCTTGTTCCTGCCACGGGCTAGGTGAATTTTCACCTGTTCATCGGTTTCACCATCTGTAAAACTATGAAAATGATGCTAACTTCCATGGGGGAGGGAAGTGATGCTGAAGCAGAACAAGTGGTTGCAGCAGGTCTATGTTTCTTAAGTATAGCTGATGTATCTAATAGTAGAATACGTATAACTAAGGTTTAAATGGCATGAAAAATGGCATAAATAAATAAAGAACACCTTTACTTCAGAGCTCTTCCTTTTTTGAGGAGATGCAGACATAACAATACATTTCCTCCAGCAGGAGCTGCATGTAGAGTTTGGACAGGTGATGTAAATAATGAAAAACCCACAAAAAAAGAAAGTTAATATTATTATTCATGTTCTAGAATGAATCTGCCTTTTTCCTGTGTGCACAAAACCTGGAAAGCAGTTTGTTGTACCTCTGTCCATCTCGCAGAAGTTAAAAAGCCCCTGATTCAGTTCTAACATGTTGGAGGACTGTGTAGGTAATTTTAACTTTGGCAGTCTAGCAGTTAAATCTTCAATAAATTTATAGTATTTATTGGCAAGGTTCTACTGTTACTTATGTTTCAGATGCCTAAGTAAGGAAATACTTAACGCATTTCTCAGAACCAGTAACCAAAACAAATAATATTAATAATAAATTAAAATTCATTATTACATTTAAAAAGTGCTTTATTCAATCTCACAGGCACACTGAAAAAGGAGAGACGTGCTGCCAGCTTATTCTCCGCACATGGGGCTAGCTTTCATTTTTCTGAAGCCTTTTTGCTTCTTGAACTCTTCTCCTTTGCTATTGAGTGTCCTGTCTCGTAAGGTCTAACACACGCGGTAATCCCTCTTGTATCTGTAGTTACAACACCCTAGACAGATCTAAACCTACCATGGAAAAATGCTGGTTTAATCATGATTTTGATCAACTGTTTTGCTTTCCTCACCCAAGTGTTTCAGGGTTCTTTCATAGTGGATGCAAGGGAATTCTGGGATATAGGAATAGGATTTGTATGTAAAATGTGGGATTTGAAAGGGCTTAGAAAGAAAGATTAACTGGCTGAAATGTTTATATTTGCTGGTTTTCTGCTGAGAATGCAATTTTTTTTGATTGAAAAGGCAGTTCTGAAGGACTGAAGAAGCAGTAGTGCTATGGGCGTCTCTGGTCTCTTTTCTGCAGTGTGCTGGAAGTGTGAATGCAGCTGTGGCGAGGATGGGGATCATCTTGTGTAGGCAGGAAGTTTATTTGCTGCATGTCAGTCAGAGTAAGAGTTTCATCCTCATTTGTAGGAAGAATATGATCCTGACTGCAAGTAGTTACTAGTTAGATGAGATTGAAAACAAACAGTATCTAGTATCTTAGTGAATAATCTGGATATGTCAGAAAAAAAAAATCTAGTGTGCCAATTTACAGCTCACTGCTCTGACCGTGCTCATCTTTAAGGATTTGTTCCAATCAGCAGCATGTCTAATGAGAACTGCAGAAGTTTCAGAAGCCAAAGGAACATTTAACAACTTTAGTTCCTGAGGGTTTTTGTTGTGAGGTTGGTTATGGTTCAGTAGAAGCTCTTTGAGTTGGTGATAGTGTTCAGACTGAAATGAAATGAATGGAAAATATAGAGCGGAAGGAGATTTAACAGGACGAAGTTGTTCATGCTATTATTTGCCAGTTACAGAAATTAAGTATGCCCAAGAAGTTCCCTACTTGACTATATCATGAAATGGACTCTTGCCAACATTTACTACTACGATTTCACCGAAGGGGCTTGGTTTTGCTGTTGTATTAGTAACTTTAAAAATGCTATCAGAAAACCATTTATTTACGTTAATAGTACCACTAATATTTCACAAATCTGTTGTGGTTATGGCTTGTTGCCCTTTAAATGTTCAAGGAACTGAAGTATATAAACTTGAAGGAAAATTGGAAGAGTTTTTTTTTCTTTAAGGAAATGAAGCTGAAACTTTCAGATCTTAGGAAATGTTCCTATCCCGCATCAGGTTCAGGTGCAGGTTTCTGTGATAGCTAGGAGCTGATCCTGTAACTGCAGCTACGGAACAGAGATATTTGCCAGGAAATATTCAGTAGGTCTATTCCTGTCGTTCCAAGCACATGTTACCTGGTACAGCATTCACAGGAACCAGGTTTCTTTCTGTGCTCTAAATGGATGGAATGGCCACAGAAGAGGAGTCATCTACACTGTACGTGGTTGGTGTTGGTAGAAATTTTCATAGCTCCAGTTTGTCTAAGTACTGGAAGTTTGCAGGTAGCTCTGACAATTGCCATTTATCTTTTAGAAATCGTTAGTGTACTTAGTTAGTACCTTACTGTACTAGAGCTTACAGTTAATAATGAAATTTGGTAACTTAAACAGCAAAAAGCTGTGTATTGTCTAGTACCTGAAGGGGCTACAGGAAAGCTGGGGAGGGACTGTTTACAAAGGCTTGTGGTTATAGGATGAGGGGCAATGGGTATAAACTGGAGAGGGGCAGATTTAGACTGGACATAGGGAGGAATTTCTTCACCATGAGAGTGATGAGGCCCTGGCCCAGGTTGCCCAGGGAAGCTGTGGCTGCCCCATCCCTGGAGGTGTTCAAGGCCAGGTTGGATGGGCCTTGGGCAGCCTGATCCAGTGGGAGGTGTCCCTGCCCACAGCAGCGGGGTTGGAACTGGGTGATGTTTAAGGTCCCTTCCAACCCAAACCATTCTGTGATTCTAATGTGGACTCACTGAGTAAGATTCATGTATTTAAGAGTTATATATAGGTTATTCCTTGGATTGCCAACTGCGAAAAAGAGTATGGTTTAGGAAATATGATTAATATTTATTCTCTCATATTTTCTGCTGTCAAGACTTCCTCAATTTTTCTGGACTTGCAAGAAAATCAGAAGTGATTAAGGACTGTTAAACTTCCTTTAATGTTACATTGCTTTCTTGAACATGTTAGCAATGATTTTCTTATATTCAAGTTAATGGAGATAAGATATTAAATGACTGTTGCAGTGGGTTGTTTTTTTTTCTGTGACCAGAACCCTCTCTCCTGGGACTTTGACCAGGTAGGTGGAAGGGTGTTGGTTACTGTAAGATTACTTTGCACTAACAGTCATTACCCAGCAGTGTTTTCCAGTATCTAACAGTGCAGAAATCCCTTGATGGCAATTTGGAATAGTGATGGGAGAAGCATTAACCGTTGTATAGGTACTTGCTCTCAGATAATTTCTGAAAGATGTGTCCGGTTAGGAGGTATGGAGGTGGACCAGCTCGTTTTGCCACGTTGCCTGCTGGAGATGCTGCCTTGGTGTTAGAGGAAAGTTGCTGGTTTAATTACTTAAAGGGCTTCTCTACTGGCTGATAGCCAGGTTGGAAGAAATTTTTGGATGCAAAACCAGCTGTCTGTTTGCCATTTTAGTGTTGGATTTGAATGTACAGTGAGAAAGTTCAGGAAAGACGGAGGAGATAACAGGACAGCCATGAATCAGCACCTCTTTCCTCTATTTGGCTTTGGTGTTAGGGTGGGTAGTTTCAGTAATGACAGCTGGTAACTTATTCAGCAAAAAGCCATGCTTCTAGCTTTCAAACAAAAGCACTGTACACGCTAATGAAAATAGTATCAGTGCATTAAAAACCTTTTAAAAGTAAGTTTTTTGTGTTTTGAAATGTTGAGCACTAAACATTTTGCTTAAGTTTACTTCCACTTTAAAATTTGATCTTGGCAGAATTACATGCAAATTCTGACAGGTACCAGTCTTCATTCAGCCATTGCTACATGGTTTGGTTTTGGTTTTTTTTCATTAATTTGAAGGCATTTAAGAAAAGAAAAGAAACAGTGTTTTTCTAATTGGGTAAGCTAGAGTAAAATCCATACGCAGGCACCAGCCTGTGAAGAGTTGTAAGGTTTATTCTTGACCAGTTGATCTGAAGCATTCTTTTTTTCTGATCACCATTACTTTCACAAAGAGTCACTTAGCTTATGATCACTGCAGGCTTCTCAACTATGGTTTTGGAAATGATGGCTCATTTTAAACAGTTAAAATCTATTTCCAGCTCTTTTGCATTTGAAAGATCTTGGTCCCGTAAGATTATTTTGTATTAGTTTTCCGCCAGTTATCAGCGTAAAAAAATTCAGAGGCGCAGAACTGACCAAAACCTGTTGGAACAGCAGGTCATTTGGCAGCTACGTTCATTGTGTCTCCTGCTGTGCTATGGGAGGTTGAAGCAGCAAGACAAGAACCGGAGTGGAATATTTTACTTTTTACCTGTTCTGCTGTGGATTAAATGAGAACAGACTTTTGGCTCTGAACATCTGTGCATAAATTCAGTTTGAATAGGAGGTGAGTTATGAAATGAGATCAGCTCTGAAAATTAATACTAACCACAGCTAATTTTAGAAAAAGAATATAAATTGCCACCTTTTGAGCAGCCAAAGAACATTAGGGGCTCGTGTAGGCTCTTAGATTTTTGTCAGATTTTATACAGATTTGCATTAAGGCTAATTGTCTTGAAAGTTTGTTTCCAAACAAGTCTGAGCTCTATGCATTAAGAGGATGTGCACCTTAATCTAAGATAACTACAGGTACAGAATGCTGTGTTAACAGCATTAGTTTAATCCACCTCACTGATGTCCCACTCCTTGCTTCTGACCTAAGGAGACTTTTCTGACCTTTCTTGGTCCCTCTTCACATTTTCTACTGTGGCACCGCAGGTTGGTGCAGCTTTTCAGTTACTGCCTGGCTGGACTGGGTTTGAACCAGGCAGCTGGGGAAAAATTCTTATGTTTTGCCAAATCTGAGCATAAGGATGACCGGTAAGAGGAAATGACTGGAAAACAAATGTAAAGAATACTAATTGTGTAAGGAGGAAAAAGAGAAAAGAAGTGGAAAAACTCCTAACAAATAGTAGCATGTCATTAAGGCTAGTGCTTATGGCGCAAGAGAGTCATCTTCTGTGCTTGATGGGAGACAACTCTCATCATGAGAGACTCCCTGTAATGCTTACCCAAAGTGTGGTGTGTACACTGCTGGTGGGTTGCAGGCTACTTCAAAGTGAAACTCTGAACCTAGGTCTCTGAATCATGGAAGCGTGTAGATCTAAAATATACACCATTCTCTTTTGAAATTGGCTGCAAAGAGTTCCCACAGCTCTCTTTCCTGCAGAGGGGAGTCCATGCTGAGGAAATGATTTCAAGAAACTCAGCATTCTTTGCTGCAGACTTTGTGTGGCACTAGACAAGTTATTTATTTTGTCTGCATAATGATTCTTTTGCTTCGAAGTAAGGAGAATGGCACTTTCTGGCTCACATAAGCTCTTAGTGATAAGAAGTGTAAGATACTGTGGCAGAAGGAAGGGATGCCCAATTATTGCAGCCACCTATGAACTACTATAGCTTTTCATGGTGTTTATCCCAAGTCAGGGCTAAGGTATGCAGGCAGAGAACATGCAAGCATATCTGCTGCGTGCCTCCGCTGTAGCTGGTTCTAGTTAGTCATTTTTATGAGCTCCAGAGTCAGACAAAAACGAGGAGCCCTCCCCTTGTGTAGTTTCCTGTTTGCTGTGTGCATGTAAAAGAGATCTGGCCCTGATGTATGTTAATAATGAGCTGATAATGTAAGCCAGCTGAGAGATGTGGAGTTAGTCTGGTATGCTGCCAAGTGGGAGGTGAAAGTTCAGGAACTGACTCATGTTGCCAAGACCTGGTCCTGTGGAGAAGGTCTACCCATTAATAGATTGAATTTCTCATTAGGGCTACACAGCATATGCTTACAGCTTTTGGATTTCAAGCTGAAACCCAATACCAATAAAAGCCTGCCGAACAGAGCAGTAGATTTACTGGTAAATAAAGGATTAAAGGAACACTTGGCAGGGTTGTTGGACTGGAAACCTGCCTGTTCTTTGAAGATTTCTCCATATTGTAGGTTCACCCTTTAAATTTATACCTAGAATCATAGAATCATAAAATAACCAGGTTGGAAGAGACCCACCGGATCATCGAGTCGAAGAGACTTATTCTGTTATTTACCATGGAGCCCACAGGGCAGGATTTTTATGTACTCTGATCTGTGTCCGTTAAGGATGCAAAATGCTTACCTCTTTTTAAATCAAGTATGTCATACTGCACCTAATGTAAATTATCACAAATAAGTTGCTAGTGCAGAGGAACCTGGTGTAAACAGCCTTCCCTCCTACCCCAATTGCAGTCTTTGTTTTTCTGTGGAGAACAAATATCATGCATTAGTTTTCATAGCTAACACCTCAGCATTTACAGCATGTCTAAAACTGTTCTTGTTTTCTTCCTTTCTTTTTTTTTTTTTCCTTTTTCTTTTTTTTTTTTTTATTAGGATCTCCAGCAAACTAGCACAACTGCCTGCTTGGATTACAGCATGTGACATTTATTACAGCTGAACATGAATGGAGTCCATACGTAGCTGAACAGTTTTAGCAAACTGAAACACAGACAGGTTTAAATATACTTATATATAAAAAAAAAAGAAATATATATTGCTGTCCAAAAGCCCTACAGCTTGACAGGAGTGTTAAATATAATACTTTGGGACTTCAGGGTGGCATTGGCTTTATATTTCTTTATTGAAAATAAAAATTATTCCCATTAAAGTTTTGTTTCTTGAATTTGCAGGACGTAATTGCTCTTGTGCTACTCTGTTTTAGATGGCTTTACATGGGAAACATGGAGTCAAAAGGGACTGCAGGAAAGGCATTATAAGCTGATGGGTATTTGACTAACACATGGGAAAACTCATAACTCTGATAAAGTGACCTGCCTACTGGATGAGGGAAAGGCTGTGGATGTATCTTCCTGGACTTCAGTAAAGCCTTTGACACAGTATCTCACACCATTCTGCTTAGGACACTGTCACCTCTGGCCCGAACAAGCGCACACTCTCCTGGGTGGGAAACTGGTTGGATGGAGGGGCCAGAGAGTGGTGGGAAATGGAGTTAACTCCAGCTGGAGGCCAGTGACAAGTGGGGTTCCCCAGGGCTCAGTGCTGGGTCCAGCCCTGTTCAGTGTCTTTATCAATGACCTGGATGAAGGCATCGAGTGCACCCTTAGCAAGTTTGCAGATGACACTAAGCTGGGTGGAAGTGTGGATCTGCTGGAGGGTCGGGAGGCTCCAAAGGGATCTGAACAGGCTGGACCGCTGGGCTGAGACCAACGGGATGAGGTTTAACAAGGCCAAAGGCCGAGTCCTAGGCAGCTACAGATTAGGAGAAGTCTGGCTGGAAAGCTGCCTGGAGGAGAAGGACCTGGGGGTGTTGGTTGACAGCGACTGAACATGAGCCAGCAGTGGCCCAGGTGGCCAAGAAGGCCAATGGCATCTTGGCTTGTTTCAGAAACGGTGTGACCAGCAGGTCCAGGGAGGTTCTTCTCCCTCTGGACTCGGCACTGGTGAGACCGCTCCTCGAATCCTGTGTTCAGTTCTGGGCCCCTCACCACAAGAAGGATGTTGAGGCTCTGGAGCGAGTCCAGAGAAGAGCAACAAAGCTGGTGAAGGGGCTGGAGAACAGGCCTGATGAGGAGCGGCTGAGAGAGCTGGGGTTGTTTATCCTGGAGAAGAGGAGGCTGAGGGGAGACCTCATTGCTCTCTACAACTACCTGAAAAAAAAAATTTCATGGCAAGGGTCATTGGGCACTGGCAGAGGCTGCCCAGGGAGGTGGTTTAAACACCTGGAGGTGTTTAAAAGATGGGTGGATGAGGTGCTGAGGGACATGGTTTAGTGGTTGATAGGAATGGTTGGACTTGATATCTAGTGGGTCTTTTCCAACCTAGTGATTCTGTGATAATAGTTTCCTTTGTCTTTTAATTAGTCTTAGTCTGTTGTTTTGTTGACTAATGAAGGAGACAAAACTGCAGATGTGGAGCAGTAGTGAATTTTATCTAACCATTCTTCTAACAGAAGGGCTTCCATTTTTTACTGGAGCCAGGTGTCTTACATCAGGAAAGTTACAACAAGGGGAAGGTATTTTCCTTTCTCCCAGGTGACGTGACCAGTCATTGAGTGTTAGGATTAAGGGTTGGATTTACAGTTTCATATTGATATCGACTCTGTGTGCGTGTGTGCATGAATACATGTTGCATCTATGCTTGCACATGCACAAGTAGGTTTTTTGTTACACTGATACATACTATTGTTGTTATATGAAGAACTATATTATCTCTTTTATGTAAAGTAAGAACTAGCAAAAGAACTTTTCTAATGCCAAAGGAGCCTAGATCAGATAGAACAGGCCGAGCTGTGGTTGTGGAGTCCACTAGGAGCTGGAATTTGCAGTCAGTGGATAAATGGCTATAGCAGAAAGACTCTTCTGAGAAACAGTGTCTGGGAATGAGCAGTTAGGGTCCTGTAGATGTCATTGTGAAAAGATACATGTGGTTATGCAGAAGCATGCATCCCTTCCCGTGCGTGAGCATAGGGAGTCCCTGCTGCTGGCAGGGGGGCCAGCTGAGGGGACAGTGGAAGCTCAAAGCCAGGGTCTTCCAGGCTTCTGGGCTTCAAGTGTGCCTTGGTCTTGCAACATTTCACTGACAGTGGAGCCCTGAACACTTCCGATGAAATCAGCAGCTTTTACTCAGCAGTAACCCCATCCTCTGCCGCTAGTTCTTTGTCACCAAAGCCAATGTGGTTGCCTGTTGCAAAGCCAGCAGTGGGTCTGTGCAGCCAGTGCTGCCAGGAGTCACTGGGCAGCATTCATTGTGTTGAGATGTCTTTAGCCACATCAGCGTCTCTGGCCTTTAGAGGGCAGATTAAAGCGCTCCTAATGTTTAATAGCATAAATCCTGAGGAGATCTTATGAAAACATATTCAATGAGCACTCATTAATTTCCCTTAGGAGCCGAGCTAAATGAGGATGATTTTCAAAGAAAGGAAAAAATTAATTTTATCTTTAAGGACTGCACCTGTTGGAAAAATTGTAGGAGGCACTATGTGTTCTTAGCTGTGTGAATTAGGGATCTGTGGCAGGGACATGGGGGAGGAAGAAGTTATATTAGGAACGGACAAAAATAGTTCTTACAAAATGTATAGCAAGGCTCTATTTCATTGATTTGCAGGGAGGTCTTGCTGATTCTTCAGCAACAGCGCTTTAGGAGCATGACATGTTTAACCTCTTAGATGGTGCAAGTCACTTGCTCTGCACAATTTGGTGGCACTCAGCGTAACAAACTTGCATCAGTTATCATTGTTTGTCTTTACGGGTGACTTTAAGGATATCTGGGAAACAACAGTCAGGTAGGATTCTTAGAAAAGGATTCTGTTTTCTACCAGCTGCAGAATGTACAGGCTTACTCTGTTGTATGTTCAGAGGTGTGCAGGCCAATTTTGCCATTTGCATTAATGCACTCCATTCTTCCTTCTTGAAGACTCACCAGATTGTTGCTCTGCTTTTTACACTGGATCCAGGTTCTTGTAGGGTATCTTTGTCTTAGGCATGCCTTGGGTTTTGGCTTCTGAATTTTATTGCTTTGGGACAAACCTGGTCTTGGAAAGGAGAAATTAGTCTCATTGGCTTCTGCATCCAGTTACAAAACTGGTGTGCAAATAAAAAGACTTTGGAGAGGGACTTCTAAATACAATGGAAATAAAATTAAAACCACACGTACATAATTCTTTTTCTGCATTTCCTCCTTGCTGCGATTTAGCGTTCTGTCAGGACTGGTTTTTTGTCTCTCTGGGGGACTCCTTCTAGATCTTATTCTTACTCTTGTAGGTTTGACTTTCCCATGCCCAGTCCTAACACCAAAAACAGTATATTGCTTTGTTCTCTCTGTCATTTCTTCACCCACTCGCTTCTCTGCAGGTAAAATAGAGAGACCAGATTACAGAATGGCCAAAGTTCAGCTTTGGTGGGGGCTGGGGCTTAAGGAGCCTCTTCCCTCCTGCTTCTGCCCCAAGTACTCGTATTCATCAAACAGACCACCTAGTGGTTTCTGCAGGAAGCTGGGATGCTGCCACACAGCTTTTGAGTCATGACAGGATACTTGGGAGAAACAGCAATTCTGGGTTTGGGGAGCTGCTCACCCTAGTATCCATTGGCCTTTGCTCTGTAAGCAGCAGCAGCTAGCTCACCCTTTAGGATTTATCACCTTAAAAACAGCCCTTAGAGGTGCTAGGACCACAATAACACCAATGCTTTGATCGTCCCTTTAATCCCTGGGAAAGAAGGTGTTTAACCAGATAGGTTTCAGCATGGCTTCAGTCCTGCTGCTGCTCTGGTATGATGAGTTGCTTTGTGCTCTGTGACAAAGAGTGACTTGGAGGTTAAAGGTGACAGCGAGTGCATTTCCCAAATGAGCAAGGCTGCCCCCTCGCCCCCCCCAGCCTCACTTCTCAATTAATCTCCTCATAAATCCTCGTTGCGTTTTTGAAATAGAGATGATTAGTGAGCTTGTGGCCAGGATATTGGGATATTCTGGCATGTTTTAAATCAAGATGTGCATGCAAATATTTAATATGTGCAAGTATAGAAAATGTGCATGCATTTTGTCTGTTACTCGTCCAAATTTCTTTGTGGAAGAGGAGAGAGTGAAGAAGACTAAGTGTCTGTCTTCTTTCTTAAATTAAATTTCCATATAAATAATAAACTTGTTTTTTCCAGGAAGCAATTAGAAAGGCTTTGGGGTTAGAACATTGCAAGTGTAGCGCACAGTTGTTTTCCTGACTTTTGTGGAATTTCATTGATTTGTACCTGTAGTGAAAATTTTCTATGGGTGAAATTCTGCAACAGTTAAAACTAGTCTAAGTCAGTACTTCCATGGTCTCTTTCTCCACAAATTAGATGTTTTACCTCAAATTTGCACAGATTCCTGGAGACACCATGTAGCAGAGAATGAGAGACTTAATTACTGCTTGGAGAATTTTACAGGCTAGAGTCTAATCTCGGAAGCATTTGATACCTTGTTTTGCTGAGTTTCATATGTTAACAGTAAGACTCTTACATCATGTTACCTTCTTAGTGTTGCTCCGATGCTTTCACCTGATACGTGTTCAGTGTAGTGATACTGTCTTCTGCTTCACGTGCCACATGCAGCTGGTTGGATTTATGTGACCTGCTGTGTTACATCTCCCCACAATGCAAACCGGCGCAATTTTTATGTCGTGTGGCGCTGCCTTAGGCAGTCATCAAAATCTTTTCTGTTTGACTCTGTGTGTAGATCTTGAAGGTACAGAGAGGTCTGCTGCCAAGCTCAAGCTTTGCAGATTCTGGACCTAAATTAAGACAAAAAAACCCAAGGAATTTTACAACTACTAGGTAGGACAATGCAAATGGCTTTTGCTAATAACAATCTTCTTCCTCTGAAAAGTAAAGCTCCCTCAAGACTATAAGGTAGGAAGCTGAGAGGTTTATTGATGGCAGTTGTTTAAAACTGCCGCTAATCCAAGTCAAATACCCTCTCAGTCCCTTATCAGTGCGCTATTGTAAATATTCTCATGATGACAGGCCTAAGGAAAGTGTTATTGAAGATACGAAACCCCTCTTCAGGAGGGATTTTGCTCTGCTGCATATATCTTGAGGGCTCCTGATGTATTGTCTCTGGAGCACGCAAAAACTCAGCCGTGTAAACAAACCCCCCAAGAATCCATGTGGCTGTTGGTACATCACCAGGCTTAATGATAACTCTGATTGTCTTGAAAACCTAGAGCGCTTGTATCGAGGAACAGTACACGTAATTCTAAAAGCTTATTTCAGCATTTCCAGTGGTGTGGGGCTTCTTGGAGTGTTGTAAATACATGAATTTCAAAACAATTCTTTCTCGGATGTGACACCCAAGTCTTCTAACTCTTCTCTCAGGCCAGGAATTCCTGTGGAAGCAGAGTGTTCCCGTTGGCTTGCATTGGGATTATTAACTGTTTCTAGGAGCAAGTTTAAATTGCTCAGCCTCTAAAAATCCCATGCAGCTTCTGACATGTTTGTTATCAGTCTGTGTGTAAAGGAAATGGGAGGGTTCAATTTGTAGATTGGATTTGTTGATGACAACATCATGCGAGTCTAAAGTTGTCCAACTTCTATGCTTAACTTGGATAGAGACTTCTAGAAAACTCCATTTGATTACACTGCCTCAGTTCACGATCTAGATGGTGGGAAAAAATTAGCTTCCTTCTGTTGTGTATTTAACTGCTGGGGAGGGGTGGTAGGTCTGGAAGGAGTTTATTTCATGGCAGAGTCCAGGACCCTGAGAATACAGGCGCTGAAATGTGAGATGCCAGTTATGAACATGTCAGGATGTATGCCAAACGTATATTATTAACCCCAGGGGAGAGCCTGGTTCAGATCTGATGGTAAGAAATCCTTTTTTCATTTTCAGCCTTGGAATTATTCACTGCCAGGTTATACCTAGCTCAAGAGTAATGTCCTTTATGCAGAGCATAATGGACACGGAATCTCAGTGTGGGCAGTTGGCACTGATGTAATACAAAGTCCTGTTGTTTTTGTCGCTGGTTGGCTCTATTTTTAATTAGCTTCTCAAAATGTACCAATTTACAAGAAAAATTATTCTTCCTTTTCCTTACTGAGTGGTAGGGGGAAAAATATTGTGATTCATTTATTGAGTCCTTTGTGTTCTCTTTCTAGGTGAAAGCTCTGTCCTGCACAGATCTGAGCGCTGCTCCTGCTGACCTTTGTCATCTCTGTTCTTGTTGATTTTTGTGGCAGTAGAGAGTGCTGAGCAAATTGCAGCATTCAAGTTCTAGGATCCTAATCTCTTCTTAAATAAGGAGCCTGTGTAAAGCAATTTAATGTCTAAACAGAGGAGTGAGGGCCTATCAGCATCTAACAAAGACTTAAACAGCAGAGGAAGCACAGTGCTATTAAAAACTAGAGAAAGAGACACAGGACAAGAACTGATACGTTGCCAAGGCCAGAACTATTTGTTTCATGTTTTTAACTTATGTCTTTCAGTTCCAATTTTTGGCACTTCAGTAAATGCATAAAGAAACAAGCCTAGCTGATGTTTATGTAACTGGTCATTGTGATGTTCTGGCTGAGGTTTGAATTTCTCTTGTTTTTTTTCTGTGAGCCGTTCTGTAGGGCTAACTTTGGGAAATTGTCTGTCGTTTAAATAACTGTGTGCCGTGAAAATTAGATTGCTTCATCAGAGCACCTTCAGTGGGAGTTAAGCAGTCCATATCTTTGAAAAGTTACTGGTTAAGTTAAAAAATCCTGACCATATTATCTACTCATTCCCCTCTTTGTGACTTACACTGAGTTATTTTTGCCTGCTTTAAAGCAAGTAAAAAATAGTAAAGGCAGCGTTTCACCTAGTCTTTTGTTTGATGAGCTTAGTGTGGGTTTTAATCACAAGTCAATCAAATTTAGCAATAGTATCTGTCATTTCATTGGTTGAAAAACTGGGTTGCGGAGTTTTCCTATGGATACCATATGTTTTTGATGGAGCTGGGAATAAGCTCTGGTGTCCTCAATCCTTTCCTTCTCTACAGCTATCAGACAAAATCAGCTTAAGTGTTATTTGCTTTGGACTTTTAGTGCTGACACAATGAGTGAATGAAGGATCCATGGAGTTTACTACAATGGGACAAACAGCATTGAAATGAAAAGCCATCATGTGACATTTTGCCTACTGGATGTTGCTCACAGGACACTGACATTTGCAGCTCCTAGCAAGGAGAAGCAAGCCTGAGCACTTGAATGGTGTCTATATAGAAGTTTACCAAACCTTCTCTCTTAACAAAAGCTTTCATTAGTGGAAATTCAAGTTCCAGATATTTATCTTTGATTCTAAACAGTAAACTAGCTAAAATATGTCAGAGAGCCTCAGCAGTACAGACATTTGGTAATGTCAGCACTGGGAGTGGGAGTGATTTCTGAAACCTTCCCTGACCTTTGCGTATACACTGTTGTTTTACAGACTTTTAAGGTCATCAACCAGTCTGAGAAAACAGTTTATAGATTTCAGTCCTGAATGTCAGACAGTCTTTGACTAACACGTCTCTGTTATATGAATTGAGGGTGATAGAGAAGATAATTTTGCAATAGAAAGGGTATTTTTGAATGTCTGCAGTCAAAAGATGAGATATATAGAACTGCAACCATCAAAAATTTGAGCGCATAGACTCTCATTAAGAGATTGGTAAAAGCGTTTCTAATGTGCAGCTTTTTGGAAGTTTTCCTTGTGTTTCCAAATTAGACTTTAAAGATCCTCTTTTCTATTTGTGGAAGGACTGGCTATCACAAAACAGCTATTTGTGGTTTATGCACATGTGCCTGTTGTGTCAGTAATCCTGGGGAAAATAGAACAACCTGACAGATGTTGGATAATGCTTTATAATGCAGAGTTTTAATCCTGGTTTCTAATAGGTAAGTACTAATACAAGGAGTTTTACATGTAGTTAATGACATTACTGTAGATGGTCTGCATATCTTTCCAAACATTCAGATCATCAGTTTAGGTCTGGATAAATTCTTGGCATCTGTGCTTTCTTCCCCGGCAATGCTTGCTCTCATTTAGAATCATAGAATAACCAGGTTGGAAGAGACCCACTGGATCATCAAGTCCAACCATTCCTATCAAACACTAAACCATGCCCCTTAGCACCTTGTCCACCCGTGCCTTAAACCCCTCCAGGGAAGGGGACTCAACCCCCTCCCTGGGCAGCCTGTTCCAGTGCCCAATGACCCTTTCTGTGAAGAATTTTTTCCTAATGTCCAGCCTGAGCCTCCCCTGGCAGAGCTTGAGGTCATTCCCTCTTGTCCTGTCCCCCGTCAATAATAGCACCTTCCAATTTCCTTGTAACCAAATTCTGCTACAGTCAACAGACTGATGAGGACTGAACTATCTATTCAATAGTGGTATCACCCTCACCTTAGAGGCATGACCATCATGCTTAAATTCTTTTCCAGCAGATGGCTATAATTGCATGACATGTGTTTATGCTTCCTCTTCACCTCCGCGTGCCGTCTCAAGACTGTGAACTGTACACCATATGAGATATTTTTTATCCACTTGGATTTTCCATCACTTAGTTTCAGTGGCCATCCTGTTTTGAGTTTTAAAGTATGGCAGAAGTTTCTCGTGCACTTTTTTTTCATTCATTGGTTCAGGTACTTTTGTCATTTTTCCTGATAGTTCTGAAATGCCTGTGTTCTGCCCCTGCTGGAGAAGAATGGGGGAAGTATTCACTTCTGTACTAAATCCATGAATGTCTGAGATTTAGTGAAGATTTTGGCTGTAGTAATGTACAAAGCATAATTTCATTAAGGATTTATTCTGTGTGTGAGAGAAGCCTATTTAATAAAATATTATTGCAGTTTTCTATTTAACAATATACCGAATGAAATAGGTTGATCTGTCCCATTGAAATGAAATTGGTAATTTGTTCAGAATAACTGGTTCTAATGCTTTCTTGACAATCTTTCTGATGTGGTTTAGTTGAACTCATATTTAGGCTAAATAAGGTCCCATCTACATTTGGGCTTATTTATGTCTGGATGTGTACGCTTGTTTATTCAAATAGGAATACACTATCCCAGGTCAATAAACTAAACACTGCAATTATGAACTTGTACTTCAGGTCTCGATTTAATGAAACCTGGATTCTAAAAAGAACTGAGAAAATAGTTTTGTTAGCAATAATGTATTTGACAAAATTGACCTCATTAGGTGCTCACAGAATATTTAAGAACAGGCTGCAATTTCCCTCAAATGTTTGCTGTATGGATTTGTTTGGCAGATTTGTTTCCGTAGTTTATTTTTAACTTCATAAATTGGTCTCAAACATTCACCATAAGCATTTGATGCTTGACATTGCCTATGTACAATTAGTGAAAGAGTCCCTCTTCTCTCACTAGATGAGGAAGCGTATTGGATTGGCAAGCGTGAGAAAAAGAAAATGTGGCTTCTCGAATTACCCTGTCATGTAGGTTTTCCATTTGATCTTTTTTAATGGTCATAGAACTATGGATTTTAAGCCAGAAGGGAGTGTGAGGTTTCAGTTATCCCTGTATTTAAATAGTAACTTGTGCTGAGGAAAAAAAAAGTAGCTTTTAGAAAGGAACCTCTTCTTGATGTGAAGACACGGACAAGCCATTGCTCCCTTTGTTGTGATCGTTAATTTCACTGTTAAAAATACCTTCCATATTCTGAATTTGAGCTTGTTTGGCTTTAAGTTCCACTCAGCATTTACAACAGCGGATTTCCCATTTCTTGATCTTAAGGAAGGGGAACTTGAAGGGGGCGAGAGTACAGCTAAGGTAGTTCTGGAGTCTAAATGAATGTATCTGCTGAGCTCTAGTTCTCAGCAGAGTACTTGCAACAAAGACGTCATACACATTGAATTCACTAAATTTGGTGCTGGTATAGAAAATGAACGAGAAAACGTAGCTGTTGATGTTTTGTGGTGAAGGAAACATCTGTGCACCTTTTCTACTTTTATTTTCTCCCTACTCTGTATTGCCTATGCTGGAATATACGATTTGCAGTGCAAGAGCTGGACAGGTTTGTGGTGGAAGATGGAGTTACAGAGGAGAATTCAAGTGTGGGGACTTCTGTGAAAGCATCGGTTAGTATGATGTGCCTCTGAGGGTGCAAGGGCAGCATGGGAATGGGAGTCTGTGTAAGGAGAGGGGATAATAATTACAGGATTTGCAGGATTTTAGGTGGTGGTGGTGATGTAAATAATATTAGGATTTTTTTCTTAGAACTCTAGTGGCATGAAATTTGTACAAAAAAAATCTATATGGTACAACGTTCAATTATATCTGTGTTTGGGAAGGGAGGAACAAGGGTGTGGGTAAAGCTGTTATAAAGAGGAAGGAGAAGATCCTGCCTTAAGAGTTACAGAACTCTTGGTGGAAGCTTCAGCTGTACTGATGTACTAAGATAACAGGAGAACACAGAGATATAGAGATTTGTCTTTTCATATGGTTCGTTTCCTGGAAAGAGTAATTAGAAACGTGCCTTTGTGAGGGTCATAGAAGGTGCAGAGAAAGCTTCTCGCACTACTCCTTTGCACAGGCAGAAGCCTTCTGCTTCTCACTGGCTTTCTCTGCCTAGGAGCCTTCTGGTTGAGGGAACAGGCAGATGGTTTCCTTGGAGGTTCAGTGGCTCATCAAACACCAGTCAGTGAAGATACATGGTCATTGGCCACTAATCTCCCACCCACAGTCTAAACCCTTAGCTCCCAGTGGAAAAGAAAGTTGTTTCAAACCAACCTTGTAAAAGAATGGCTTAAAACTACTAAGTTTTTAGAACTGTTCCAATGAATCCAGCACTTGGGGCTCCAGCTCCACGTGAAATACTTCCAAAGAAAATTCCTCTTACACTGGAATCCAAGAAATAATAATACAGATCAGAACTCATCATTTTATATCCAGATGATGTGCTTAATGGATGCATGTTTGAGTTCAGATGAAGTGCTGCAGAAGCATATGGTGCCAGAAGAAGGATTAAGAAGTCACCAGTCTGTTACAAAGGAGGAGTAATTACTTGTAAGCCTTAACTTTTGTTCTTGGCTAATACTAGCTTTGTTTGATGATTCTTAATCTTTTGCATGCTGGACTTCATCTCTGGACAAGTTGTAACTCTCGTTTGATAAATTAGAAGAGTAGAGCACTTTTTGCCTACTTGTAAATCAGACTTGCTATAGTCTGAGTTAGTCTTCAGTACAGAAATGGTGTTTCTGCATTTCCTTTCTCACCCTTGCTTGTATTCTTAATTTCCATTTCAGTTTGTAAAAAGCCCTCATGCAATGGGAGTTTTACTTATTTGAACCCAGCTGGAAGGTCAGTATGCATCTGTGTTTAAGGATCAGGGCTCTTAGATGAAGCATCCAGGACTTCTCAGGATATTTAGACCCTTTAACTAAACTGAGGAAGTTCAACTTTCATGATGTCTGTTATACTGGTATAATGTGCTTATAGCACTCATGTCGGAGACCCAGTTCCATCTTACCGATGCAATTGTACACACGTTAGAGGCTGAACTGACAGTGAAATATTGCTGCCGCAACTGATACTGTCGTAGGGATAAAATGCTTAAATCTACACCTCGCTTTATCAGGAACCTCGGGAAATGTTTCTGTGGTTGAGCAGAATAAGGTTTAACATGGAGAAATCTGTTTCAGAGCTCCTGAAAGCACTGTTAGGCATGGGTTATTTTTGGTTTTGTTGCTTTTTTTTTTCCTTTTCCCTATCAGACAATCTATTTATTTTTCAAATAGTCAAAGCAGTCTTATGCTTAATGATTATTTAAAATAGTTTTTTTGTGATATGAAACTTGGAAAAACCTTGACATCTAGTTTAGATAGATTCTCTGAAAAATTAAAGAACTTTGTAGCTGAGCTGATCAAGCATACAGAAATGTTCTCTGGAAACATTGGTTAATTGTACCAGGACTTGAAGGCTAGTAAGTGTAGATGAAGAATTTATAGAACAAATCCCTTAAATGATGGCCTGTAGTTGCCAATGTTGGGATTCTAAATAAAACAAAGAATTTTAACTACCAGTTGAATCAGTAGGAGTCTTAAAGTGCTTAAATAAATTATCTAAAGTACAGCCATCACCATAGAAATATAGCACCCCATTATGTGGGTAGAAAAGTGGGTAGAAATCTTTAGACTACAACAAAGAAGCAAAGCTTTTTCTTCTTTTTGTTCTCAGTCTGACCACTTAGGCTTTACCGTATACTTATTGTATAGCTTATTAGAGCAGAAGTTGCATGGCAGTTTTTCTTACTATCAGGCCAAGTCCTACGTAACTCATCCGTGTGATTGATCCAGGATAAATGAAGTGCCTGCAAAAATGAGACCACTGTCTCTCTGCAGATGATGTACTAGAGCAAAAGTCCTGGGAATTGCAGAAAACCAGCTGTTATGTTTCAAGCATGGATTCTGATCAACAGCCCTCAGGAATCACAGGACTTCACTTGTCTCTGCAGCATGCTAAGTTGACTTCACTTGTCTCTGCAGCATGCTAAGTTGATTTCTGGGTTTTGGGGGTGTTTTTTGGAGACCTGTTGCAGCCAGAGGTATTCCCTCAGCTGCGATGTTGCTAGATCTAGAGTATCTCTGTTCAAGGAGACACTTCAGCAAAATGTACCTGTGTGCTTAAGCCAATTAGCATTCACAGAAGTGCTTATGTGCTTTCTTTAATGAGAGTTTGCTGCCCTCCAATATTATATGGCTCTTGGCCTGAGAAAAGAGGATGCCTAATAAAGAAAGTGTAATGATTTGTCTAATCAAACTCAGTAGGCAAACTGACCAGTAAGAGACTGACTTCTTATGTGGCAAATCGTTTATTTTTAAGAAAGAATGGTGGTATCTGTCACATAATCATCAATGATTGGTTTTTGCAAAGAGCTGCAGGAAGCTGCCCAAATCTCAGCAGGTTCCTCATAGGCAGGTGAAGGGATTTAAAGAGTGAAGTGAGACCAAACTGCTACTGTTCCAGTAAACTAAGTTGTTGTTCTGCTTCTGGTCCACAAGAAACATGTAGGCTTTGCTTTTTCCTGGAAGATCGATGGTCAAAGTGGATAGCCTTTGTATTTCAATGTTATAGCACTTTGGGATGTAACCCTAACAGATAAATATGTTAATTGAGCTAAGGGGAAATCAGTCAGCTCAGGAGGTGGCATTTGTAAATTCCTTTCCAGCAGAACTAAATGTATGCCAAGGACTGGAGACTTACAGGACTGTTACACTGATGTTCTGTTTTAAACACAAATCTACTTGACAGAGAGGGTGTTGCGCTGGTAATCCACTACGTGCTGGTGTTTTTGTTGGCAGGCCTCTTACCTTTTTCTCTTTTTGCCTTCTATATTTTTAAAATTTTGTCCAGTCATGGCAGTTTACTCATTTATGAGAACTAATCCTACCATCCAGTGGTGCTGTATGAATTAAACATGAGTGAACACATCTTACTTCCTTATTTCAAATTTATGGCTGCTGTCCTTTGGGAGCTCTGATTTCTTCCTCCTCCACTTTCTTTCCTTTTTCCTCAATTGTCTAACACCTGCCTTCCAAAGCTATTCTTTCCCAGCACCAAGTAATGCCAGCACACTAGTTACGTGCACACTCAACAGGATTGTAGCAAAGCTGTCTGTCAGCAGTAGTCATTTAGTACGATGACAGATATTGATTATTTATTACTTGAAAACATTTAATTAAATTTGAGTGCGTAATTAGCACGCTAGCAGCCAGGCATGCTAGAAAGACAGCAAATCTATTATTTGCAAAACTCCTCAAGCTGCAGACCTCTGAGAGAGCTGACAGACAAGTCTGTCTCTGTAGGGCTTTGTAGAGATCTTTAGATGTTCAGAGTTTTGTATGAATCTGTGCGTTAGGCATTGCCCTTATGGTTGCCTTTCTTCTCAAAAGAGCTGAACTTACACAGAACCATAAATCCTGACTGTGATGAGGTTCCCCAAGGACACTGGAACTGACATATGTCTGAGGGCAAGTTCTATTTTTAAATACTTGACAGTCTAGCACTACCTGCACCATCATTCATTTTTTTGTACCCATAGTTAGTCTCAGTATGAGTTAGGAAAAGGGATTGTGAGTAATACTATATAATCCACAGCAATTTTAACTGTTCTGCGTTGTTATCTACCCTAAGTAAGGTTATAAATTTTACCTTTCAACGATGTGTTGTTTATCTCCGTAACAGGAAAACAACATCTAGGTTGAAAGGGATCTGTTATTCAGCTGAAATTTTAAATTGGCCGCTATGTACTAATTTTTCTCTGTGTGCACCTCGTATATTAGTACTTGTTGAAATATTTCTAGCCTGTGATATGCATCTGCATTTAAATAGCTTAGAAAGCTGAGACACTGTCATTATTAAATTATAGCAGGCACAGACCCTAGTGCTAGAAACACGAGAGCAAGGTTTCTTGATGGAGGAAGAGAGTGAAATAAAGTGTGTATTAGTTCTTAGAAAAGCTGTTTCTGTCTTTGGCTGTAGAACAAAAACTGTCTTTGATCTCCTGGCCAGTGTTCCTGCAGGGGTAGTGATTAGCAGTCCTTTGGGGGCTGTGGTTCAGTGGACTGTACTGACGTACCAAATACTTGATGTATGCTGTAACTGAACAGAAGGGTTGGAAAGAAAGGAGGGAAGCTTCTTGGTGGAAATTTTAGAAGGGGACTGTGTGACCAGGAAAAGAGCAGGGAAAGTGAGCACATGGGTGGTTTAAAAGACACCCTGTTTACTTAGGGAATTGCTTTTGGGAGGCTTTGACTTTGATTTGTGGCCAGTCCTTCAGAGAACTGGTGTGTGTGAATTTATGCAAGTTTGCTTGAAATTTTGTTAGGGGGGTGAGACATTGCATAGGAGTGACAAGTAATCCGTTTATTTCTCATCCAGATGATATTCAAAGCATTCAATGAGTATTTTATAGACTTGCTGTGTATTAGCAAGGCACCGCTGCAGTTCGGTTCAGCCATGTAAAATGATTGTTGGGGCAAGCATTGCGTCTTCTGTGTGAACCTTCCTATTCCTTCTCCTTCTGGGAGTATGAATAATCGATTGTGCTGAAAACAACCCTTTGTACATCACCTGTGTGACAAGACATTTATCATAGATGAATGCAAGGTAGCATTAAAGCCTGCATGTTTTTTCTTTTGTGAATGCAGAAAAGAATTAGCTATATCTAAAGGTGCAGCTACAATGTAAATGGTTTTGGAGCTTTTTTGGGTTGGTTTTTTTTTTTGAATGAAATAATGCTTGTCCCTAACTTATCAGGTATCTCCACTAGAGTTGTACTAAGTGTCCCTTTGAACCTATAAGCAGATTTAACCTAACCGACACCCCCTTTTCTTTTATTAGTGACAGATTGTCGAGGGGTCCTGGACAATAATCAGAGGTTTTCTTCATTACCAACATACCTTCCTGTGAGCTATCGGATCTTCAGTGCTGAGACTTTCTTTCTCAAAGAAGCCAACCAGGACTTTATGAGAAATTCCAGTTTGCGGTCCAGGGTCGAATCATTCTTCCCATATAAAGCCAAGCGACCACCTGTATTAAATGCCAGCTATGGACCTTTTTCTGTCGAACAAGTTGTGCCCCAGGACCTAATGTTGACTTCCAGCTTTTTTGGATCTGCCAACAAGTTTACTTATAACTGGAAACTTCAGGCCTACATCATGAGCAACAAGATTTACCTGAGCAAGCCCAAAGTCCAGGTCCTGTTCTACATCGTGGGCAGGGACTGGGATGACTACAGCACCACGGAACGGCTGCCCTGCCTGCGGGTGTTTGCCTTCCGAGAGACGCGGGAAGTCAGAGGCAGCTGCAGGCTGAAAGGAGATCTGGGATTGTGTGTGGCAGAGCTGGAGCTTCTGCCAAGCTGGTTTAACCCCCCCACAGTTCTCACGGGCCGAAAGAAGCCACCGGATCAGTTTGAAGGGAGCCCTGTGGAGCTTTATTATACTATTCAGTTGGGAGACGAGAAGGGAGATTGTACTGCTGAGGATATAAGGAAGGGAAATGCCATCCGGCCAGGAAAAGATGGCATGGATGAAACCATGTCCCACTTACAGAGGATTGGATCTGTCAGCCTCTATCGAGGCCAAGAGTCTTCTCAGCTAACAGAGCTGCGTCTGGATAACAACATTGTTGTCTGGTTGCCCTCAAAGCCTGTCAAACAAGGAGAGGTCGTGAATGTTTATGTGACAATTGCCAACAACTCTACAGCGGATCAGTTCATACTCAGGTACAGTAGGTTGTTTCCGCATGTTTTTAATGTGGTAGTACACAAAGATGTTGGGGACATGGGATGAACGTCAGCCAATTTGAACTTAATCCACATTGAAGGTTGCTTCTGGACACTGAAATATGTTATTTTACTCCTTGAATGCTGTGAAGAGGATTGAAAGCCTCTGTCACTAGGAGGCTTTTAACATGTGTGCCATGCTATTTATCACATGCCCACATTATGTAACAAGGGACAAAACAGAGCAATTTGCTGCTTTAGCAGGGCCATTTCTGCACAATGGCAGATAGTATGGCACCAGAAAAGTTCTCTGCTTTATAGGGCTTTTAAAATAAAATCTTTATTGCACAGGCACGGAGTTTAAATGCAGCAAAATTTCAATTACCTGCTTTTCTTTAAGTGCTCTGGCAGCGCCTTGCCTCTCCCACACAGAGTGATTTTGTTGTGAGAGCTCTTTAGGGAGGGGTTTAACTATCTACTTCTAGTTAGGTAACGTTTATCTTTTCCAACATATATACCCTTTAAAATCTGTTTGATATTGCTGTCGATTTTAAAGGACTGTTGGAAGTGAGTGCCATTATTTTGGACAGGAGGGGACAATACAGGACCTGGGAACACAAGAACTGCCTTGCTGAGTCAGATCACTTTTCTTTTATTTTCTTCTTTAGCAGTTTCCTTACTGATCAGATGAAAAGTCTTTGAGAATGACAAAGACTGGGAAACTTGTTAATCACTGAAATATTTGACGTATCTTTTTTTCTCCCCTTATTAAAAGGCTTTAAATTCAAGGGAAATTTCCACAGTGATAAGCAACAATTGCTCTTTGAAGCCTCAGGGAATCGGAGTTTCCCAAAAGATTCTGCACATGAAAGTATTTATTTCTAAGGCTTATATGAATTAGATTAATACATAGTTGACAACTACCAAGGAGAATAGCCTTTAGAATAGGAAGCATCGCTTGGCAGATAAAAGGCTTTTATTTTAAAAAAGGAGGATTTTAGTCATCCCAGATTCATTCTGATGTTTGTAACTTTGGTTAAGTTGGCGAGATAATCTCCAAGACACCTGTTTACTGAGTGAAACCTCCGTTATAGAAGTCTTTTCTGACATTGTTACTTATCTTTTATGGAAAATCCTCTTTCACAAAGTAGTAGAAACAGAATACTTTTCCACATAACAAGCATAGCTGTGGTGAAAGAAGAAATCTAAATGCAATGAACTGGGTATTTGCTGGGTAGATGGGAGGGGAGATCACCCTTTGAAGGTCTATATCACAGTCTTTATTTTCCTGAAAAGTGGGTCGAAGATTAACAAGCTGGTTGAAATCTGGTGATGTATTTCTTTGCTCAGGAATGAATCTAACTGCCTAGGCAAAGATGTCATTTGCATACTAAAGGGATGCAAGGAACAGAGACGATAACGTGAGAAGTCAGTACTTGCCTGTGTTGACTTGCTGTTATAAACAGAATGGATTGACTTGGGTTTTGAGAACAGGCACTGATTTACTTGAAGTGAATGGTCTGATATTTGTTGGTATATTGATGGTTCTTTGTTATCACAAGTGCAGAGCTCAGGCCGTGTTCTCTTGCTGGAACACCCTCTTAGTGAAAAGAGAATTCGCATTTTTGCTTAAAATTACTTTGAACCAGGCATGAAAACACAAGAGTCTGAAGAGACCAGGATTTTTTTTTTTATTGTTTTTTTTTTAAATGGCTTTTGCTTGCTTCTAGTGAGGATGGGCAGGTGATTGTTGTCCTGAGATGTAGCATAGAGCTGACTTGCGTTCTGAAACTCAGCCCTGCTCATTGTGCTTCCTCCTCTCCATCACCAAAGGCAAAAAAATCCATGTGAGATATTCCAAAGCAGTCTTGATTTCGAAAACTTTGTCTTGCAGTCATGTTATCCTCTTATATAGACCAAAGATGCTGATGTGTGCAGATGGAAGCTTTGCTTAGGGTGCACAGGAAGGTAATTCGACGTAAAAGTAAATTGTTTGAACTGTTTTCCTGTTGCTGAAATAGGAAGGGACAGTTCTTACCCACCAGCAAATGTAATGAGGGACCATCTCACCAGTCACAAACTGCCTGTCCTGTTCTGTTGGCTGCAAAGGTTTCTTTTGTGATTTGGGTGGCAGAGGGCCGGTGAAAGGCTGGCAAAACCAGTTTAAGCTTCCTGATTCTGTGGTGGAAATCTGTTGTCTTCAGTGAAACTTCCTAGGTGTGACAGAGTATGAAATTTTACCCAGGAATCTAGGAAGTGCCTGTGTCTTACAGGGAAAAAAGGCAAGTGAATACAGCAGCCAGGGAGCAGCCAGTGCAGATGCTGGGCCTGCCTAGGGACTCCTTTAACCTTCTCTGTGGCCATTTGCCTGGCTGGTTAGAGGGCTGTATACTCTCATACTTACGGGTTCCCAGCAGAGCAATCCCTACATCCTATGACATGCACTCACATTTAATCATCCTAAAGAGAAACACACCACACATTATCCCCAGGCATAGTGGGTTTGTTTATTTACTGCTTCTTGTATATTATTCATTGAGGTATTGCAGCAGCCATTGCTGAAGCAAACAGCATGTGATCATTGCTTTGGGGGGGGCAAGATAATAGCTACAAATCTTGTCTGGCTAAAGGAAAGTAGACTGGTCTAAATGACCTCATATCCACAAATCATTGCAATTGAAACTGTGTTCTTAAATTGTGTCTTAATTCAGAATCCTATTACTGTATCTATAAATTTATCAGCCCAAGAACACCAGTAAAGTCAAAAAGAATGACTAATATGACAGGGAGTGAAGCGGATTATGCATGGTAGTACATTAACGCAGTAGGAACACTGTCTGAATAAACACACATCTTCCTTTCTTGCATCTAGTCAGCACAGGGCTATTGTGAAAGCAGTTCGAACACTACTTACAGGTTATAGGCTGTAGGTTCTGTTCACAGGCCTGTTCCTGCCCTGCTGTGTCACCTCTGGTAAGTGTTTACAGGCATTTTCTATATGCAATGTAGAAAGCGTGAACGGCATCACTGAATCAGGCTTTCCCCACTCTCAGGATTGAAACAGGCTTCCCACTCCGAAAACTTCTATTTCCTCTGATGGAAGGGGTTTTGGGGTTTTCATATATTTTCAACAGTAATGTGGATGGGAAAATCTTGATAAAAGAGCTGAAGAAATAAAGAAGGGGAGAGAAAATATTGCACTGCATTCCTACTGTGGGGAAGGCTTTCTGGACCCCCAGAAGAGAGATGAATTACTCTTACTGCTGACTGCTCAGTAAGGAAAATTAGTTACCTCTAGCAGTTGGATAAAGTATGAACAGAATAAAAATAACATTAGTATAGGACAGAAAAGCAAAAAACTAGCAGTATTTAAAGTAAAGATCATTTAGGTCTTCTGTGCACTTCCCAGAGCTGTTATGAATTAACACTACTGGCTTCACTGGAGCTACCATGATTGATTGTCACTTACCCAGCTGCTGTGTACACACGCTTTTCTAATCCGAGTTTTAGGTGCATTGCCTGCAAGGACTACAAAGCAAAATCCTTAGGGCAAGACCCTGTTCTTGAATGCTTCTATGCGCTGCTCTCACGCCCAGCAGGCATCAAATAAGGGGGACAACAATAACCATATTGAAAATAAGCTATTCTTGTGAGGCTAACTTTCAGAAAGTACCACGTAGCTGCATGTGTGTGCTGAGATATTTGAAGGTGAATAGGAAGCTGGGCACTTGATTTCTGCTTGTAGTACTGGGGAGCTGGAGAGCTGAATGCAGGAGGCAGCTTTGAGAAGGTTGGCCTGTGTGCATTGCTGTATTTGTTCTGTAGCTCAAAATACTTTGCCAGCTACCCCACCATTAAAGGATCCTTTGGTCTGTTTTTAAAGGCATGACGTGCCACATTTGATCTGGCAGGGCCAAACGCGAAAGGTGGGGGCATGCTAAGTGTTTTATGTTACTCTGCTGGGCAACACCTAATCTCTAACTTGCTCTAGAAGGTGTTGAACCACCAGATAACCCGATTTACAGGAGGTATAGAGCAGGATAAGTAAAGAGAAAGGGGATGAAGTTGTTATCTGTCCTGATTAAACAGGTGAAAAACAGTGGTACTTTCTTTTTTTCCTCCCCTCAGGGCTCTTATTACAGGTTCTGCCCTGCAACTCATTGCACCTGAAGGGATGTGCAGTGTAAACAGTGTTACTGAATTACCTTTGTCCAACAAACAAATCAACAGAAGACAGTGGATAATTAGTAGTAATAGTAAATCTACAGATTGGAAGAAGGGTAAAGGATAAATGCAGTGAGGAAAGCTGTTAAACTCATCAGCTGAGACAGCTTTATATTTCAGTTCCTAATGAGTATTGACAGCAGTGCTGTGTGTTAGGTAGCATTGAGAACAGCTAAAAAACTAGAGGAAGATGTAAGATTAGCACCACAGAACAGCTTCAGCTAGAAAAAATACCTGTGACATCTGTGTACTGCCTGCTTGTAAATCTTAGTATTTCAAATACTAGATTTTGTGATCTGGCTGTAAATAGCTATTTTGGTGGAACTGGTCATGAAAAAGGGGAATCTCGGGCACTAATTCTGCCTTTTTTTTTTTTGCATGGAAGAGCTATTTGAGTCTCCCTAGGGAGTAAACCACTCAGATGAGCCTATTGTACTTGGCACTGCCCTCGGCTATTCTACCTCCTGTATATGAATAGAACCAAAGTAATAAGATTTTCAATCAATGACTGCTTAATTTTAGATACTGAAATTTATTCTTACGTTATGATTATCTTACCTTTAGTACCTTGAAATCAACTTGTGCCTAATTGGTGGTTTATCGGTTTTTAATGCTGCAGTGTGGTAGCATTGCTGCAAACACCAGTGACCTTTTAATGATGGGCCCCTCACCACAAGAAGGATGTTGAGGCTCTGGAGCGAGTCCAGAGAAGAGCAATGAAGCTGGTGAAGGGGCTGGAGAACAGGCCTTATGAGGAACGGCTGAGAGAGCTGGGGGTGTTTAGCCTGGAGAAGAGGAGGCTGAGGGGAGACCTCATTGCTCTCTCCAACTACCTGAAAGGAGGTTGTGGAGAGGAGGGAGCTGGGCTCTTCTCCCAAGGGACAGGGGACAGGACAAGAGGGAATGGCCTCAAGCTCCACCAGGGGAGGTTCAGGCTGGATATTAGGAAAATATTTTTCATGGAAGGGGTCATTGGGCACTGGAACAGGTTGCCCAGGGAGGTGGTTGAGTCACCTTCCCTGGAGGGGTTTAAAGGATGGGTGGATGAGGTGCTGAGAGACATGGTTTAGTGATTGATGGGAATGGTTGGACTCGATGATCCAGTGGGTGTCTTCCAACCTGGTGATTCTATAATTCTATGACTAACTGAAGCTGAAGTTAGCTCAGTTCATCCTGTGTTCACCCAGAGCTGAGTTCACTCTGTTTTGTTTTAACCCATAATTCGGGAGATATTATCCCAAGTACCTATTTTCCGCAGTAAATGGAATGCCGATTCCCAACTGTGAAATGAAGAGCGTGCTTTTTAAATACTGCTTCATATTTTAAAACTAATGCAACTCTGAGTAAAATGAAGAGAGACAGAATGATTTCGTGGGATGCTCTTCGGGGCGTACATGCACATCTCCAGATGTGAATTGCAACAAAACATTTTTCATTGCCTGTGCAGCTTTGCATTACTTAAATATTTAAAAGTTATTTCACTGCACAAAATCATTTCAGTTCATATCTGAAGGGTGAGGAGTTTGAAGCCCTCAGACTTGCTTCTGTTGTCTCATTATTCCATGGGATGTTTTCAATTGAAAAGAACATCTCGGCTTCAAAAATTCACTCCCACTGTTTTACCTATTGCATGAATGTAAGAAATCACACATGTATATTCTCTAAAAGCTATGTTTCCATTTTTACTGCCTTAAACTTTCTCTTTAGGCACACATCTTGTATTCTGAGGCACAGATAATAAAACTAAGTGGCTAATTCTTGCAGTGTATAAAGTAAAGTATGTATCTCAAATATTCTGGGTAGCAAAGTGCTGTTTGTTCTCAGCTGAGTACACTTTCTCCATCCCTGTTTCCATCTTGAGTGAACAAAATGCAGATTTGCTGACTGAAGATATTTCAGAGTAGTCTGTTCACATTTTTCTTTTTATCTCTTTTTCAGTAAAGTCAATTATTAAGCCAAAACTGGAAAATAAAAAGCAATTTGCTTACTAATGAACCTTTAACTTCAGAGAAATTAGAGAAGTTCTTGCAGTCTTCCAGCCCATCCAAGGGGTTTCCCAGTTACTTTATCACATTGGTAAGACACATGAAGTCGTGTGTTAAGCCAGAGGTTGTTTGTGAATGTGTTCAGAACTGTGAATTATGGCTTGAAGGGGTTTTATGTATTTCGTAGAATCATAGAATAATTTGGGTTGGAAGGGACCTTAAAGATCATCCAGTCCCACCCCTGCCATGGGCAGGGACACCTCCCACTGGATCAGGCTGCCCAAGGCCCATCCAACCTGGCCTTGAACACCTCCAGGGATGGGGCAGCCACAGCTTCCCTGGGCAACCTGGGCCAGGGCCTCACCACCCTCATAATGATGAAATTCCTCCTTATGTCCAGTCTAAATCTGCTCCTCTCCAGTTTATACCTATTGCCCCTCATCCTGTCATTACAAGCCTTTGTAAACTGTCCCTCCCCGGCTTTCTTGTAGCCCCTTCATGTACTGGAAGGTCACTAGAAGGTCTCCTCGGAACCTTCTTTTCTCCAGGCTGAACAACCCCAACTCTCTCAGCCTGTCCTCGTATGGGAGGTGCTCCAGCCCTCTGATCGTCTCTGTAGACTCCTCTGGACCTGTTCCAACAGCTCCATCTCCTTCTTATGTTGAGGATTCTGGAACTGGACACAATATTCCAGATGCGGTCTCACAAGAGAGGAATAGAGGGGCAGATTCCCATCCCTGGCCCTGCTGGCCACGCTGCTTTTGATGCAGCCCAGGACACAGTTGGCCTTCTGGGCTGTGAGCGCACATTCCTGGCTCATTTTGAGCTTCTCATCAAGCAGCACCCCAAATCCTTCACTGATGAAGGGCTGGTATATTTAATTGTCTGGTGTTTAGCCTTGTGAAACTTTTAATTGTTATTGACTGGTTGTTTTGTTTTGGGGTTTTCCCTTCTATGGAATAATTAATAACAATTCAGCTACAAGTCTACAACGGGGCATCTTAATGAAACAAAGGCAGCAGTCTTGTTCTTATTGTGCTCTAATTAGGAAGTCAAGAGACCTGGATTCTCTTTCTCTTTCTCTTTCTGTTCTGGACTTGCCATGCTAACTTCAGGCATACTGTTTCTTACATCTTCACCTTCTCAGGTTACTTGTTTGTACTACACACAACTGGGGGAAGAGATTGGTCTGTGCTGTGTGCATCATTCAGTGAGCCTCAGAGCTCCATAGGGCATCTGTGCAATACATAATACAAGCGACAGTAAATCACACGAAAGTTGTTACACTGTGGGGATTATGGTTTTTGCAAGTAACCAAGTGTAATAGCACCTTGCAAATGCTTTGTTAAGATTTCTCCAAAGTAAATGCATGGTTAAAAATTCAGAGCAATCGTGATATCATTTTTATATTCTGCTTCAGTAAGCAATGGGAGCATAGTTTGTTGAAGTACTCGGAGTTTTTGTTTATAGAGACTATGACAGACTAACAGTAAAAGGGTAAATATTTCCCAATATAACTTAGAAAACATTTGTGATATAAAAAACCCCTTTTTTCAAAGAATAGAATGTGTTAGTGCTATTTTGAGCGAATGGTATCGCACTCCAGTTAGTTTAATTTCACTAGCCTTTAGCTGGCAGGTTTTCATGGACATCAGTATCATATCAGACCCAGCTGGGTCCTCCAAACAAATGACTCATTCTCAAAAATGCTAAGCTGGTGAGGATGCCCTTTGAACAGGGATTGAGAAAAGGTGCTTCTTACCAGAACAAGTGAAGAGGTGAAGAGCTCACTTGACCTTGTGGTAGCAGTGATTTGTGTGTGGTAAAGCTTAAAAATGCACTGATTATTAACTTGAAATTGAAGCTACCTAGAAATGAGAGAACAGCACTTTTCTTCTGATACTCTTTAAAAAGTCTTTAAAAAAATTTGGTGCTTGAGAAACCTTCTGAACAATTCTATTGACATCTCCAATGCAATGTACTCCTTAGTACTGAGAATAAACTATGGATTTGTTGTTAGAAGGCTGAGTCTGTGTTCCTTGCTTTGGAAGTCATTTGCTGATTGACCGTGACTGAGTTGCTGGAGCACAACTTCACAACCAGTGAACAGAGACTTTTAGTCGCGAGTACGTTCAGGAGCTGAGCAGCGAGGTTCAGTGATGCCGAAGACCATGAAGTACTCAACACTGAGAATCAAAAGTTATCCTTAACACCCTAATCAACCTGTAAAGTGGAATTCCTGTTGTGCAGGAGGCTTACAAGATTTAACTAGGTCAGTAGGGTAGTACTTGTACGAGTAGTCTTTGTATTGTGAAAGCAGACCACAACGTATGTTTCCAAAATGCATCTTCAGTTGAATGAAGCCTGTGGGTTCGTTGAGCCAAATCCAAAGCTGTCTCCATACGATTGTCAGCCTTCCTGGTTATGTGACACCCACGTTTTTCTAGATGTGGATTAAAACGTGAAATCCAATCAGTTGAGTGTAGACAAACCTGAACTACGTATAGTTTATGTAATAACTATATAACCCAACTATAAAACACATTTAGCCTTTCGCAGTTCAGGCTTGTGCATTTAAACAGTTTCCCAAGTTTGATAATAGAAGTAGAAGGAATTTATGGAGGCCATTGTAGGGGGAGACCGTTAATAGAAGAGAAAAAAATATTGCATTAGGATGCCAGAGCATTGCAAGCCATCAATGCTGCTTCAAGTGCCGGAGCTGAAGGTTTTGGTTAGCTTTTGGCAAATGCATGTGCATGTCTGCATTTCAGAAACTTGATATTGAGGCAACTTGTTAAAATCCTCTCTTGTAAGTAGTTTCCCCTTCCCATCCCCTTTAGTCTAAGCAACCTAGTGAAGTCATTCCTGGGTTCTTTTCCAAATACACTGCAGCATATGTAGCTAAAGGTGCACTGGTGCTACTGGCTCTTTCCCTTCTGTTCTGAGACACCGCTTGGAGGTGCGGCGTGTCTCCAGCTGGCTTCTGCTCTGCCTGACCTTTGCAAAATCCTGTGCATGTGCAAGGCTGGTTAGAGATGAGATAAGGCACCTCTACTTAATTTCTGTTTAGACTATTGGCCGCCTTTGTGGCTCAAGTTACAATAGTTAATTAAATCATTGGTTACTTGCCTAATTAGAAACAATGGTGGCACATTTAAAGATCATACCGCGTAAACCGCAGTCCTCCCAAACCGGCAGCAGGAAGGGAAATTTCATACTACTGGGAGTAGATTTTAGTTTAACCAAGATAATGTTTTCTGGCTGTCTGAAAAAGGCTGTGATCTTATGCATTAGAGAATCTCCTGGGAACCCTCAGTGTGATTATCTGACAAGCTGTTGGGTTCTGAGGCCACGGTAAAGAGGAAAGTGTGTGAACCTGTAGATCTGAATGGAAATGAGTATCCCTGAGAAAAATTATATGGCAGGAGTTATAAACCTAATGCATCTGTGAAAGTGTCAATGACTTACTGGAATGACACTGGGGGGGGACATCAGCAAGTTATGACTCGGGGCTTGCAGGGGAGGAGGCATTGGGATAGGGTGGGAGTATGAGGAGTAATCCAGGAGTTGGTGCTTGGCCCGGTAGGACTGTAAAATCTGATGGGTTTATCTGTATTTTTATTGGTGCATATGGGGTTCATTATTTAGAGACTTCAATCAATCTGACAGTTTGTCTTATTTTGACAGACTCCTGTGACTCACTCACATGCACAAAGAACTTCAATTGCTTACGTGTTTTTATGACACTTAACAGTTAAAACTTCCACAGAAGGCATGGGGATGGCAGAAAGCGCTGCTTCGTACCGAAAAGTTAATGCTTCAGAATGCTGAGCTTTCTTATAAGGTGTAGTCCATTTGACTCCAATTTATGTCACTGCTTCCTCTGAGACCCCATTGAAAGCTCTGTACTTCCCTGGAACATCACCCTGCCCGGTATGTGCTGCTTCTCCAGGGACGCGTGCTGTTGTGTGCAGTATTTTCCTGAAAAAAGAGTTGCATTTCAATAGACTTCTAGTGCATAGAAAAGATGATTAATTCATAGTTTAGATGAGACTGGGTTGAAAAGAAATTCAGCATCTTTTTTGTTTGTTTGTCTGGTTCCTGGTGTGTTACAAAATGTCTCTATTAACAAAGCTGCCAGGGGGTTAATTTGCACTAACAGTCTCATCATCTCCAACAACATCATTTTAGGTTTTCATATTGCTGCTTAGATCAGCAAGACTAGAGAAAAGACGACTTGAGAAATAGTGCGTATCTTAAGAAAAAGGGGAAAAAAAGAAAAATGAGAAGGAAGCATTTCAGACACAGCCCTCTGCATTATCAGCTGTCAGGCTGCTTAAAAAGATTCGCTTTTTCTTACAAGCTCTGGCTCGAAGATGTAAGCCTTGATATCTGAAATGCTATGAGACTGAGCTCTTTGTACAAAAGAGACAGGCTCATTAACAGGAAAATGTGGTACTTGCACACCAAAGTCTAGAGCTCGGTTCCTCAGCCTCCCGGCTTACTTGTTAAACGGAACACACAAATAGTTGTGGATCATGAATCACCACTTGGTTTTTGCAGATAAAAGTGTTCCTGACCTACTAGACTGTAAAGTCATACTTAGTCTGTCTTTTGTCTGAGGAGTTAGGGGAAGGCAGTTCAGTCCTACAGGGGATCATGAAGGTGTAAATGTTGCTGACCAGCCTAAGGTGGTGGTGGGGTGTTATTGGCATATTGACATTTGTGGATCTTATTTTGAGAAAACTGAATTTTCCTATGGAATGTACGGCTGCTCACTCAGAACTCTGAGCTTTGCTTTAGCTTTTAAAAAAGAGGTGATGTGATGCTAATTGCCGGAGTCACTTGGTGTGCCTCGTCTCAGCAGGTTGTAGAAATACCAGCAGCAGCAGCAAAAATATTTTTCTGCTTGAGGTTATGTCTAGCTTAGAAAAAGTCCTGATTACAAAAAGAGTTCTTCCTATGGAAGGGAAACACTAACCCACAGTAGGAGCCCGTCACTTAGGAACGTACTTAAATTTAGTCTTGTCAGAAGTTATGGGGATATTTGTAGACTTTAGGCTGCTTTTTATCCCTCTGGATTTGAGACATTCAGGAGAGGCCACATTAGCACCAGGTTCCAGCAGGTCCAAGGAGGTTCTTCTCCCTCTGGACTCGGCACTGGTGAGACCGCTCCTCGAATCCTGTGTTCAGTTCTGGGCCCCTCACCACAAGAAGGATGTTGAGGCTCTGGAGTGAGTTCAGAGAAGAGCAACAAAGCTGGTGAGGGGGCTGGAGAACAGGCCTTATGAGGAACGGCTGAGAGAGCTGGGGGTGTTTAGCCTGGAGAAGAGGAGGCTGAGGGGAGACCTCATTGCTTTCTACAACTACCTGAAAGGAGGTTGTGGAGAGGAGGGAGCTGGGCTCTTCTCCCGGGTGACAGGGGACAGGACAAGAGGGAATGGCCTCAAGCTCCACCAGGGGAGGTTCGGGCTGGACATTAGGAAAAAATTTTTCATGGAAAGGGTCATTGGGCACTGGCAGAGGCTGCCCAGGGAGGTGGTTGATTCACCTTCCCTGGAGGGGTTTAAGGGACGGGTGGACGAGGTGCTGAGGGACATGGGTTAGGGATTGATAGGGATGGTTGGACTCGATGATCCGGTGGGTCTTTTCCAGGCTAGTGATTCTATAATTCTATGATTCTGCTTTTCTCTTTTGTAGCAATCTGATTACAGTTCTCCAGTAGATGGGGAAGGCCCAAATTATTTTAATGTACTTAATTGCTGTTGATTGGATGATGATGATGATAGTGGACAATGTACACTTATATGTTTTGTAATTTTCTTTTTTTCTGAGACAGAAAATGATAAAAGAAAGGATGATGTTAAAGTTTTAATTCGTCTGTTTGGTACACTGTGAAAAGGATAGGCTGGTCTGAATAGACCGGCTCAGGGCAAATGCCAGAACAGAGAGCAGGCAGTGCTACACAAGTCATCTGTAGTGTCAGGAGGGTCACCGAGCCTTGCAGGTAACATCGTGGGCAGCATTGACATAGGTGACTTGGATTCTTGACACTGGACTTTGAATTACTGGTGGATACTGCTGTCCTGGTGGTGACCTGTGAACCTGATGATTCCACCCCTAACGAGCTCAACTTCACAGACTCTCTGAAGGGAAGTTAGCAGCAACCTTGTGGCTTAGATCCGTTACGGTGTGAGCTTGGTGACATTGAGCTTCAAAGCATCTTAAATCATGCTGTTCAAAGCCCTAGAAAGGATATTGCAAGCAACAGTCTAGCCTGGACAGAAATGCAGGAAGATGATGCGTAATCTCGGTTTTCTAAGACTCCAGGGTATTGCTTAAGAATTTTTCTCTTATCTGTCTGAGACAATGCTATTGTAATTAACACTGGGCAGAAATATTGACATAGTTGAGCAAAGATTTTATCAGCTGGCTTAGACAGTGACGGTTAATTTTAATGTTTTCTGAAATACCTTTAAAGAAAAATCCTGAATAGTTGTTCAGAAGTTAATATGCCTCATTTCTTTTCTTGTTACTGAAGTATGGCAGTGCTGTCATCCATACTTCACATTCTTTAATTTTAGCATCTCAGGTGATGGGTGCTTTGTCCATTGCTATGGTAACAGCTGGTTTTATATCTTGCTCAAAGTAAACATTGACATAAACCCCACTGCAATATATTCTTTTTATCCATTTTATTCGTTTTGTATATGTAATGGATGCCATAGCTGTGCAAATATGTCATGACTATAGTGGATAGAGAGCAATAAACTGAAAGTCTAGTGCCCTGGTATATAACTGGTTTCGCCTTTCAACACGCGCATAATTTTATGTCAGCTACTTCAACTTTGTTTTTACTCCTACCCGTGTTTAATTAGATTTCAAATACTTCAGAGTGGAAACACAGTCCCTGACTGTGTGTTGGTGAGTGCTTAAGGGAAATGGGATCTCATAGCAGATGAGGCATGCTAACTTAGTTTTTGCTCTTGAACAGCTCCATTTTTAAGTTGAATTGATCCCTTGAACTTTTGGCAGTTGTTCAAAATCCCTCCTATCCTTTTTCTGAATGTTAATGATGGGAATAGCAGTTCTTTTCCTGTGTTACTGCTTCTGTTTTGTTGCCTTAAAAAACCCAAACGTCTCCTGAAAAGCTGTAAGGAGCTCTGGTAGCCCCAGTCCCCTCCACGAGGCTCTGCTACCCAATTCCCTCCAGACTGTGGTTCCCCGAAACCTGTGTGGAGTGATGCAAATGCAGAATGAAATGTTACAGTTCCTCCCTCGTGGTAGGGGAAGGTGACCTGGCAGCCCCTGTGCCACCCCCATCAAGTAGAGCTGTGAGGTCTGGCTGCTCTTGGAAGGAAAGATGTTCGAAAATTTTTTTCTGCAAGTCTTTTCTAGGGTTCTCTCTGTTCCCTGTCTCAGTTTTCTGATAAATGTAGCAATCATCTTCTTGATTTAGAGAGGAAAAATCCTAATTTTTTTCTACAAAAGGGGCTTGCATGTTCTGTATTACATTCTATATGCTTTTAGACTGATTCAGATGGAACCTCATTAAACGTCTTTATAGTCCTTTTAGGTTCATGTCTATTAGTTGTTATAGGGATTTCCCATGAGCGAATGACTCTGTACCACCCTGCACTAAAATCAAGCACAATTTAGTCTAATAGGCTGTTCTTTTAGGAAAGATGACATTGAAAATGTGTGTAGATAGAAGCGTTTGCAGGATTGCAGTTGTAAGCCTTGGTTCTGCAAAAAGACTATTCGTTCACGTAGTTGTATGTGGTGTGGCCAGACCTAAACATTTGCAGAAACTTTTAGAATCAAATCATGCTCTGTGAAATGCTTTTTTATCCTGCAGGTGGAAATATGCACTGAATATTATTGAAAGGAGTGTAATTGCTTACCCATTTGATATGAATCAGATGATACTTTCCTACTTCTGCAGTTGTTTTAAAGCAAAAGAATCATATAGCTATTTATATTTGAAATATTACTGATGAGTCTGGTGTGAGGTTAGGACTTCTGGGGATGCCTTTCCAAACATTGTACAGTAGGCATCTGAGGTAAGAGGGCTCAATCGAAAGAGCCACAACTACTCTCTTGTTCTCATAGTGCTAAATGACTGTGAGTCATGGCTAGATCTCGGCTGGATGGGAGAGCGATGCCTGGGAATGAGAAATGGTCAAGAACTTCTTGTTCTAGGAAGCTCTAATTGTTCAGAAAGGCAATGATTGCCCTGTTGTGTTGTGTAATTATATCCGCCTCCACATATCCCACTGCTGTTCATTTCTATTATGTCTTTTAATTTAAGTCCTAGCTATTCAAGGAGGAAATGTAACAGATTGATGGCAAGACCAAGTGAATATCCTGCATCCTTCTCTGCTCGGAAAAAAAGTCTCAAAGGATAAAGGATTTTACTTTGATAATTGTTTAAATGGTGCTTAAGGCCCCTCTGGGCTAGTTACATTGGTCTGAGATTTGCCTTTTCACCAAGCACTGAATTGATTCAGAGTCAGACACATGAAAGAAGAGAGGAAAAAATACAAGAGGATTGTAGTAATTGAGTCTTTGCAAACAGAAAACTAATTAGTTATATTAAAAATCACAATTGCCACACTGAAGTATACGTGTACTCAAGAGTTTGTTCAATGGATAAATGTTTTTATATTTTGTTTCACTTTTATGTAAATATAAAAGGGAAGAAAAATGAACACAAACCCACAAAATAAGTTTAACTCCATCTAAGCATATTTGTACAATCCAAAAAAAAAGGCAAACTATTCTTTGTTCCATTTTAGAGCTTGATCATTCAGAGCAGAAAAGGGCTTTGTGTGGGAATTCATTCCAGATAGGCGTTCTGGAAAAAATTTGAACCTGGATTGGTTTTGGTAGGGCAAAGTTGACTGTAATTAATAGCCACACAGGAGGTTTAATCTTGTTCTGAGCTAAGCATTTTAGTCACCACCTGGGATCAAAAACGACTCTGCAGTGTTTGAGTCAGGAAAACCTTATATCCTCAAGGCATATTAATTAATGTGGACAATAGTAACGATTTTGGGGCAGGTTCTGTGAGTAGAGATTGTTCATCTGAGTAAAGAGACTTGCGTAGCCATGCTTATCAGATGGGAAGGAATTCTGGGGTACTGTGTCTTCATGCCGTTTTCAAATGCTTTTGAAAGAGGAGATCCAGCACAAAGATGCCAATGTGTAGGAGGGAGATGCCCAGCTAAAGTGGGTGGGTAGATCATTTAAAATCTTGGGCTGAACTGAGCTTCAGGCACGCTTCCTTATCACCATAAATGTTCCTGTTCTTAGTGTAGTGTTTCTGCATTATTCTTTCCACTGCAGTACCCTCTGTTTTCTTCTTGCCATGATCAATCCATATTAATCCATTAATTACTGATCGTGCAGGAGACTGCTCATCGTCTTCCTCCATCGAGTCTAGGGATGTGTGTGTGCAGAAGGCTGTCTTGGTACTGCTACCCCAGCAAAGAGCATGTCCTGCTGCCTTCTGACTGCTCTCAGACCTAGCAAACAGCTTCACTGCCTGCCTGTTGTCTGTTCTCCGGGAGAGTTAACATAAGTCCCTGAACAGGGTTTGCTGGGACCCTTGCGCTGCTGTGAAATATATTCAAAGCAGATTTTCTTATAGGCACAAGTAGGATGGCATTGCAGAAGTGTAACTGTCAGGTAAGTATATGTGGAACAGAGACAGGTAAACAGCAGCTTTGAACTGTGTGCTTTTTTCCACACTCTGGAGAGAAAGGATGATGCCTTCCAGCTTTTCTTAAGTCGAACCTTAATTCTTTTAGTGTGCTTCTTGGGCAGATCCTGATGGGATCATTTCAATTAAGCTTTATATTCTGATATGAATAAATTTATGTAACTCAATAAGTGTTGGTTTCACTGGAGCGTGAGATTTATATTGCACCCAACTCTTTTGCTAAGTCTTTCTTTTTCTTTCTCTTTAAGCAACCTATTCATCTTTTTGCTTTATCTGTACCTTCCACTCCTTATATTCTCAGTGGAGAGAGAAATATGGAGATTGGAGCTGTAATTTCTCTTGTCTGATTAAACACAATGTGAGACTTGCATTTGATATGATATCACCTGAGCTGTCTTACACAGGAGTGTAATAGCTTTCCAGCATGTGATGAGAGGGGACAGAATGTTATCACAATTCCAGTGTTTGTATATTAAATTTCCATGTGGTTGGGCTTGGAAATAATAATGGTGAGAAGGACTCTGACTTCTCCAAAATAATAATCTTCTAGACAAGTTGTCTTTCTTATCCTTTATCGTAATAAAGTGAATGTGTTACGTGTTTATTACATATATTTATGTAGAAGTATGCATCCTTGGTGCAACTGGTACTAAGTGCTTAAGGCAGTAGGTCATGGAGATGCTATGCCCGGAGCCACTAGATGAGACTGCAGCCGTTTGTTACTCAGGTGGTCCTTCCATGTCTCTCACGTCTATCAGCATGGGACCGTAACCCTGAATCTGCTCACAAGCTCACAGCAGATCTGGTGGTCCTTCTGAGAGGCTCTGTGACTCTTCCGTGCAAGAATACCAAGACTCAGGAGAGCATAAAAAAACCCGAACCCTGTGCTAAGCATAATTTTTGTCTATCCTGTTGTTGCAAATCCAGTCCTTGACCTACCTAAATCCAAGGACTGGTTGGAGCCACCACAGACAGCTGCTAGATTGCCTCTGAGACAGCACAATTTATAACCCTGCCCCCTCTGTACCAACAAGAGGAGTTGGAGGTCTGCAGGCAGCACCTCTTAGACCTCTCTGCAGCACTGCCAGAGGCAACACACCTGTTTTAGCCAAAGGGCCTCCAGAAACAGCTGCTTTGGGTCATCTCTGCCACCACTGCTACCACGAGCTGAAGCTGCAGACCAGGAGCTCCTCACCCTTGCCCCTCATGTGGTATAAATGCAACACATCACTGATGCCAGTGGACTTCAGATCAGTTAGTAACCACTGTCCATCATTATTATTTTTGCATACTAAGAGGTTGCTTTTGGTGTAGAGGGAGTTTATTTTCCTTTGAGCACAGTCACAGCAAAGTTTGAGTTGTACCTTTTTTTTTTTTAGTGTATGCTTTAGCATACAAAATCCAGTGCATCCTTTTTGTAGAGCCAAGCTGACTGTTGTTTTCTTGTTTGATTTGGATCTTCTTGCTTAATCTGGAGCTGTGCCAAAACCATGAATATTCATGACACTGTTAAACAAGATTTTTATTGAAAACAAAAAATGGATCTGAAGTCTTCCATTTGTCATTCTGAACTCAGCTAGTGAGAGCCCTGTGAACAGGCACATTTATCAGCAAGGTTTTCTTGGCATTTTCTGGTTTTGTTTGCTTATTGAATGAACATTATTTAGGGCCAAATTCTTTATTGGCTAATAAGCCAAATGTTAGGGTATTTCTGTATACAATATGAATATATATGAAATATAAATGGAATTTCACTATTTTATATATTATATTATATCATATTATGGCTTAAGCATAAAACGCTTTAACAAGCATTGACACTCAAGTAGGAATATACAAGCAGAGGACTTGATAGGAATGGTTGGACTCGATGATCCAGTGTGTCTCTTCCAACCTGGTTATTCTATGATTCTATGACTGTTCTGAGTAAAGGAAAGCTCATGTTAATTTTTTCTAGGTCCAGTGTTCATATTTGAAACCTGTCTGCTGGACACCTTGTCTGTCCTGCATGCAGAGGGCATCGTCATTCCCAAAGAACAGTCTTTCTTGAGATTGCAGTGCAAATAAATGAGAAAGCAAATGTTCAGCTAGACAGTCCACATCTTGGTGGTACCAGGAATTACTGCTGAGGGACTCCAGTAGTGTCAGCAAGGATGGTAGGGAAGAGGACTTGTGTTTTCTTCCTTGGCTGTGGTCTTCTGGATATTGCTTATTAATTCATTAATCTCCAGATTGATTGCTGAGCCCCTGTGCAACAGCTGAACGACAGAGAAATTTATTTCCCCAGTGTGTGTATACAAGGACTGACACACAGAAAAATCAAGACTGACTCTATAGCTTGGGAACCAAGAATAGGAGGAGAGAGACAAAGAGATGGTTACAGAGCATGTGCTAACCTGTCACAGTGAGACAGGGCTCAGCTTGATCACTTCACTTAGTACCGGTGGACACGTGTTCAGATACAGACATTGTCTTACCCTCAGTCAGAAAATGTCAGTGTTAACCAGCCCACAGTACTTTGTCTGTGAAGCAGTTTTAAGCCAGTAACAACATTGGTGTGCTTGAGCACCCACCCGGGTCACCAGACCTGGCTCCCTGTGATTTCTGCCTCTTCCCAAAGATCAAGTCAGTGCTAAAAGAAAAACTTCTTTGGTAGAAGAAGTGAAAGCAAAAATGACAGAGATCCTTAACAGCCTTTCAGAAAATGATCTGTGGAATTGCTTTGAACATGGGCAGCATCTTACGCAGCCGTGTAGCAAATCAGAAGGAAATTATTTTGAAGGTGATAGTAGTTGATTTTCTTAATTTGTTAAATAAAAATAGTTACAGGCACAGCTTGGTGGTTTTGTGTTGGACCTCATGTAGATATATATATATAGATATAGATATAGATATATATAGTGAGAGAGAGGGGAAAGAAGATAGGAGGGGAAAGTGAGAAGAAACTAGAAGAGCAATGTAAGTGCAAGGTAGATTTCTCTTGAGACCTCTGGCCTCTACAAGAAATTAAATAAGCTTAGCTTTTAGGTGACACATATAACTGATTTTAGATATACATGCTCATTTCTTTTGCAAGATGAAATTCTCCTGAGAGCTATCTGTCCCATCTGCAAAGCAAACTAGCCAGTATGTTCTCCTTCCATGCACATTATCTAGGAGAACAGAGTCAGGAGAAGAATGTCTGGGGATGTGTTTGTACTTTGTCAGGTATGATGGATTTGGGTCCCGACTGGAACCTTTTCTGCCCTTTTACAGCTTTTACAATCATGTGTATTTATAAGGCATTTCTCTTCACAATACTCTGGTTCCCCTCATTGGAACATGCTTTCTTCTGAACTTTGTTAAAATGCCTGTTATAATAAGGAGTTTCATGCAGAACTATTTCCTTTTAGAAACCATGAAATTCCCAGGTGTGAACTTTCCACACTGACAGAGCTCTTAAACAGATAAAGTGTTGGAGATGGAGGAGCAAAAAATGTGCTTTTCATTAGATGCAGTTATCTTAGTTCTTTATAAAAATTACTTTTACAGCATACAGAGCGTTAGTCCTGTTGCAATCAGTGATAATTCCTGCTATAGATATTAGTAAGAATTATTTCAGGCTAACGACCTCACCCATTTGTGACCCAGGACTTTTTGGAGTGTTTTGATAGTACCGTAAAATTAATCTACTGATGCATGTAAATGCTATATAAAGGTTACTGTTAAAGACACAGATCTCAATTGATCCAATATCTGATCCCGTGACAATTTAAATCTGTGTCAAAGCTTCCATTGAGTGCAGTCAGGACATGATCAGGTCAACCACTGAGCGCTTGTTCTGAGAATTAGTAGCCTGTAACACCACACTCCAACTCCTTATTATCACAGTTTCCTCTTTCAGCAATTAGTCATTCTGTTAAAAGCAGGTAATTAAAACAAGACATGTCCAGAAAGAGAAGTAACTTCTGAAGTGCCAGACTCCCTATGGAGTCATTCATACAGAATTGCTAATGAGGGCAAGTAGAAAGTGAGGCTGAACAGAAGATGCAGAAGTAAGTTGGAGAAGGCACCACCATGACTTTTTTTATTGGAGTGAGCCTTGTTCTCTCTCTGCGAGGTGGGCCTTACAGCAAAGTCTAAATTTGCTGTTGCTCACAAGGAAAGAATTAAATTCTTCTTACTTGCAATTGTAATTTTCCACTTCTAGGTTCTAAGGTTCCTTCTGGACAGTCCAGTATGATGCCTTGGCAACCTGTTGCCCAATGTGTTAATTTGGGTGGGGTACATTTCTAAACTAACAAGAATGTTGTTAACCTTCCAGAAGTTTTGTAAGCTGCAGTGAGACAAGATGTTTTTAAGTTATCGTAAAAAAAGAATCTCATCCTAGATAGAAGAGCTAATTCCATACAAATAGGGAACGAGGAAAAAACATGCATCAGTTATTATGGAAGAAGAAAGAACAGAAAAGTACAAGGATTCATAGATAATTCAGAACCAAATCCTGTTTCCCTCTACACTGAGTTATACACCACTGAGGTATTTTCTGGGTGCAACAGATCAAGTTTGCATGGACAACAATGGAAAAGGTTTGAGGCACCCTGCCTGGAGAAGCACCGTGTAAGGAGTGAAGATGACTTTGAGCCCTGGCATCAGAAACCAGGCAGGACTCTGTGGTAGAATTGTGGGAAAGTATTGCTGTAACAACAAAGTATTTGCTCTTAAAGGGAGAAAAGTATGTAGCACCATCAAAGAAGGACAAGGTTTCAAAGGGAAACATATGTCTAAGACATACAGGTCAAGTTTATTTGAAAGGAAAATTTGTTTGCTTTTGATTCTTTATAACATTTCCCAAGGAGACTAGCAAACATAGCTGCCACATTTTTGGCAAAGGGGATCTTATCCTAAACCTGAAACACTTAAATACATGTACTTACTTAAATATGGTCTCTATTAGTTTCAGCTGTATGACTTCTAGCTCCTGCCTTTTGTAGTAATTTTTTTTATTTTCTCCTGTTGGCTCTATCTGAAGCTTAAAACGGGATTGTTAATAAAATATCTTGCTATTATTGCTTTTTTTTGTTTGTTTTTTTTTTTTTTTAGAAAGAGAAAGGTGATTAAAAGAAACTTTTTTCATTGGTTATGCTATATATGCAGAGATGTGTAGGAGCAGGGCGGGTGGTGGTTGGCTGTACTGTGAAAACTTAGGGTGTGGTGGGCCTGAAGCTGCCTGAGGTTTATAGTTATTGAAAGTCATTGTTCAGACTGGTTGGCTATTACAGAAAACATTTGGGTAGCTGTAACTTAAGAATCCTCTCTGGCTGTGCTTTCAAAGTAATATCCACTAACTGAAATTTGAAGGTGGGGCAGGATATAATCAAATCAGGTCCTATTCACGGAACCATTCTGGTTCCAGTGCCTTCACTAGGCTGGAATAAAGCTTGGGTTTTTTTTCCAAATAGTAATGTCGAACACCCACCACTCTCTTTGATTCACTTCACTTTGTTTATTTTAAAATAAACATATGACACACTTCTCTTTCACACAGGCAAAGAGCTCTCATTGATGTCAGTGGGAGCTTCACCACCTTCAGGATAAGGGAGTCAGGATCAATAAAAGAGTGCCTGAGAGCTGGCCAGTCTTATATTCCACTCTTCCTAAGTGTATGATAGTTAGAAAAGCAAACAATCCACTGAGACCTAATCAGGTTAAGTGCATTTAAAACACCGATTGTGATTGTCATCAAGGGATTACAGTCAACAGAATTGATACAAACCTTTCAAAGCTTTGGTGCAAAAGATGGGCAGACTCCTAGCTAGAATAATAGCCTTTAGCTTGCAGGAGAATGGTTTCAATCTCTTGGTCTGTATTTTTCTTACCTTGGTGCTTACTGACGTAAAGGTAAATGTATATCCTTGTATACAAATACATACATATACATTGTTTTAGAAGCACTAGAGGTATCATAGAATCACCAGGTTGGAAGAGACCCACCGGATCATCGAGTCCAACCATTCCCATCAATCACTAAACCATGTTCCCCAGCGCCTCGTCCACCCGTCCCTTAAACCCCTCCAGGGAAGGTGACTCAACCACCTCCCTGGGCAGCCTGTTCCAGTGCCCAATGACCCTTTCCATGAAAAATTTTTTCCTAACGTTCAGCCTAAACCTCTCCTCGCGGAGCTTGAGGCCATTCCCTCTCGTCCTGTCCCCTGTCACTTGGGAGAAGAGCCCAGCTCCCTCCTCTCCACAATGTCCTTTCAGGTAGTTATAGAGAGCAATGAGGTCTCCCCTCAGCCTCCTCTTCTCCAGGCTAAACAACCCCAGCTCTCTCAGCCGTATATAGAAGTTTGATACCTGTTCCTTAGTTGTCACTTTTGGATTCCCTGTCAACGTGCTGTCTAGTGCTTGGGACTAGCTTTAGGGAAAGAATAGGGCTTATGGTCAAAGCATTTGCTTTCCCCTCCATGCAGATACTGCTCTTAGCTCTGTTATGTGTGTTGCAATACTTTTACTGGCTAAAATGAGATAGTAGTGACAAACACGGGGAGGATAGCCAAGGTTGTCTTGGCGTTGTTTCCTTTCTCTCTCTCTGGCCCAACAAATGGGAGGGAGAGAAAGAGCAGAGGCTTTGGCTATTTGCCATTTTGCTTAGTGATTTGCAGACAGCAGACAGATCTGCCTGTGAAGATGGATGGTTGCAAGCTCTTATTAGTATGTAGTGCCAGCGACAGATCTCAAGACGGCCGACTGTCTGTCTTGCGAGAACATTGGTTACCCACCTTTGGTAATGAAGTGACTGAACCCTGCTATTCTGACTTTTGACAGTACCTTGTTGTAAGTGGCTATTAAATGACTTCTAATCAAGTTAAACAAGGCATGCAGTCACAGTGGGGCGCTCGGTGCATTGTACATCCTGAAATCTAATTTGGTCTGTCTTATTTTTTCAGTACTGCATCCACGATTTGGGGTAACTGATAAGGGAGTAAATGTACACAGATTGTGTTTAACACACGTTGAGATCAAAATCCCTGCCACTGCTGGGCTGCTTTACCCAGAAGGAAATGTGTGTGTTCTTTAAATATTTCCTCACAGCTGGTGCTAAACTTGAGCTGAAAGATTCGGTGGTCTGCAGTGGAGGCACCGCTTGTGTGCAGACCACATGTAAAGGGATGTTTGATCTTCTGGATTGAACTTGGTAAGTGCTGGACTTCAGTTTTACAGTCTCCTGAGTGTTCAGAGTCCAAAATGACTGAAATATTAGCTATATTTGAGATTTTTATTATCTTGAGTGGTGGAAATCAGTGAGTGAATCCATTTTTAGGATTCCTTAGAGTTGAGTCTCAGCTTTATTCACTGTCATGCAGATACATACATCTTGATGTCATAACAATCGTAACATTTCATTTTGTCAGGAGTCAGTATTAGTTTTCAGCCTTTCAGCTAAAGACAGATTTAAGAAAATTCATTCTGGGTAGCATAAATATATGAAGAGATTCTGAAGTATCTCTGGGAGCAATAATAAAGGAGGTGAAGTATTGCAGTGAGCCTTTTCTAGTGAGACTTCTCTCTAGACATACCTAGATTTTGCTTAGGAAATACAATTTCCATAATAATTTTAAATCTGTCAGACTTCCTTCCCAGTCTTGTTCTGACTGCATTACGCAGTAAACCTGAAGGATGGTCTTTTTTCAAGAACAGCCCAGGATAAAAATAGTATCTTTCTCAGAGAAATGGGTGAAAGAGTTTTCACAGGCTCTGCCAGCAGTGTTCCTGGCTCGGAGCATTTCTATTTATCCTTCTTTTCTAAAAGCACTGAATTCACTTTCAAGTTTCAAAGCATAAAAAAAAAATAATCATTTGAGATCCAAATTTGATGGTGCACTTGAAAGATCCAGCAGGCATTCCAGATACATCTTCTGTTTGCCTTGTCCTGAATATTAAGCACCAAAATGCCAGATTATTAGATCCTGGCAGCGTTCCCACTTGCCTAGCTACACAATCCTATTATAATTAATGTGGCAAGACTTCTCTATGTAGGAAAATATTTATAGGATCTGCAGAGACCACAAAATGAACCGTAATAAAATAATTCTGCCAAGCTTGGCTATGCAAATTGGGGACATATGGTTGGTGTGGCTGATGCCGGCACAATCTTTGAAGCCTCATTTATACGTCGTCTTACTGCCATCCATCACACTTCCACATAGTGGCAGGAGATGTCAGCAGAAGCTGTTGCTGTACCTTAAAATAAACTTGGTGTGTATTCTGCATTCAGGTGAAAGGCTATAGCTTAAAGCAAAGAAATCAGAGCTGAAAGAAATAGTAACATGAGGCTTTGTTAGTATCTATCTTGTCTCTGTATACTATCTCAGCTCTTAATACAAATAATTCTGAATTTCTGACTATACTAACTTATTTTGGAAGTTTTTGAGGCCAAACTGATTTTTAAATCTGCTCTAAATGTCAAATAATCCCAGTAAAATCACCATCAAAGAGAAGAGAATTTGGCCTAGTAAGATTAAATAAGCCCTACTGGAAAAGCAATTAAAGCATTCATTATTGTGTTGATTATTTTGATGCTTTACTTATTAAAAATCTGCCTTTAGGAGAAATATTGGATTATTTCAATGTTCTTTTCTTTTTTTTTTTTTGGCATGCAGAATAGCCAGTGAAAAGTTAGGTTAAAGGCTGCCCAAAATTACGACTCCTCATACTTGTTTATTTTAAAAAACAGTGTTTACTTCACTGGAAAGACATTGATATTGAAATGACAAAAAAATGTAAACAGAAACATCTTTCATTGTCAGAGGAGCTTTACTACAGAAGCAAGTTTAGTCAGCACTGGTTCTTTGTCATTAAGTGGTGTCAGTTAATTACAGCTCCAGGTGAAACAAAATGACTTGCAATATCCATGTCGATTTAATTAGCATGATAGAGATATAAGCCTTTTTTTTCCTCATTGCATAATGCATGGATGTGACCTCTTTAAATGTATTTACTTTTATTGACATTTTAATTGGCCACCCACGCACAGTTTCTCTATACAGTGATTTCCATAGTAACAAAAGACAGATGATCATGCCACTCAGACTAGGAACCACATAGAATTACTTTGCTGGCCCATTCCTGCCTCTCTTCCCAAGGGACACAAGCATCCCTAAAAGTATGTAGTGCAAACAGCAGCGTGAGAGAGAAAGGCAGATACTACTATCTTATGCTTAGGCTTATATTTTATTTTAGCATGACCTAGTAGGTAAGGTACAGGGTCATAGATAACAAGGTCCCCCATATAACTTTCTGGTGGGACCACAGAGTATAGTTAAACACATTTATTTCTCCTTTGCGTAAGATGTACCTAAAGGTAATCTAGCACTGTAGCATCTCTCCCCTCATCTGTTAACTTTTTCCCACACTGCAGTTTGTTGATATTTTTGCAAAGTCATTGAAGTGCAGGGAAACCCTAAGCTCCCCTTCCAGCACTAGTTTTTATCATTAAATCATGATAAAAACACATCTGTTCCCCAAGAAGCCAAATGCAACACTGAAAAACTTAAATGCAGGTTCTTTTCATTAAGTAAGTCTAGATAATTTTTCAGAATATTAACTTTTTGTGATGCCTGAAAGGAGGATATAAGATATCCAACATGAAATGATTGTCTGTGTCTTCTTAAAGCTGCATCTTGTATGACATCCTTTTCTAGATTTTTACCTGTCTTAATACCTTTTACTATCTGGGTAGATTTTACTGTGATTTTGGTTTTGTTTTTTTTTTAATGACCAAGGTAAGACACTCTAACAGGAAGAACTGTACTTCATACTCCCTTATAGATTTTCAGATCACGTGCCCCAGGTAAATAGTCACTGCAGATAACTGGTCTTTTCTTAAATTATTACAAATTAGTCACCAAGTCTGTCTTGCAAGGTTGTTACTCAAATGTGTGGCCTCAGAACTGAAACCTCCTTCTATGTCTTTACTAGAATGATGATGATAGACAAGTAAGTCAGGACTGTCTTTCTCACTCATTGCAAAAATTGCTTACCTTCTGTGAACAATAGAATTTTGCACCGTGCCCTAAATAATCGATGTAGCTCGTCTGGCTAGAACTAATTTTCCCATTGCTACATTAGAAATGATCTGAAAAGGCCCCCATTTTCCTTCAAGTAGGAAAATGCTCTGAAATGCTGTTGGAAAAAACAGCACTACAGGTAGTAGTAATCCACAGAAAAAAATGACAGACTTGTAAGAAACCAACGCGGTCCAGTTCTTCTAATTGTAGGCCAGCTAAAAAATTTTGAGCTGTATTTTGTCAACTTTCTCCCTGTAACAGTCGGTCTATGAGAAGTCATGTCATCAAAGTACGAACAAAAATAACGCTGTCATCAAGGCAGTAATCCCATGTGCACGGGGCGTAAATACTAAGAATAAAACGATGTTGCCTTTTAGAAGGACTGAGCAGGATCGTGTGTTGCCTTTGAGTCTAGTGTAAAAGCTGTATCTATGTACAGTTTTTAACGTGGTTGAAATTACAATCAGAATTTCGGTTCATGACAACATAGTGCCAAGCAAAATTTCTGGCCTGTGAATCTGTTTTCAGATTGGAAAAATCATGGCTGGAAATTAATGTGTCTAAAGAAGGTTTTGTTTCCTGTGGTACAGATAAGATGTAGATTTGATTAGTTCATACGCTATTGGCATAAAATATATGAAGTATGAATATTCTATTAACAGCTTTGAACTGAACAAATGACTGTGTCTGCTAGATTGCAAGTGATGCATTTCACAATCACAGGAAACTATTCTCTTTGTAGCAAAGGGTGATGCGTAATGCCTGATTCAAGTATTTATCATTTTGCAACACTATTCCTGGGACAGTTCATGGTCTGCTACAGAAGCAAAAAATGGAAGATGGCATTATAAATGAGAACAGAGAATTTAGAAAAAGTCTGAACTCTCTCTGCCTTCTGATTCTCGTGAATGTAACGACGTATTATTGGTCCATTTGAATATGTAAATTAGAGTTCTAACGTACGTGATGGAAACTCAAGGGGGTTATCTTCTTCCTCTAAGTATTCAAAAATCTCCAGTTCTTGTGATCGAGGATGATTTTTAGGTGGGTTGCTATCTGAAGTCTCACTAATTATGGTCATTTAAAAGCATACTTGCTCCTTTTCAGATGTAGTGTTTTAAGGCCATATTGTCTTTGATACCTCAGATCTTTTATCTTCTCAAAATCCTTTCTGTAGCTGCAATTCTATAAACAATTCTGTTCTTGCCTCTAATACTATTTCTATGAAATGCTATATAGCTCCCTCTTTCCAATAATGGGAAAAACTTCATTGTTCTGGTGTTTATAGCTCAGGATTATTAGGAGCCAAGTTTGGCTCAAATTCTTGGCAAAATGATGTGTTCAGTGAAGAGTACAACTCTGAGGCAGCCAAAGAAATTAATATGTCAAATTTTAATTTAAGAAAAATCTGAAAAACCTGAAAACAAAACTAAGCCTTTCAGTTTGTGAGGAAAAAATCACTTCAGTAATTTTTTTCCTTCATTCTGTTAAGCAACAACTCCCAAAACCATTCTATGTTGATGGTAATAATTTTACCTTTGCTAGTGGTTTATTCTGACCAGCAAACCCCAAATCAATTACTCATGAAGTTCTATTTCTGAGGTTTTAGTTTTTAATATCCTTTAAAAATGCTGTGAGCTCTTTTTGCAATTTAAAGTATCCTACTGGGGCAACTGCTGTCTTTGCAGTTGTATTCCTGCTGTTTCCAGACTGAATTTTTTTCCAAGTCACTCCCTGTTGTCAGAAAACCTTAAGTTCCCAAGGGTGATGGAAGCCAACTATCCTTGAACGAGGAAGACAAGATTGGAGAGGGACTGTTTACAAAAGGTTGTAGTGATAGTATGAGGCAATGGGTATAAACTGGAGAGGGGCAGATTTAGACTAGACATAAGGAGGAATTTCTTCACCATGAGGGTGGTGAGGCCCTGGCCCAGGTTGCCCAGGGAAGTTGTGGCTGCCCCATCCCTGGAGGGGTTCAAGGCCAGGTTGGATGGGCCTTGGGCAGCCTGATCCAGTGGGAGGTGTCCCTGCCCATGGCAGGGGGTGGAACTGGATGGACTTTCCAACCCAAGTCCCTTCCAACCCAAACTATTCTATGATTCTGTGATTCTATGATTACCGAGATCTTGAAAGTCAACACAGTCTGTGCCATTTCCCGTGTATTATGGAACTAGACAGAAGCATGAGTGACACCTTCCCTGGGCTGATATGCAGATATAATCTTGGCCATAAATCACTGGCTATGATAGATTCTCATTTATTGTTTGAAAACAGTTTCTCTAGCTCTCACTGATGGTGCTTTTTTAAATTTTCCCATGCTTTCACTTACAAATCCCAAGGACTTCTAAGAATTATTTTCATGTAGTTGTCCATCTTAAATATTGATGGAGTTGCAAAGTAAGCAGTTACCAGATTTTTTACCTGCCTGATTGGTTATCTAATACTTGTATGCAGCAGGAGTCAGTTAGATGGAGAATTACCTGTTTACACCTGTGCAGACAGTTCAACCCCCATTGACAAAAGTGCCTCACCTGAAAAAGAGGTCCCATCACTTGCGATTGTGTCTTGTATTTGAAGGTACAGATGTATGAGATTAGCAATTAATGTTATTGCATTTTCATATGTATAACTTGTGTGTTATATATGCCTACTCTATATTGAAGGATTGTCCCTTAAGACCCAGTTGATAAAATCATCTTTGGACAGCAGATACGAAGTCAGACAAAGCAGCTGCTCTTTGGCAGAACAGCAGCACTCTTGGTCTCACAGTAGTTGGCTTGCTCTGAAGTTGGCACTGTTGTTATTCCATTTTAGACCAGATGTTCATACAGCTCTTTACAAAAAAAACATTAAGGCCAAACTTCAAATCTGTAGCAAGGCTGTGAGGGACTAAGGAAGTGAAAGAGCTGAAGAGAAAATTGAGGTGGAAAAAACCCAGCATTTCAGTGCTGGATGGGGACATGTATATGGAGACCAGTGTCTTCCCTCATCACAGATGTGCATGTTTTGGTAGAGAAATAAATAGATTGCTTTTGAAATTTTCTCCTTTGATTTCGAAGTTCTTTGCAATCAAGTGGGCTTATGTTATCATCAGCATTTTTGAGAAGAAGGATGAAGAACAGAGAGGTTAAGAGGCCTTGTCCAATGTCACACAAGAAGCTGGTATCATATCCAGGAATAGCTTCCTATCCTTTGCACCACGCTGCGACACAATGCCGCTATATAGAGAGGAGCTTACTGTGCATCTGTGGTACATTATGCAGCTGCAGAGAGCATTCAGCATTTTGGATTGTAACAGCACAGATAATCTAAACATAGAAGAGATGCAAAAAGTCAAGTGATAAAACCTGCATCTTTGTAACCTCCCCCAGAAAGAGAGCAAATCAAATTTTGTATCCTAGGTGGTGGCACAAAATCTCATAAAACCTGGAGTCAAGCGGTATCTGCATGGACAAGAAGAACAGCATTAAGTGGGACCCTCAGTAGATTCAATGTCTATATTCTGGTTCAAACATTCTCTTTCTAGCAAGACAAAGAATCCCTAAAATTAATGAATACTAACTCATTATGCTGTCACACGGACATGATTTTCTCTGCCACTGCTGGGGACTGCTGAACCTTAACCATGTCCAAAAAGTAGTGATAGAAATGAGCCAGTGGAGGCTGTTGTTCTTGAGGACCAGGCACTGCAGAAGCCACAGTGTGAGTGTTGCATAATGTATCATGGTCGTATTGAAGGAATATTTTTAGATTCCTGTTTATCTTCTTGATGAGTGATTATTTCCTTTAATGGTTATAAACCATCTCTGCTGCATCTACTCAAGTTACCCAAAGTCTTCTAATAGCTTTCTGACATTTTTTCCCTACAAAATTAATTTCTCTTTAAAGGCCTCTCGCTGGCAGTGAAATAGGGTGACAGCTCTAAGATGGCAGGAGAAAGGTTGTTCCACAGTGAATTACACCTTTTCCTCAAAGCAGGTGATTTTCTCTATTAAACACAAACATTTGGAAGTCTAAACTCTTCTAATTTCCCCTAAGCAATCACACACTTTTAATTAAATGGAAGGTACAGTTATTGAAGGCATTATTACTTGCTTTTGTTACACATGAGTATACAAGATTCAACCTATCATGAAAGAAAGTGCTTTTGTATATGAATCATGTTAAACATGGCACTATGCAATTAGTCTTGATACTTAGGCATGAAAGAAATCTAAATGCTGTTACTTCAGCATCGTTATCATAGAATCATAGAATAGTTTGGTTTGGAAGGGACCTTAAAGATCATCCAGTTCCAACCCGCCTGCCACGGGCAGAGACACCTCCCACTGGATCAGGCTGGCCAACCTGGCCTTGAACCCCTCCAGGGATGGGGCAGCCACAGCTTCCCTGGGCAACCTGGGTCAGGGCCTCCCCACCCTCATAGTGAAGAAATTCCTCCTTATGTCTAGTCTAAATCTGCCCCTCTCCAGTTTATACCCATTGCCTCATCCTATCACTTACAATCTTTTGTAAACAGTCCCTCCCCAGCTTTCTTGTAGCTCCTTCAGGTACTGGAGGGTCGCTATAAGGTCTCCTTGGAGCCTTCTCTCCTCCAGGCTGAACAACCCCAACTCTCTCAGCCTGTCCTCATATGGGAGGACATGTTATGTTTGGAAATCTCTACAAAATTTCCCTTTGAGTCTTCAGACCAATGCATCTTTCACATGGATTTTCTTCTTTGGAAGAGAGGGCAAGTTTCTACTGTTTTGTGTAGTGGCCATGGTTGAGCCAGTGATACCATCCCTTAATCACATTACCAAACTGGCACAAATGAGAAAGCAAAATGTAATGTAAGCTTTTGGATGAGAGTCATGAGATGAAGATAAAGCACTTCCTGGCTGCCTAATGGCTTTATTTCTTTTCAAGGGGAAAAATATGCTTTTATCAGCTTTGAAGGTCAGGTGGTAAAATACAGAGGTTAAACAGTTATATTTTATTTTGGATCCAGTATCAGAAATTCCCATTCAAAGGTTGGATAGAGCAGCATAAGTGGTCAGTTCTGCCTGCTTATGAATCTCAGCACTGGAGCTCAGTTGAGATAAAACTTTGTGGATATTTTGGACCAGTGAAGAATTTGCTCTGTGTGTATATATATATGTATATATATAAAAGAATTCATTATTTTTCCCTCCCATCACCTTGCATTCTATTAAATTTTTCTGTGTGATTGCTTTTCTGTTCTCTCTACTAAGACACCTCACCCACCCATACCTTCTTTTTTTTTGTTTTGTTTTCTTTTGTAATGAACTATTTATAGTCCTGGATGAGTTTCATCAGGGTAAGTTTTCCTTCATTTCTTCATCTGTTAGTTAGCTCTTCGTTGTTGGGACATCTCCTTTTAAAGTCAGAAGTTCAGGGCAAATTCCAGGACCACTTATAAATGAGCAACCAACATGCTAATACAGCAGGTTTGTTCGTTCTGATGTTGGACTCCTGTCTACTTAGAAATGATCAAAATGTAGAAATAGATGAGGTTAGATTAAACCAGCAAGATTTGAACTGCAGTTTCTTCGCACTGCAGTTGCTTCTATTGGGAAATACGTAGCACTGGTGGCTGTTACAGCCCTGTGGAGGGTGCAGTCTCTCTGTCCTTCCTTCTCTGTCCTTGATTCGGACGTGAGGGAATCATTGGGTACCAACCTGAAATTTGGGAGTTTATGTTTTTTTCCTGTCTTGATACCAAATTCTGTTTTATGATGGACACATCTCTGGAGTCACTCAACAATTCATGGATTTGCATGTTAACATGACAGTACTAAACTATTTAATGAAACTTGTGTGGGACTAAATCTACTGATGATAGTGAGGCCCACATAATGTCGCTGACATGACTAATTTGTTGTTACTACATTGGAATTAGGCTGAGAGTTAGAGAATGCAGTTGCTTCCTGGATATGACACCAGCAAGAACTGTGGCAGTAAAAGAAGCTTTCTTTAGTTCGCATAGGCTTTCCCACTACTTCTTATGCTTTGACATATTGGCTGTTGTATTTGCTAAACCATTTTCCACTCAGCTTTCTAATTGTTCCTCAACTCTTAAATGTATTGTGCTTGCGAGGAAACCTTGTAGTAAAGAAACAATATATTTTAGAAGGGATTCTTTGGCTCCATTTTTAATCAGCCTGTGATTTCAAACAAGCTTTGTAAACATATGCAAACTGGTGTTCTAGCAGGCCACTGTTGTAATAGGTGGCTTATGTTGCTGTGGGAGTGACCCACAGGTTCCTTTGATTACCTTCCCATTTTTTATGGATGTCTGAGCGTTGACTTGTGGCTCTGCCTGGAAGGTTCAAGACCGTACCCTATGATTACCCAACCCTTGCTCAGTCAAACTGTTCTTGCTCTTTTGCTGTTGGGAAGATTCTGGCCTGACACCTATCTGTGCTTATGGACCAATATATAAAGAAAACTAAAAAAAAAGAAAAAAGGATAAAGAAGCAGAGTTGAACGAAGGACAGTTGGGAGTAACCCATGTAATTTATTTCAATAAATTTTGAAAATTCTTATTATTGCTGCTAACCATACCCACAGCAGTTTATTGGATATCTGAGAATTATCCTAGTTTTGCACAAGAAAGAGTCTGTCATAATTCTGGTATGCCCAGGAGCAGTGAAATCACTGTAATCTGTAAGAGCTATAGGACTTGTGAGCTGGGTGAAGAGCAAGAGCAGAACTGAAGTCACAGTCAGGGCTGCAGCACTGAAGGTGTGTTTCATACACAGCACCTGGGGCAGCACTGAGGCTGATTTTTGTCCTTAGAGACCCCGTACTTCAAACAACCATAACAACTTGCACTTAAAGTAGTGCTAAATCGTGTTAGAAGCTCTCTTTTGGCTGGTGTTGCATGCTTTGCTTTTTAAATAAGAGTATTTAGACTCCTTTTAGAAAATCATTAACAAATGGCTATCGGTTCCTTAATGCCTTCCATTATGTGAAAAATATTCATAGAAATATTGTACCTTAGTAGAGCCTTAGGGGTGCCAGACGGGCATTGCATACTGAAAGACAGACTGTCGCCTGAAGAACCCGCTGTGATTTATATTCCCATCCTGACATTACAGAATGATTTATAGGCAGATTTGGGGGTGGGAGGAGAAGTGTGAGATGTTTAGAATCCGAAGTAGTTCTAATGAAGGGAGGGTGTATACCTGCATTTGAGGTAGGGTGGTTGAAGATTTCCCTTTTTGTCTTGGTTCATCTACTTTTTGCTCTGTGCTTTGTAGAGAGAATATTTAATATTTAGTTAGAAGTAGAATGGATTTTTTTTTCAGGAAAGAAGAAAAAAAAAAAAGGCCTCTACTGTTTCCACTGAGATAATTCTGTATTAATGAGGTTAACTGGAAGTGCTGTTGTGCAAAATTCAGATTGTCTGTGGTTTTCCCCAAGGGAAGAAATTTTAAAGCTGGGCTTTGAATTTCTCTGGCTATCCTAAAGCAAACACTTTAAAATGAAATCATATTCTGAAAACTCAGGACAGGTCTCTGTGTGTTTCCCTTCTTTGCTTCCAGAATTTGGCTGTTGATGATAACAAAGCAGAGGAGGAAAGGAAGAGGCAGCCTTTAGTAACCAAAAAGGAGAAGAGATAGATTATATACAGAAAAACCTGGAGCATTTGAATCTTGTTAAGACTGTGTGGTTCGGAATCTTTTGGGTTTCTTCAGTAGGAGGAAACTGCGTGAACATTTGAAACGGCAAATTCTCCGTAGTGGTATGTAGTTGTTCTACTTACATTCAGCTGATTCCCATTCAGAGTATGATACATTAATGCCTCATTCAGGCATTTCAGAATAAAGTCCCACATCCCCCAGATCATGAAATCATAGAATCACCAGGTTGGAAAAGACCTCTGAGATCATCGAGTCCAACCATACAGCTTGAGGAGAATTTTTGTTAATAATTTGGACTTGGAATTAGTTGGATTTGTGTTTGGAACATATGAATTTTACATGCTCAAGCATGCCCAGCTATGAAGCTAAATGTATTCTAAAAATAACAGCTAGTATTCTGGTATATTCATATAGAATTTCTAGTGTATTGAAGACAACAACAGCCATTACAAAATACTGATCACCGTGACTCAGCAATACTATTCATAATCTTAGATCTACTACAGCAAATGATAAAATCTCTTAATTTATCATAGCAGCAGTCATGGCCCTGAGCAGCCACTGCTGCAACTGCAAGTAAAGAACCACTGAGGATAACTTATGCTCTTTTGCAGAAAGTGTTATCAAGGAGATTGCTGGCACTCCTGAGGAGATTAGGGTTTTACTTTATTCCCCCTTTTTACTGTATTCCCTGTACTATGTTTAGATGGGATTCACCTCTTCACCCATTACCGTGCTGAGGTATTTTTCCTTTTATTATTAAAAGATATTAACTTGAGAATTTTGACACTCCGAGGATATGATGCATACTAGTTAATAGCCCAGTGCACACTCCTTCATCACTAACCCTAATGCTAAAAAATCCCCAAACCTACCAACCACAAAGATCTGTTTCTGTTACTAGATACCAAACTCTGGTCATTGATGTAATGTTACTACTTAGTCAGTGGAATGCAGAGTGATTGACAGGATATTCTTAAGGATTTAAAGGGCTTTGTACAGGCTTTCAAGGAAAAAGTTCTAAAGATTATTTATTTTGAAGGTGCTTTTTAAAGATACAAAACCCCAACATCCTACATTTACAGATGTATTGCCATTTCTGTAATGTATGCCTCAAAGACTTGAAATGTCAAGAGTACAAGAAGCCCAGCGTGGTTTTCTGATTTCATACATATCTTGTTAAGACTTCAACTCTCGGTGAGGGAAGAAAGGCTCAATATAGAGGCTACCCAGTTTTCTTACTGCTCTGAGAGATGAGCCCTAGGTCTATCAATTATGCTATTAATACAATACCTTGTTAATATGAAAACTGAAAGAAGAATCCCAAACTGATGATTTTGAGCTCTGCTTAAATGTATTCAGCAGATTCTGTACCTTGATAAATACCACTGTTGCTCCAGAGGCTACCACGATTCACTGGATGGCCATTGATTGCAGCAAGTTTCCACTAATAATTTTACATCTGGGCAAAGGGAATGTGAAAAGTACTGCAACTGGTAGAACAGCATTAAATATTTACTTAGGCAATTTGAAATAGGTGCAAATGACTACTTTTGTAGTGCTAGATCATGTTTTTGAATTTTATTTTTAAGTATCAGAATGATCTAGCAGGAAGATAGGGGGAAATTCTCCTCCCACTGCCTTCTCATTTTGAATTTCAGACACTTTCCCCTACTTTTATAGCAGCAGTATATCATCTTTACAACATCTAGCATTTCAAGGTTAGATGGCCAAGTGTTGAGTTGAGAAAAAATTGCCTTCCCAGGGATACTCAAATATTTCAGTTCATGTTTGGAAGACAGCATTGATGTGCTACTGGTTGATTTCATTTCAGAAATGGACAATGCAATGATTCATCTAGACAGAGTCAAAAAGCTGATATCAACCTTAGTGCTCACTTTTCAAACATAGTCTATGATCAGATGTCTTGTGTGCAGGCAAGGAATTTATTTATATACAGTGCTGCTTCTAGAGTTTTTTCAAGCTTTTCAAACCAGTATGCCACTGCGTTTCAGATGCACATCAGGAGGCTGTGAGTCCTCATCATGAATTCCTGCATATAGTGTCACTGAGTTTCTCTGATGCAGCCGTGCTTTTGTCTCCATACTTACTGTAGGAATGAAAGCAAAAGTTCAGAAGAGATGAGGACGCAAGAAAGTACCGAAAATCAGTTTCCTGTGCTGGTAGCCTCTGAGAGGAAAGCATGACACCCCTGGCCTGGAGAAGAGCAGAGAATGAAAAGAGAGCCCAGAGAGGCTGTAGAATTTCTGTGCTTGGAGAATTTCAAAATCCAACAGCCCTAAGCACCCAGGTCTGAATTCAGTGTTGAACCTGCTTTGAGGAGGGGACTGGACTAGATGTCTCCCAAGGACCCTTAACCTGTATTATTCTGCTATGCTATGGAAAGAATACCAGTGAGAAAGAGATCTGGACAAGGTTGAAGGGGAGTACAAGTATAGATGTACAAAATCAATAAGAGAGCGTAAAGCTATCTATAATAAAATATGGATCACTTAAGCACCATCTGTCTTAATGCATCAACTTTTCTTTAGCCAATTAGTATAAAAAGTAGATCAGCAAGTAAAGTCACACCAGGAATTACCTGTGACTTTTGCAAATAATCCTGACTCTTTCTTGCTTTTTGACCGTGATATGATGGCTGTTGGCTACCATATTTCCATCCTTTTTTTTAATCTCTGTTACTTTTCACCAATAGAATTTTAAGGTGCTTATAAAGATTTAATGATCTCGGTGTCTTTTCTCTGGTTTTTGGTGTTTCTAATTTTAAGTAGTTTGGTCTAAAACCCAGTATTTACAGCACATAAAAGCCTTACTTCGTGGCAGAAAAAAAGCAGGCTTTTGTCTTCCCAGAAAGCCCTTTGGGATATTGGTCCTTAGCTGTCCAGGACTTAATCTGTCACACAGGAATTCTCATTCCCAGTGTACTGGTAAGAGGAGGCCAGTGAATCTGGGCGGCATCGCTGCTGGAGAGGTACCTGCATAGCCACGACTACATCAGCAGCTTGTGCTGGTGGAGAAACAAAGGCTCCCTCGATTTCCCCGGTGAATCTGTACCCGTGCACTATTTGTATTCATACTCCCTTTTCCCAAAGCTGGCAACAGTGCCTACACGTGTCGCCCTCTACACATCATTGTGGTCTTGCTCGCTAGGAGGCTGTTGAAGGCTCATCAAATTATGTGCACACCTTGGCACCTAATTTGCAGCACACTGGCCATTTTGCAGAGAGGAACCTTCTTGCTTCCCCACTGCCTTGGCCAAACAGTGTAATTATAGTTCATGCAACTCTTCATGGCTTAAGCTTGATTTAAGCTGTTATAATTTACAGGTTTGCTCCATTTCTTTAAATCACTGATGGCAAGGTTTGGTGATTGTAATTACCTTTTTGGCTTTAACATTTTCCAGCAGTAATTTCAGAAAATTCAAAGGAGGCATAAACAAGTAAGCGTGACAACTATATTATTGCAAATAAACATGCTGTAAAAGACCAATTGTATGTTTTATGCCTTCAGTATTGATGTTCCTTCCTAGTGAGAGATACTTTATCCCAGAATACTTACTACTTCTTTTTGAATATAATAGTTGCTGTGCTGCTTTCTGCTAATATTTATATATTCACATATCGAAGCAAGACGTTTATCAGATAAAGGCACAGGCACCTGCCCTGGTTCTGTTATGATTAAAACAAAAATGAGACTAAATGAAGCATTGCTAATAACAGGGAAAAATTCTGAAGTAATTGAATAGACCAGGAAAGTATTCAGAGGGAAATGAATACTTTCAAGGGAAAAATAAGATCTTAAATTTGGATCTCCTGAAGCTAGGAATTATTTTGTATATAGCCTATAAATTAGACGTTTAAAACTGCTTTTCAGGTGATAATGCAGTTTTCAAGAATGCAGTGGAATTCAGAACAGGCTGGACTTTTTGCAAACAATGGTAATTTTCAAATTTTTGTTAGACGGCATATAGTGAGCTTTGATTAAAAATAGATTAAAAATAAATTGTATTCTATTGAGCCTTAGCAGCACACCTCTATGGTATTTAATGCTGTGTTCATACCCGCTCTAATTAAGGGGTAGACCAATGCGTAAAAAGGTAAAACAACTCGATTGCAGGGTGAGTAAATAATAGAGAAAGGAATAGGCAACATCATTCAAAGTCCCCAGCTCCAGCTACCAAATATATCACTTCCCTGGCCTCTGTGATCAAAGATGTGCATTCTTGTACTGTAAACGTGCCAGGCTGTGCTTTCTCTGCAGGACTCAGACCAGTATGAGTGCTGGAACTTTCTTGCTTAAAGCTCTGAAAATGTCCTAGATCAAGACCCAATCAAAGCTGTCAGTCTTGGACCTGCTAACTTATTTTTTAGCGTTTAACTGACCAATTTTAAAGGGATTGAAGGGGTTTTATGCTTTGTGCGAAAATAAATATATCTTACTAGCAAGAATGGTTTGTCTTCAAATTTACATTGGAAGGTCAGAAACCAACACACGCTTATCAGTATCCTATTTTTCTGCAAAGCTGTGCTGAACAGTGCTTTAAAATATCCTATCTTAAAAATTGTGCACCTTTTCTATCAGTTCAAAAAACCTTTACAAGCCTCATAACAGTCCTTGAAGCAGTTACCTTGGAACAATTACACCAGATTGTTATAAATATTCCATATTATTTTTATTGCCTCCTGGGGTTTTATATTACTACTTTTTCATAGGGTCTGGTTCTCCTGACAGATGCTTGCTTCCATCTCCTAGGAACTCTAATGAGAGGCAGGTGTATGTCTGGTTTAGAGACTAGACCTCTTTATGCTCATATTGCCTTTATTTTCTTCTCAAATGTTCCGTGAAGTTAAGGAAGAGAAAATAGGACAGCCTCATTCCATTCCTAGCTGTCTCTTCCCTTCACTCCTCCTTTTTTGATGTCTCTTCTTCAGTGAATTGCAACTTAGTGAGACTGGTTTGTACTTACATTTTAGCTCGTAAAGGAGTATTTCCTAACACTTTACAAATCTGAAATAATGACAATAAGCTGGTACTGCACTTAAGGGATTAGATGTATAATTCATCTCTACTAGCTGAAAGTGGAAAGCTACTGTTCTTATGGATTTACATATACCTACTACTTACTTTGCCATTCTGCTCCCATCCAAGCGTTCAGCAGCTATCTAAGAGATATAATTGTGTGAATGGTAAGAGGTGGTTACCAATAACTTTTCATGTACCCTAGATAAACAGTTACTCTGCGTGTGCAGATTTTACATTGTGCATACACAACAACAGATGTGTCTGTACCAAACTTAGGATGTACTTGCACAGGTAATTTGTGTAAGTGTGGACTTTATGATGTTGGCAGGTAAGGACGTAGGAAGCAGTGTTTCTGTTTGTATTTCTCCTTCAGATTGAGGCAAGTTAGAGAAAGTAGTTTATCTCTCTAGGCATGGTGCAGCACACCACGTCTTTTGGACTTGTCACGTTGATATTCAGGTAGAAATTCCTCCTCCTACCAGTTGGTAGTGTCCTGATTGTGACTGATGCCTCTGGGTGCATAATACTACAGAAGAAGAAATCTGCCTATCAGAGCTGAGAAAAATGCTGTGATGGAGCCGAAACATAGAAAAAGTCCAGCGTTGTGCAGACAGCCTCTGGTAGAGTTCCATTTGATACGTGGGTCTTATGAGACCTAGTTCTGTGGTTTAACCCTACCTTTATCTTTCTTCTAAGTGCTTCAGATATTAAAGTAGTTGCAAGAGATCTAATTAGGTAATGCTTGTACGCTGTGTTCAGATCCTTAGATAAGAGTCTGCCTATATGCATGCAGAAAGTGTCAAGAAGCATATTTTGAAAACTCTGCGTAGCAGGGTGCTGGAGATTAACATGGCCTGTGGTGATGGGGTGACTTCCAGTTTTCATTTTTATGTGTCTCTTTATTAAAAGGAGTAAATAGTGTCTAATTAATGTGGGCGGTTCATTTTTCTCTCTTAAATATCTTTGCTTGTGGATGTGGGTTGCTGAGACAATCAAGAACTGCTTCTAAGTTTAAAGGATAGTGTGTAGTAAGCTATTCAGGACTGGCTTTCAGTGCCAGTCAAAACCAGCAAGCTAAAAAATTCCTTGTCATAATGAAAAGGTAGGAAAAATTCATCACTTAGATTTTACTTCCATGTATCTCAGTTCAAATCCTGTCTCAGCACAAAAGCAAACATCATTTTGCTGCTCGACATTGGGGAGGTCATGCATGCTCTGTGGTTGGAACTGTCTGCTCCGAAGACTTGACACAGCCCTGTTGAGAAATTTCTATGCTTGTCTGTAATGCTTGCTTCTATTAATGCAAAAATTCATTAAGAAACTAAGATGGAAAATGCAAAGCTTTGTGTCTCTTAAATCCCTTAATCCTATTTTGAAGAATAGGATTCAGGCTGGTGGTGTGTAAGAGAGTGAATTTCACTCTAGGTGAGTTCAAGTCTCATCAGAAACAAGCCAGGCTTATTCTAGTGCAGGTCTGTGCCATTCATTAAGCTTATCCCATCCTGAAATGGGGAGAGGAAATGATTGCACCATTTCTAAAGCTTTTTTTGGAAATGCCACATCATCCAACTACATTCACAAGATATTTGACATTGAGACACTAAAAAAATTTGATTTCCATCTTATAAAAGCTGCTGCAGGTGTCATGAAGGAGTGACAGTTTCATGAACTGAGTGACTTGCAGAATAAGAGACAAATTAACGTGTTGGTATCATTTGTAACCAAGAACACCATTCTTGATCGAGCTATCAGAAGGCTCAGCTTTCACTATTTGTTTGCGTGTGGTATTGCACAATTAGTTTGGGAAATGCCTCTGACCTGGAATCCTTTATCTGTTTACATGGCTGTGAAGTATAATAAAGGAAAGCTTTATGTTTTATTAATAGTATCTCACCCCGGCATTTCATAGCCGAAGTGCAGTTGTCTTGCTTTAAACTCAGTCATTTATTTGCTCTTTGACCTTTGCTTGGAGAGTCCAATAAACAGGAGATATTTCCTGCTGTAAGTGGACAGACTCCCAACTCAAATATACCAACCAGTCACTTGATAACATTAGATTTCATGGTGTACAAGACAGCATGTGAAAGGAAACTAGGTGTTATGCATTGCAGTCCTTTATTTTCAGTTTACTCAGTGTGTGACCCTGGGTAAATCATTTAGCCTTTTTGAGCTGCCCATTCTCTGCAAAACAGTGCTAGCATGGCTTAGATCATAAGCAAAAATCCTTTTCCTGCCTGCAAGTGCTACACCTTTGATAATCTTCTATAAATAATATTAATATGTACCGTATTTGGATTAGAACCATAGCTGTGAGAAGTCCACATCAGCACCATGGATCACCTGTACTCCATTCCATCTCCTTTTTATTTATATGCATTGGATTTATCAAGCACTTTCAGGTAAGACAGAAATGCTGAAATGCACAAATGCCTCTTAATGTACCCTCCAGTTCTCTGCCTGCATTGCTGCTTCCTGCTGAATAGAAAAAAAATGAGGTATCTATGGACATTTTATACGTGCTGTATGCTTTTGATTTTTCCTTGTTCAATTCTATTTATACAATTGCCAAGCATTTTATCAGAATATGTCAATCTTACGCCAGAGTAATGGACATTCCATTACTTTATCTCTACAGACATTGTTGAAAACGTGAAGTGTAAAATCAGATTCATTACCTAAATTCTCAGAAGGGAACAGGACATTAATCACAACTTGGCTTGTTAAATTCTGTTGTTCATTGTCTCCTCCATTTAATTAATTATATATCTGCTTCTTCAGGAGAACTGCACGTGTCTTTTCAGACAGTGATATGTGCCCATGGAATCTGGAGTATATGCAAAACTTTTTTTTGCTGCCAAAACATTTACAGAATAGATTTTTAGATATGTATATATTTGCAGTTCACAAGAGCTGTATGCTAATGTTAAGTATTGTACGTAAGGTACCACGTATACAATGTACACGTATGATGCTTAATAGCAGATGGGAGTCATCAACTAGATTCTGTGATAGATATTTCTTGAGAAATCTGATACTAACAGTGAAAAGAAGGAGGGAGGGAACTAACTTGTCTGTATTTTATTAGAATCAGGATTTTTGAAACCTTGAGGAGAGAAACTTCCGTTCCAGCCTATTTTGCTCATTAGTTAAGATATTCTTTTACAGGTTATATATCAGCACAGACAAGTATTCTTTCTCGGTGCTAGATAATGCATGCATTTCACTGGTGTGAGATGGAATTCTCTTAACTATCATAAATATGACAGTGTAGTACGCCTGATGTTGCTTCATGAAAAATTTAATTTTTTTTTCCTGGGGGCTGAACAGTTCCAAACCCCTGTCTTTTCTGCTTACCTCGGAACAGAGGTGTTTTGTGACTCTAGCCCCTGCTGCCTCTGCTCAGTACATTTTTCTGCAGATTTTCAGACCTCTTGGCTTTTTCCTTTTGTTGTTATTCAGATTATGGTTCCTACCCTAGCTTATTAAACAAAACCATGAACTGTTAAATCACTGGCTTGGAAGAAATAACTCCACTTAAATTTATTTCACGTGATAGCTGTTTTCCAGTGAAAACTGAAGCTGGAAAGGTATCCATTGGATTTCTTCTTAATTTTTGTGGAGAAAAATACAAAGACAGTATCTGTAGGGTCTGTGGATCACTGTATGTAACTGAAGAGCTAAAAATAAGAGATAGTGATGTCCACTGCAATTCTAAGTGGTTTCATGTTGTATCAGACTGGTTGTTGCAAATCGTCCCTGTTCTGAAGTATTTCAGAGACTCCAGCTTCTCTCCCTGCCTAGGTTTTCTATCAGCCACTCTAGAAGTGTGAAAGCAGAAACCAGAAAGCATTTTCCTTTGGATTTCTTGACACTGTGAGTTTGAAATCCAGGTAGGCTCAATGGGAGTTAAACTGGTTGGACAATTTTTAACTCAACAGACCCATTGCACTGCTGTTTTCAAGAAGAAAAGCCCTCTTCAATGTCACAAATCTCTCACTGGAATAATTTTTTCCAGGTTGTTCAGTTTTAGGCTTAGCTAGATACTGGGACAAGAACGGAAGAATGTACATTTTTTACCGAGTGTAAGACAACTGTGTTGCTTTTCCAGGATCTCGCATCAAAGATGTTCAAAAGTAAAGGTAATCTCAGCGCCTGAGGCTCTTCTGTAGTCATTGTACTTAGAATGCTTGTCAATCCTCTGCCCTGGAGCTCTTTGCTGACTGAGGTCAGGTAGTGAAACACTGCCTATAAGATGATGGGGAAATTAAGGCAGAGAATTGACCAAAGAGATACTGATGGCTTTGTGTCTTGAAATCTTAGAGCAAAGGTGCAAAGGCGTAAGATGTACCAGTGGGAAACGTCCAATTGATACAAGCTCAGGGACATGGTTTAGTGGCAGATAGGAATGGATGGACTCAGTGAACTAACAGGTCTTTTCCAACCTAGTGATTCTATGATTCTAAGCTTTCTAAGATGCATGTGTCTGGGTTGGGGTCCGCTTGTCTGTCTGTGCAGCGATAATAGCCAAACAACCAGTCTGACACCGCCTCACAGTTATTTCATGCGCCTGGAAAGCTCAGTTGAATTTGTAGAATTATACGGCTGCACGCTCCATGCTTTTTAGCATTAATGTTGTGAATTTTCACAGTTTCCTAAGGAATTTCAATCTTTGTGATTAGTTTCATAGGAGTATCCCCTGCTGCAGTTGTGTGGCGGCAGGAGGATTGCAGCTTCCCATTATAAAATGAAGTTTTCAGCCCTTGCATTTACAGAGGAAACTCAGAGGCGTTTCCACAAGAATTTGACTTGACGGACAGACTCAAAAAGTGGAGACCTTGGAAGGAAATAAAAAGAACGCCACATCTCACGAGTTTAGGGATCCCAGATCGTTGTGTTTTGAACATTTTTTGTTTAAGGCATGGGTGGATGAGGTGCTGAGGGATATGCTTTAGTGTTCGATAGGAACGGTTGGACTCGATGATCCGGTGGGTCTCTTCCAACCTGGTTATTCTGTGATTCTGTGAACATCTGGGATTAGCAGTGTTATAAAAAAAAACTATTTGTGGGGTTTGGGTGCCTTTATTTTAGGCCACCCCCTGTGAAACACTTTGCAGGAACACATGCACTCATGCCATGATTTCAATTTTATTAGAAAAACGGCAATACCAGGAGAAAATCTCTTGCCCAAGGCACATCCCATATGTTACTTCTCTGTGCTTTATTTTTCAGGCCTGCCAGAGACAAATGCACTTATTCCATTAATAAAGCCTGTGACTTAAAATGCAGTTCTGCCCTGGAAAAAATAGAAATGTGAGGTTCTAAGTTCATTTTCCATCCATAGCTTCTACATTAAATTTGTTCAGATTACAAATGAAAAGGTGATGTTATTTTTCAGGCTGTGTGCCCGCAGGCCTCAGCCCTGTCTGTGAGAGCAGCCTTTTTGTTCTCATATGGAAATCACAATAAAGAAGGCACAGATCAGCTCACACGTTCCTTTTTTGTGTAAAGTTCGTATTATTTACTGCTACTGCAAAGCCTCATTTAACGTGTGTGTAGAGGCCAAATCTTAATAGTTAGAGTACACTACCAATATTCAGCTAAGGGAATAAAATTAGTATTTCTAATATTAGTATCTTTAGATATTAGTATCTTCCTTCATTCGACTCCATTCTAAAAATTTTAATACAAATGTAGAAATGCAGCAATTGTTCTTTTAAACCCCTCTCCTATCCAGTCATGATTTCATAACCTCCCAGTTCTCAACTCTCTGCCTTATCACTAAAAAATAAATCTCCCCACTGCCATTCACATGATGGATTTATTGCCTTTGTGAAGCTTGCATTAGCCCTGGTATTACTGCAGCTCAGCTCACAGTCCTTGTTTTTACCAGAAGGTTTAGACAAATGTCATTAGCCAACAGAGGATCCGGCATGCACTGGGGATGATGCATTCATCCTGAGGCCCTAAGCTTTGTGAATAGCAGAGGTATAAATAAAAAATAAAAATTTAGGTCACCGTTCTTCCAAATGCCACCCTTGCAAACAGAGGCTGGGAAATTCCAACCAGAAGAGCTGCGCGAAAGGGCAGAAGTAAGCATCTGTTTTCAGAGAAATTCCAAAGTACCAAAGAGGTTTGGGGACTTAATGTGGAAGATCATCCTTTTTGGGGAGGACAAGGAGTAGAAGCAGGTGGCAGGGGTAGTGTTTTTTCAGAATCACTTGGAGCAAAATCTTTTTTAAAATCACCGATATAATAGGATTAGGAGGGCAAAGGTTCTTAAAAATTAGTGAAATTGGATTGAGAGAGTGGGGGTTTGTAGTGAAAGGCGAAATTAGATGACAACTAAAAGCACACTTTAGTAACTGTGGTGCTGCTGGCTGCTGAAGAAGCCAATTCTGGAGCCAACCTCTAGCTCTCCGATATATCTGGTTGGTGCTAAGGAGAGTGTCCCAAGTTTACACACCTGACCTAAATACTTGATTCAGGGTTAATTTGAGAGGTTTCTTTGATACTTCCAACTACTACTTTGCTGTAACAATAATTAAACATTTGAAATAGCCTGTCTCATCTTCCTTTGTTACGTTTTATATGCTAAAAAGCTGGCCTTAAAATACCATAAAAAGGGAGAAAATGGCCTAGCAGCATATGACATAAAATGAAGTCACAAATGATCTTGTGGATTGGCAGACTGCTGTGGATAGTTCAGTATTACAACAGAGCAATATTGGTTTATTGCAAGGCTGGCACGCTTTCTGCATATTAACTGCATGGCAGCTTTGCTCCATATAATGCAACTGCACTGCTAATATTTATTCAGCCTAGTGGTTCTCTGTGCTGAAAATTAGCACCCACTTTCCCTGCCAATGGCTGAAGCAATGAGTCTGTGGGATTGTGATAAATTTACAGCTCCATGTGCAAATAGGTAATACCTGGACCTTAAGGAGTTTGATCACAACAAAATCAGGGCTCTTCCAGCAATTTATGCTGTGAAATTTTCCCTTCCTTGTGCCTTTAACAAACCCTTTGGGGCTATAAACTCTCTAATAATGCATTAGTATGACAGCATAGCAGGGCTTCTAGCTTTTTTCTTGAAGCTGCTCTTTCTGCTCATAATAATGATGCCGTCCAATCTCCAGTCTCATTTGGGTTGCCGTATCACCTTGCTGTTTGCTGGAAATAGGCTCACAGTGACATGGTTGCATTTATATTAAACTCAGCACTGCGAGCATTAAAGCAGAGCATATAGTGGGTGCATCAGAGCTGGGTTTGGTGTGGAATATTACAATTGCATTTGTGTGACGTTTTCTGAAATAGTAGACGTTGCTGAGAGCTAATAGACATCCCCATCTGCAAATTCATAGGGATCCAGGAGTGGAATGGAGCAGGGGAGTAGAAGGCCTGGTGATAAATGAAGAGAAGGTAATTTTAAGGGTGTTTAGGTATTAAAGTTTACATACCTTACCTGATTATCATCTACAGCAAGGCAGAATCAGAGCTGGCCCTGAATTATGTCCACGTGAAACTTATGTCACTGAGAGAAGGTTTAGCACCTGATGACTAGTCTTGTCCCCTTTGAAGTCAGTAACATGAGCTGTGTCAGGCCTAAAGGACAGGAGATGGAGAACATCAGTGTCTTGCTTGACTGAAATACGTGTGGGATTTTATAGAAAGGCCTGTGACACTTAGTAATCTCTCTCTCCCCTGGGACACTCTAAATGTGAAAGTGTCTGCTGCTCACAAAAAATAAATGTATAATTGCATGATTGGCTGATGAAATCAAAGTGAAATTGCTGGCAGACTTCTTCCTGCCCTCCCTGTGTTTTTCTAGCATTAGCATTCTAGCTTTGTCACCTCTGCTCACGGGAAGATAAATCCTTCCTTTTGTAAGGAGCAGAAACACTTTCCCTCAGTACATAGAATAATGGCCTCTTCTGTATATTTTTCATATTCACCTCTTTGTAGTTGTCATTTCTCTATATCCTTGGTTGTTGTATACCCCATAACTCTTAGTGGTTTTATCCAAGGCCTTTCAAATAAGGAAGTGAATGGCTTGGGAGACTGATAGAATTTGCTAAGGCATTAAATAGACTGGCATATGTACTGTGCAAGTCCAGTAACACCACCCTCAGTGGCTGCTGAGCAACCCCATCAGCTTTCTGGTAGACAGAGGCCACTGCTGAAACATCCCTCATGCTGACAAGCTGGTTGTTACTATAAAAACAGGAGGTCTGTACACCAAGTTTTTCTCACCTATTTCTAGAAGTACTCTGCAGGATAGCATAGTGTTGAGTCACCTTCCCAGGAGGTGTTTAAGGGACAGGTGGACGAGGTGCTGAGGGACATGGTTTAGTGATTGATGGGAATGGTTGGACTCTATGATCCAATGGGTCTTCCAACCTGGTGATTCTATGATAGAAATGGAGTGGAGGATCATTGCAAACCCACACTGTTTTTCTTTGGGTTTTGCCCCCCTCCCCATGAATGTGCAGCAGTTTTGCCAGTCCTGAGCATCTGAAAGTTATCAATCAGGTGCCGCAGAATTAGTGGCGGAAATGTAAAATGCTACATATTGGTTCGCTCTTTGTTCTAGCCATTCCTGTTTTAGCCATTGTAATGCACTCTTGACCTTTCCAACCTTACCTCTACAGCCTGAGACTCTTGTCTCTAGAGATGTCTTTAAGTATAAACAGAAATTGAATAGGAGGTTGGAGATCTCAGGAGGGCATGATTGAGGTCTGTAGCAGGACTTGAAGTCTGGTTGTAGGGGATGCTCCATGTGTGTGTTTGCCTATCCATGCATGCTCTTGTTTACTCAGCATTTCATTTTGGATGTTATTTGTTGGATACAAGAAGTGTTGGGAGTAGCTCCTTCTGTATTTTCAGAAAGCAAATCCTTTGTTGCTCCTGAAGCCTGTGCAGCCCTAAATCAGGTGCTTGTGCTCTGCCCTGTCATATGCTATTTAGGTCTGGTGCTTTTCTGCTGCATCAAGCTGAAACAAAATGATTTTCATCCCTGCAGTTAGTAGCTGGCTGCCGTTGGATGAATTGAAATGACTTTTGGGAAGAGTCATCGAGGGGAAAAAGACAGACTTCCCTGGAGATGATAAAGGGAATGTGATTTATGCTGATTTGTAATCCTCACAAAAAGAAGGAATAAACACAATGAGAGTTTTGAATGTATTGATCTGCTTTATCTTGTGGATGTTTTTTCATGTTTTAAGTGTATCGTGACCTTAATATCTGCATCCAGGAACAAGCTGTTGCCCCTGGCTTTCACCGACAGCTGGTTTTCTTTTGATATATCCCAGAATTTTCCCGCTGATTCCTGCAATATGTCAAAGGAGCTCAGCAGTTCATTGACTTCTCAAGACTTCCCTCTGTTCATTATGGCTTTGGGAGTCCACAGTTGTCCACAAGTGCAGGCTCAGCTTCAAAAAAAGGGTCCTTGAAAGGTCCGGTTGAAATGGCTGATGGTGGCCCAAGGGAGCTGTTGCCGTTGAGCATATCCAGTAGTGGTTGTTGAGATAATATTGATGACCTAAATGGGCCTGGCAAATTAAATGTGTAAAGCCTAGTCCTGTAGCAGTACAGCAATAAACAGAGGGCTTGTGGTTTCTAATGCACAGAGCTCTGCCTGCTCACTCCTAAGGCAACCCCTTCTCCATGCAAAAACTTCTCAGCCCTTTGAAAAGGGCAAACCGTGCCTTGTTTAAAAAAGTGTCAAGTCATGCTTTTATTTTGATTGCAGTTCTTATTGCCTTTCTTTCTTGCTGGTGAGTTTCTATAGGAAAATCCCTTTCTTTGATAGCCCTCTGTGGGCAGAGAAAGAGTTGGTTGAGCTGCTCTGCAGCAGTAATTGCTGTTACAATTAGATACTTGAGCCCAGAGTAACACAAGCCAAACATATAAAAGGGAAAGCAACTTGCAAGTGAATTGCTGCCCAAGCTCCTGTACCTAATCCTTTGGTGTAACAGTCCTACAGCTGGACAGGCTCATTTCTCTTATATTTATTCCTGGGTTTCTATAGCAGGAGTTAGATACCACTTACCGAATATAGAAAGACTTTTAAGGGGCTCCGCTTTGTTGGGATAAGTCAGGAAAGGCTATTTAGAACCAGCCAAGAGAAGTCAGCTTTCTGACAGTGTCTCCCAAAGCCAGAAACAGGGTGTCCCAAAGAGGAGCAGGTAGCTGTTAAGGAGAGGCAGCAGGTATAATCATGAGGTGGAGACATAGTTTATTTACTAAGGAATTGTATAGGAGTTGAGAGAAAATTTTCATTTAACTTTGCAAGTGCTCTTGTGCACGAAAGCTTCCTAATCTTAAGGGGACTCTTTGTTGCCTGTATTTTTATCATCCAGCAGCCTCAGTGAATTGTCCATGAGTTCATGCTTATCAAAAACAACTGCACTTTATTTGTTTGGGTGTTTGTTGTTTTGTGGGGGTTTTTTTTCTGGCATTGTGTTTCTTTTGGGGAACAAAATAAAATAAAATAAAAACCTTTGCACTGTGGTGTGGCACAGCCTCACACAGAGGTCAGATAAATAAAAGCTGAAGATATAGAACTGGATTCAGCATGCCCTTTCAGTGCAGCTAAAGAAGGGCAGGGATGAATGGGTTGGAATTTGAACTGTTATTCAATGGTGTCTTGGCTGGTTTAGTCAAATTTCTAATGAAATTTGAAGACGGTGAAGTTAAATGTGAGAGAAGCAAAAAAGGAGTGTTACAAGAGGTAGTGCAAAGGGATTCAAAGCCAAGAGAAGGAAATATGAAGGGACAGACATGGAAAAGACGAATTGGAGAGGAAGAAGAAAACTTTGTGTATGAAATACTGTGTGTCTGTGGACAAGTGTATACATGGACATATAAGGTAAAATCCACCAGTTTTTGAAGTATTTCTCAATGACTGGAAAATGATGTCTATCTCTACTCCTTCACTTTGAGGAAAAATGAGAAATATTGGTTAAAATTATAAAACCAAGCTGCCAGGAGGATGAGAGTAGTTTCCTACATTATTTGAATTCCATGAGCCACATCCCACCGGTGATTTATTAATGTTGCCTTCTTGCTCCTGAGCCCCACGAGCTTCCATCCTGTACCCTGCCTACTGACAGTGCCCACTGGCTGTGACAGGCCAGGTGGTGACCCTGTGGAAACCCTTATGTGTTTTATACATCTGATCCAAGGCCCTTGAGGTCAGCAGGAGTATTTTTGCTGACTTACTGAAGTCTCAGGGGCTTCAGATCCTGCCTAAATACACAAACGACCAGCAACTGCCTCAGGCACAAGGATTTGTGCTATTGCTGGGTAAACTTAAAGCATGAAAGAACCCAATTTGGAGGCTATAGTACAGATCACTGCCAGCATTTACTAGATTAAGACTCGATTCAAACTTAACAGCTAGCAGTTGTGTCTGTTGTGTCCCCCTAGACCATCTTTGTGTTTGTATCAGGCTCTTGCATGCAGGTTATAAGATAAGATGTGCTTGTTCTGAAACAAAATCAAGGGCAGCAGCAGTGTTAGCGCGCCTTGAAGGGAGTGTATGTAAGTGTGAGGATTATGATGAGCAAAGTAAAGACCGTTACCAAATATTGGTGTCATGGTATGAGGTGCATAAAGGAAACATGTTGCCATCATTCTTGTTTTATTCTAGTTATCCTTCTTAGCAGTTTTACCACTGTGTCGACTGCAGCTTTGGCACTCATCTGTGCCACAAGTTGGCCCCTGGTTGGAGCTGCTTGGTACATGAAAGACAGAGGGATGGGAGACAAGACAAAATTTTTCACAGAAAGGGTCATTGGGCACTGGCAGAGGCTGCCCAGGGAGGTGGTTGATTCACCTTCCCTGGAGGTGTTTAAGGCACGGGTGGACGAGGTGCTAAGGGGCATGGTTTAGTGTTTGATGGAAATGGTTGGACTCGATGATCCGGTGGGTCTCTTCCAACCTGGTTATTCTATGATTCTATGAAATCAATGGAAGCGTATGTTCTTATAGCCTCCACTGAGTCAGCAAACTCCCTACTGTCTGGAAGGAGTTCTCTCCAGGGCCATGGGAAAGTGCTCCATCCTTGAGTCAATTTAACTTGGTCTAATTACGGTAGAAAGGAGATAGTCCTGCATCTTGGGGTTGAACCACCTGAAAATGAGTCTTCTTTTTCATTCCTTGTACAAATACCTGGTATAGTATATAACATTTGAAACAATTATTTGGCTGAACAGCTTCTCTCTTTCTTGATGTATTAAAGACACCTGCTACTTCTTTCTAGTCTCAGAAATGTTATATTTTGTTGAGGGGAAAGGAAACAACCCTAGTAGCTGCTGATGGCAAAATTGTATACATAACAGCTGCTGAAGGGGGAGTGCGGATGGGATTAAAAACACAAAGGGACTGCCTGGGAAGATTACTTCAGAAAGTCACTTGGGGCTAAGTAATAATCCTAATAACCACTGCAAACAGTAAGTATTTTCCTCAGCACTGCTACTGCTCTGCCAGCTGGGGGAATGTCACAAATATGCAGTTTAGAGATTTTTTTTTTTGTAATAATAGAAACTGCATGTAGTAGGGAATATAATCTCAAAGCATTTACTTATCTAAGAAGTGTCTCTGGTCCTGTAAAATCTGTGGTGGCAATGAGCTTGTATTTAGCTTGTGCAGCAGAATCTGTGCTCTGGATTCATCCTGGTAGGACTTTTGTTTACTCAACACCCATCTCTGTCTCTCTCTTCTGCCTCTTTCTGCAAGCATGTGTTGGTGTGAGACAGATGCTTGTTCCAACTCACTTTTCAACAGATGGCAGAGCAGACAGCATGGTGTCCAATGTTTCCTTGTATAAGGAATTTATAAATGAACATTCTCTCAGATACTGATCCTCTAGCAAAGAATTTTCAGGTACTTTACCTAGATATGAGTATGCATAAACTTCTTTCAGTTCCTTGCAGAGTCCGTGAGGTGAATCTTTGACTTGTACCTGTAGGTTATTTTGAGTTTCAAGTTATAAAAGACCTTTTCTACTTATTCACACTTTAAGGAAATGGAAAGGGGGAATAAGACACAAGAAAATTGCAAACTCAAGCTGTCCCCTAGTAAGTTAAGATTAAGCAGCTAAAATACTTAGCATGAGGAGTAGAATACTTCTAAAGTGCTGCAAACACCTCTCAGGCACTGTAAGACTTTGGTCTTTTCAGTAAGAGAATTTCTTGTGAACCAAGATTTTTTTGCTGATTCCATGAATAACAGGTAAAGGGCACTGAAAAGGGGGGTGTGAAAAGAGCAATCTTTTCCCTTGTGTTTTTGTACTCCCAAATTATATGTTCCCATCTGCTGATTAACACATTGTAAGAGGAGGAGGAGGAGGAGACGGTCTTTCTGCACTGTACCTGGCCAGTGCTTATCACAAGGGGATCTCCATCCTTCCTAATGGGAATAGATTTTTGTATTGTGGGTGCCAACCTCAAGTGTCATAAAAAATTAAGGATTACAAGAACAAATGTATAGTTCTTGTTATTGAAAACACTTACTCTGCTTTTAGTTTTTCCTCTTCCCCATTTCTTAATAGTGGGGATTCCTTCCGAATGACTCTGGGAGCTAAGGCTTAAAAAAAATACTATTTAAACCCAGCAATGCTTTATGTAAAATTGAGGGAGAATGTCGAGAGAAATTTTTGAAGCTATGGATTGGGAAGCTAAGAAAAGGAAGATGTATGCTAAACTAGAGTGACTTAGTGCATGAGTTTGCTTTCTTCTACTATCCTGTCTCCTATGTTGTTATTGCTCTAATAATTGGAGCTCAGTAACAGTGGTTTTGCTACTCAAACTGGACCTAGAAATGTAATTAGCCAAGGGAGAGGGCACATAGAGCTTCTGGTAACCACTGCAAGAGATCACTTACATGTTGAGCTCCCTTAGGTTTCAGTACTCAACTTGACCAGTGGATGTGAGAACCCCTCAGTACTATCTGGGCTGAAACATGATTTGTTCTCTGAAAGCAGGATGAGCTGGAGTTAAAAGCAGTGGCAGCTCTGTGACAGCCTCTGTGAATGTCAGAAGTTTACAGTGTTTATCTTTGCTGGAGGCAGAATGTTAGCAGGTTATAAATTCAGTTTGGGTTTCCGTGGAAGACAAATCCAGATTTTCTGTTCTGTTCTCTCTTCCTGCTTTTATTAATGCCTATCTTTCCCCCCGCCTTTCTTGCCTTTCCTGTAATCCCTAAACCAGTGCTATTAACATTCAGTGCTGGAGAAAGCAGTTTTGTCATGAGTTATATTAGGAGGTTAAATGACTATCTCTGAGACTTTAATAGTGGTGTCCAAGCTTCACAGAAAGCATCTCTTTTTCATTTTCTTTTAAAATAAATAAAGGGACACTTGACACCTCAAGAGGACTGGTAGTGCTAACAAAGGGTTAAGCACAAAAATGAACCTAAACCAAAGAGCGCTGTCACTGGAACATCCCAAAGCACATTGGATTTCTGTACTGGAAAAAAAATATATAAAATGCAGCTGACAGCATCCACCTCGTGCCTTGCAGCTGAGCTCTTCAAAGCTTCCTAAGTGATATGAAGCACCTATTCCCACTGAAATAAAAGACAGCTGATTTTCCTAGTGTCTCAGTGAATTTCAGTTACATAAGAACCACTACAATAGAACGGGCCCTGAGCAGTTTTGAATCCCAGGGTTCTTTATTGGCAATGGAAGGAATTTATATAGTTTTGATGGACAGTGAAGTCACCAAAATATGCAGTTTTGGGGAAGCTGAGTTCAGTCAAATTCAGCTGACAGAGAAGGTTTCAGAAATAACAGAAATATTATCAGCTGCTCGCAGAATTAGACCTATATTCAAGAAGCTCAAAACATTCTGGTCTTGAGATTCTTAGGGATTCAATTACTGCATTTTCAAAGTAAAATATTTCAATTTTTTGTTTGCTTGTTTGTTTTCACGTGGCATTTTTTAGTTTTCTCAAATAGAACAGCATTCTAAGAAGTGAAAGGAAGAGGGGAAGGAGGGAAGAGCAAGGCCTGGAGATTAGCTCTTTTGACATTTTAAAGAGTGTTTACCCTTTTGTACAAAAGCTGTTTACTGAAGGCCTTTTCTGTGTACTCCATGAGAAAGAAAATGCCTGAAGAAGAAAGGATGCTCAGAGAAGCAAGATCTTTTCTTTTACTGATGATTAGACAATGATGTAAATATAGAAATGAAAGAAAATAAAAATCTTGCGTGGATGGCCCTTTGGTCTAGCCTTCAAATCTGAAATACTACTATTAATAGTAATTTGTTACCTAATATATATAGCATTTAAATTCTTTTGCTGCTTACCTGCACGTATGGCTTGCAAATGAAAACATGTTACAGCAAAGAGGTGGCCGTGTATAAGCCCAGGTGGAAATCTCCTTGCTAGATTAGGACGGAGGCAATCAGGGCTCCTGGGGCTTGTGTGGAGTCGTGCAGGAAGCCTGGAGCTGATACCTGAACCCCCATGTTCCCTAAGCAGAGCTGTAGGTGCTTAATCACACTTACTTTGTTCATGTATTTTGCAAATTAAAGGAGTGTATTTGAAAGGTCAACATGGCTAAACAGGTCATACTCTTCTCTTCTGCTTTTGGCTTCTCAAGTAGGGCCAGCAATGAGGCTTTTAAGGAATGCTGTTTTGCCAGGCAGATGTCTGTCCTGTTGATTCAGAGCTGTGGTGAGTGTAGCAACTCGTTTCGCATGGAAAGATGAAAGGAAAAAGATTTAGTTAATAAAACAAATCTTGCTTAATTGCTGTGGTTAGTCTCCTGCCTGGATTTTATGGGTTCCTGCAGCTGGCTTTAATCTCCTGATTTACTCTGGGAACAAAGAAGGAAAGGAGTGAACTTAAATCATGGCAGGAAGAAGCTGAAATTTTTTTGGCAGAACTCGGGAAGGTTAGAGACTTACTGGAAAGTGCAGCCCAGAAACAGGCCACCAGGAGAGGGTCCTTCGGTTTCGGAAGGTACAGTTAAAGAATTTCTTACTACGTGACCTTTACAATCAGTAATGTCAAGGGCCGCTCCTCTGGGCAACTGAGGGAGGATTAGCAGAGTTGCAAGAAGCATTGAGGCTCCAGAGAAGGCTGACCAAAAGGGGTCAGTGTTTGTTCAGTTGAAACACTAACTTGATAAATCCAAAGAGAGGAGGAAATGCAGAGGATTTAGCACCAGCATCCTCTCCCTTGCCCAACATGGTGAAGTAACGCATGCCTGCGTTCGGCTCGCGTGACCCGGGGACGACCATACTGATGAGATGATCCCCCTGGTTAGACTGAACCTGCATCTGTCTCTAATATTTACGTTTCATATATTTCCTAAAGAAAAGTCTTCTGGCACAGCAGCTTGGACAACAGATGTGAGCTGAAGAGACTGTCTGTACAAAGCAGTGGTCACTGATCTAAAACCAGACTGCAGTCAGATGAAAATACAGCATGCCGAGAATAGCATGGCATTTAAGAGGAACACAGAAGATGCAGAGCTAAGTATAACCCTCTGAAAGCAAACCGTCTTATAACCCTCTCCAACTAAACAGTCTAACAGGAACCCAAAGGTTTAGTGTCTGAAAAACTATTCCAGATATTATGAAGCTCACTGATTAGAGGAATTTAGTATTGATTTGGGTTTTTATTCGTTAGCGCAGCCTTCTCTCCCACACTGCTGTGTAAACTTTCTGTTGCAGTGCAGTTTGACAGTACTGCTAACCCCATGTAAGAGGGACCTGCTGCTGCTGAGGATACTGTCTTGTCCCCCCTCCACTGTTTGCTTTGTGCTTCTGCACCTCCCTGGCACTGGCATAGCTGCCGATCTGATCTTGCAGTGAACCATCCAGGAAGCTGAATCATCCACTGATTAATGTTACCAACTTAGCTTGCCAGTGCCAGCTAAAGGGAGTTAGGGACGTGTACAGCTAGGGACTCCTAATCAGCTTCGTGTCTGGTTACCCTACCTGTAAATCCAAACTTTTCCTGGTAATTTACTTACGTGTATCACAGCAAACCCAGGCAATGCAGCCCCACTTGGCTCTGTGCTTTGAGGATGACCTTCGCTGCAATAAGAGAGGTGATGCTCTCTAGGGTTATCATATGGCAGCAAAATCATACAGCAGCAAAATCATACAGCATGTGAAGAGCTGTGTGGAGTACTTAGCACTCTGCCCCCTCTATTACTCTTCTGCAGGTGGCAGAGCCTTTCCATGGCCATAGGAGTTATGCAAGATTAAAATTTAAATTTAAATAGAAAACTATGGTTTGAGCTCCTCAAATCGTAAGCCACATCTTCAGCTCTGGCTGACTCAATTGCCTTTCAGTTCCTGTCTTTATCAGCTATACAGTGTTATATGTCAACACTGCTGAGAGTTTTAAGTTGAGGACAGTGAAATGGAATGTCTAGATTTTCATCTGTAGTTGATCAGAATGTATTAATTAGAAGCATCATTTCTAAGCTTGATGTATTAGGAAAATAAGGTGCTGAATGGAAATAATTGTATTCAACTAGAAGCTTTGATTTGGACATGAAATATTTGCTTGGAAATTGCACGTTTACACAAGTGTGTTTGCTTTGAGATTGTGTAAGTAAATATTTTTACTTGGTCTTCACAAAAATTAAGAATTTATTTCTACATAAGCTATTGTAGACTTCATCTGTAATGTCTTTGAGGTGCTGCTTGTTCTGCATGCTAGCAAAATGTTCTAATTCTCCATCTGAGAAATTTGAAGAGAAACAGTTATTTTGAGACAAAGTTGAGGCAAGTATTTCCTGTGCTATGAATAATAATCTGAGAAGCTCAAGCAAGAATGTCTTTCACTGGTCTGGACACCATGTGTTCCTAAAGCTTCAAAACCCCATTCAACTGGAGTCCTCTATCCAGAGTGGGACTGAGGCTGACCTTTGGTATTCTGTGCTGTTCTTAATGATGGTCTTTTTTCCATCGTTCCATTGCAAGGTCTGCTTTTGTCCAAAGATCAAAAAACTGTGCTTAACTTCAAGCAAATCAAACAATCAAACTCGCATAAATGAGCTGCAGCCCAGAGGTTTTGTGCATATGTAGGTGGCTTGCTTAGCAGGGTCTGTGTTTAGATCCAGAAAAAGGAAAGCATCATTTTTGTTACTGGGCAGTAGACTTGGGGCCTTGGTTTGGTTACAGCTGCTGTGGAGTGTGTAGCCAAACTGACAGGGACTGTTTAGTTACATCCACAGTAAATACAATAAGCGTCTAGAATACTGTCGGATAGGAAGATTCTGGTCCACTTGGGGTGGAAGTTCAAGCTGACGATTTATGGCTAATGGACACTTCCAGGTTGTAGAGCTGTTCAGAAAAACATCTGTGTGAGGACAACCATCTACTCATGCTTAAGCAGGCATGGCAAAGGGGAAGATTATCTAGTTATAATGGGGAGCCACGCACTAGGGAAACCTGGAGTACTTCAGCTGTTTGTCATCTCTGTCTGTTGTCACCGTACCTGCCTCCCTTAAGCAAACACGGTAAATGTATATATACTGCATTGATTAGGTGGATAAGTACAGGAGACTGTCAAGCAATTTGGCCTCCAGGACCCCGGCCTCGGGGTTTATTGAGGTAGTATAACTTACAAATTTTTATGTACAAAGTTGGCACTATTGATTTAAAAAAATTAATATTTAATCACAAAGCATACAACAAGGTCAGCGAATCTTTGGTGAGGGATTAGATAGACTTTTCCTTGCTAGCACTCAAACACTAAGTAAACAAAAATTTAAGTGAAAACATTAGTAGCATATGCATACAGGCTGCATTTAAAAATGCATGGAGCTCAGTACTGTCTGACTTAATTCTGATTCATCCATTGACCTTGTTACATAAAACTCGATGCCCTTTTTAGAGGGAGAGTTGCAAATTGTGCTTCTGCATATTTATTTAGGAAGTTCAATCTTCTGGGTGTTCATACCCTAATTCCAGTGCTAAGTGCAATCACAACATTGATTTTTCTCACTAAACATAACCTAGTTTACCCTGGGATGGAATTTTTTTGTTTAATGGGCTTTATATAATGGCATATGTGAAAACCACTCAACTTAATGCCCCATACTGTAGTTAATTAACAAAATGGCAATGTAGCCATCATCTTTCGTCCTCTGGCAGTGTATTTTACCACTAACCTTGGCCATACAAAATCTCTGTCCTAATTAACAGGAGCTCAGGTATTGACTATGTCAAGCTACATGGTGGAAAGAGCAATTTGCAGCCACTAACAGAATTGTAATTCCATTGAAAATCCAAACATGAGGAACCTTATTTTGACTGACTTTATGCCATTTCAGAGCCCATCTTGAGGAACAGCTGAACAAAGTATCTAAATGGTCAGTTTTTGCTTCTCTCCAATTGCTAAATCCTAAAATACATAGTTGCTATCCTAAAATACATCCAAACATGTCTCTGGAAACCAGTGGATGTGATCTATCTAGGCTTCTATAAAGCCTTTGACACAGTCCCCCACAACATCCTTCTCTCTAAATTGGAAAGGTGGATTTGATGAGTCGACCATTTAGTGGATAAGAAACTGGTTGGATGGTCATATTCAATGAGTAGTGGTCGATGGCTCAAAGTCGAGACGGAGAGTGTCCCTCAGGGGTCTGTACTGGAACTGGTGCTGTTTAAGATGTTCATCAATGATATTAACAGTGAAATTGAGTGCACCCACAGCAAGTTTGCAGGTGACACCAAGCAGTTACCACACCAGAAGGAAGGGATGTCATCCAGAGGGACCTGGACAGGCTGGAGATGTGGGGCTGTGTGAATCTCATGAGGTTCAACAAGGCCAAGTGCAAGGTCCTACACCTGGGTTGGGGCAATCCCTGATTTCAGTACACGATGGGGGATGACGTGATTGAGAGCTGCCCTGCAGAGAAGGACTTGCAGGTGCTGATAGATGAGAAGCTCAATATGAGCCAGCAACATGTGCTCACAGCCCAGAAGGCCAACCATGTCCTGGGCTGCATCAGAAGAAGGGTGGCCAGCAGGGTGAGGGAGAGGATCCTGCCCGCTTATTCCCCTCTTGTGAGATCCCATCTGGAGTATTGTGTCCATTTCTGGAATCCTCAACATAAGAAGGAGATGGAGCTGTTGGAACGGGTCCAGAGGAAGCTACAAAGGCAACCAGAGGGCTGGAGTACTTTCCATACAAGGACAGGCTGAGAGAGTTGGACTTGTTCAGCCTCGAGAAGAGGAGGCTCTGAGGAAGTCTTACAGCAACCTTCCAGTACATGAAAGCTGGGGAGTGATAGGACAAGGGGCAATGGGTATAAACTGGAGAGGGGCAGATTTAGACTAGACATTAGAGAGAATTTCTTCATGGTGAGAGGGGTGAGGCCCTGGCCCAAGCTGCCCAGGGAAGCTGTGGCTGCCCCATCCCTGGAGGTGTTCAAGGCCAGGTTGGATGGGCCTTGGGCAGCCTGATCCAGTGGGAGGTGTCTCTGCCCATGGCAGGGGGTTTGGAACTGGATGATCTTTAAGGTCCCTTCCAACCCAAACTGTTCTATGAGTCTTTGTCCTCAAATGCATTCTACCAAAAATGTACTGATGGATTTCTAAAGATTTGAGGATTGGTGGGGGGTTTACTTATTAATGAAATGTTTATTTGTTGTCCACTTGTTTGAATTGCAATATGCTGGGACACTTAATTGGACTTAAAGCTTTAATGAACTTGTAGTAACAGATTTGATTCTCCCCTTTTTCTGTTTAGATTTCCAAGTAATTCAACTGAAGGCATTAGAGTTACATCAGGTTTGTGCTAGATTTACTAGAGTGACACGGTAATCTCTGAATCCATGGTGTTTCATGTTACAAACAAGAGGATTAAACTCTCATGCTTCTATACTGAGAAAAAAAAAGATTTTCTTTTCCAGTGCCTTAAATAACTTGTGTTTTGTGTCAGTATTGAAAAACTGCAACAAGAAGACAGGTACTCTCAATCATTCATGACTACATTTTTAAAGTGTTTTAGTGCTAGAGCTGCAAAAAAAAAAGTTTTTCCAAGGAACTTAGATGTTGGGTCTTCATAGAAGTCAGGAAGGTATTGACATCTTGTTAGATAATAACTTCTGCTCAATAAGTAACATTTTGTGCAGCATAAGTATTTTAGAAAACTGTGTTTTTTAACTGCGCTTTAGTCTCTCTGCTGTGGTGAAGTGAGTTCCTCCCAAGTAGAGACCATGATGAACGTGCTCTGATGGTGTGAAGTTAGGCAGCCCTTTGCCTTCTCTATCCGATGCTGAGGCAAAACTACTCACAGAGCCACGTACTTGTAACCGACATTGTGCTCTCCACATACTCATCGTCTTGCATGAGTCTGGTGGAAGTTTGTCCCTCAGTGTCTTTTGAAGAGAAATTCTGTATAAATATCTTTATTTCTCATTCCTGATGCTTTTTAATAGCACTGAAGATCTTTAAGTGTTCTGCACCCAGATAGCATCTTTGTTGTGGCTTCTTTTCAGAAATGTTCCTTAATTAAGGAAGTGCTCTTTAATTAACCCTCCATACAGTTATTGCTAAGGTTATTAGCATCACTAGGTAAACACAGTTAACTTTTTTTTTCAGTTTTGACAACTAACAGTGGCAGAAACTTGCATCTGATAAGAACATCTCTGAGTTATGAAGTCTTGTCTTAACCAACAGCTGTGTTCTCTCAAGGCTGGAGATTTCAAACAGAGATTTCCCTGGGAATCTGTCACCAAGAGGGAATTGTCAGGCAGAAGAGCAACAACCTGTCTACTGATATCTGGAGGAATATCATATGTAATAAAAAAGGATTATTTAAAAAACTCCAGTGAAGTATTCCTCTCTGCAATGATTAGGCACAAGTTTGCCTTGATGTGGATCATTAGAACCTTCCTGTGTCTTCTGCGTTGGGACAAATTTCTCTTTGGGTGAAATTATTGCCAGAGTAGAGAGAAAAACCTTCTGTGCCATTTTCCTATAGGTTCAGTCTTAATCATAATTCTAGCCTGTTGTTGGCAGAAAAGATAAAGACAAGCACTTAGCTGACTGTCCTAAAAAAATGATATGATGCCTTAGACCTGCACTGATGATACCACTGTCTTGTTTACTGATAAATTAGAAATGTAACTAACACTTAGCCTAAAACTGCTATATTGAGATTTGCATGCCTGAGCTACATGTGGAAGATCACAGTCCTGAATGACTCTCCTGTAAACTTTTTTACAATTGCTGTTTCCAACAGGGCAAAGGTGAAGAAAGGTGTAAACATTCTGAGTGCAAGGACAAGTGACCCCCAGCAGTGGGATGTGAAACAAGAGGTGGGGAACGGTGGAAAGCATTCAACCACAACAGTTATTTGTCAGAGGATAGCACCAAGTTCAAGGAACAGGTATGAAACTTCATATTCTCGGCACATTAAACTCATTTATATCCATGATATCATTCGTTGGTTGAAAGGCTTAGGGCTCATATTACCACTACTCATAGCTATTAAACCTGTAGCCTGGAAATCTGGAGACACTTACATTAACTGCAGTACCATCTGCTGATCTGTAACAGGGCATCTCTGTTTCCAGGTAATAAAATTTATCAGTTTAAATTAAAAAAATTAATAGAATAGGCCTACGTTGAAAGGGGGGGTGGAGGAGGAGGTGAGAGGGAGCATCATTTTGGCATGAATATGAATATCTTTAATTTTAAAGGTTTTTACTGAACATAATTTTTTGACCTAATAGTTTTGACCTTGTTTCTCTGAACGTATCACAGCCTCTGTGGTTGGTTCATCAAGCAAGCAATGAATTCTTCCACAGTGAACCAGTGTAACTTTCAAGCGCTGATACAGGATAATTTAAACCTTTCAGTATTTACTGTTTTATATGTAATGCAGAAGAATCCCCTTTTGCACACAGTTCCTTCTTCCAGAACTGGTGGTTCCTGTGCCAGGCTGTGCCCTGGCAGCTGTCAGAGGCAGAGCAGTGCACTCCAGGGAGTGCCTGCTTTCCTCTTGAATATGCTTTTACTGAGATTTGGTCTAGTTGTTCCACAGACAAAAAACCAGTGCTTTTCCAGTAAGTGTGATTGTCTTCTGTAAAACATACTGAAGTCATTTATTGCTGCTTTCAGTGGAAATAATTTTGCTCTTGCTGGGTATCATCTTAACAAATTCTCACAATGCTGCTGTACATTAGTCCATGCTGAGCATTTTCCCTGTACAGATCTAAGCAATGCTTCCCTAGCTCTGCACTTATTATTAGCCTCAAACCTGGGCTTATTGAAGAGTATCATAAAATCTTCAATGGATGCTGGGTGAGTTATTGCTTTCCCATGCAGTTGGTTTGTACTGTTTTCAGGCGCAGAAACCTGAGCAGATTTTAACATTTGTATTCTGCACCCAGTCAGAGTGCCTGGGAAATATTAGATTCTATAAAGTGTGGAAATTTCTCTTGTCATGAGCAGCTCACTGATTCAATGTATTTACACTTGGTATTATTGCAGTTAGTGAGATTTTCAGCAGAGAGGTTGGGGAGGGGAAAGGAAAAATACATCCTTTGAGCCTGCCAGAAGTGAAAAACCAAAATGGTTTGAAAGAAAGAACGTGGCTTCTAAACAGCACATAACTCTGAGTATATTTGCAACTGTGGAACTATAATAGCCAGGTTATCAAACCCCAATTAAATCTTCTCAATCCAATTTGCATGAAGTCTAATTAACCCATAAAAATATTTTTAGCACTAATTATGCAAATAAAAGTCAATGTTTTAATTAATGCCTCTTTCATTTGTGTATGTAAATAGTTGCTGTCTTCTGAAAGCATGATGAACCTGGGTTTGAATGAAATGTTTGTGTACAAGGGAAAGCTATATAGGGAAACCTGGGCGTATGCGTTCTGAGATCCCAGTAAGAAATCAGACAATGTAGTGGGCATTACAATTACTTGGAGCCCTCTGCGCAGAGCACAAATATTCTATTAAGTGAATTTAATTTGGTTGAGAATTGTAAGTCCCTAATGGGATCTTCCTATGCTGTCACCAGCTTTTTCAGGCTAGTTTAGTAGCAGTGCAATACACTTGGGTGATGTACAGTTGTGTAGCAAGGTCAGCATCGATGTGCAGTACTGCTCTGGAGTACCAGCATCAACACAGGCTGATCACAGCAAACTCAGCCAACTCATAAATATGTTGGTTAATATAAGCAGAGAGGTGTTTTCCACTGTCTTTGCCAAAGAGCTTGTGAAAAGAAAGTAAATGAAAGTTTGTAGTTCCAGAACACTTTATAAGCATTCACACAGCTTGTTGAGAAGATGACAGTATGTTATTTTTACTCACATGACCAGCTGCTTCTTCCACAGCTCAGAGAATCACCTAGCAGGAGAGGAGAATGAAGGGTGTTCTACAGTTGTGCTTTGTTCTTCGGTTGCAACCAACAAGAGGAAGTTGGTTCTCCCCTTGTATTGTCACAGTTGTCCCCAGTTGGTTGTGAAGTCAGTCAGAATATGACCTAAATTCATAATAGTGTCTCAGTGCATTAGAGTGTTGCATTCTACGAACTGTTTTGTGGTACCCAGATAAAACTGCATCCAGGATTCATTCTGACCATAAAGGCCAAGGTGACGTGCTGAGTTGTTATGTACGTGAACAGCAAATTCTGACCTTCTCTGTATGCTCTCATTTACGTGGGAATCTCCCTTATGTGCCATGGAGAACTACTGCATCCCTGGAAACAAATGCCCATTTTCAACAAATCTGCTTATTTTTGTTTCCGATGTTGCTTTTCCTTTCTTGCATATTTCTACTACCATTTGTGTATGGATATAACTACATTGTAAGCACTTTGAAACAAGTAGCTTATATCTGAGTGCAACACCACTTAGCAGCTAATACATCTTTCACATTATATAAATAATAAAAAACAAGAGACATATTTTAGATACATCATATCAATAATTGTTTGCCATTTGAGAATTTAAGTGGGTCATGGCTTTTTCTTACTTTTCTGAGTAACATTTGTTCTCTTTGAATTTGTGCTGCTAAAACCAAGAGACATAGCTTCTTAGCTTTATTCAGAAAGACTTTTATAGGAAGGAACTGAAAACAGCTTGAAATCAGCAGTGTTTGTGTGCCTCATAATGCAATTTGTGCTGAGACTCAAGCAACTATTGATGAGGATAACAAGTGTTGATTGGTGAAAACAAGGCTTAAGCTACTTGTTGGTCACTTGTTTTCCCTTGTTGTCTCTCATTTATGGAGAAAAGCTGGTAAGTTCAAAACGTGTGCTTAAGTAAGATGAAGAGATATTTTTGTTTACTGTTATAACTGTCTCTGTACCTTAGTCTTGCCTGTGTTTGGTTCTGCCCTAAGTCTGTGTGGTTGATTTATGATGGACTGCATCTCCCTGAGAGCAGCTTCAGTGAAAGGGCTTGTATTTGCTGTGTAGTTTATTCTGATTGTCACCACCGGGTGTAGGAGCTGTTCCGAGACAGAGCACAGGTTATTTTTAACCTACCTCATTTTCATAGGCTTGGTTTGGGTTTTCTTGTTTGGTTTGTTTGTTTTTTAATAGCATACCCACACCGGCTAGTTGGCTGTCAGCTGTGGGGATGAGAAAGATGGATTAAGGGCAGGAGCAAGAAGTATTAGAGGAATTTAATAAACTGGCCTCTCTGCCAAAGCTAGAGCGTTCTATAACTGCGGTGTCAAGAAATAAGAAGCAGCAAGGGGAGCTAATCTAGGCCTAAATCCTCTTCCTCCTTGAAACCTGGAAACAGTCTGGAACAAGCTGCCTTCAGTCCGTTCTTGGGCTGATATTTCTGCCTGTGCATGTTGTACTTTCTTTACAGAGGAATGGAGTCACTCAGTGCTTTTGATTTCTGTCAACTGGGTAGAACAACTTAGTGTGGGAGAACAGAGGGATGTTTAGAAAAACTGACATAATGGAAAACTGCTGTGATGTAGCACTTTATCCTCTTGGCCTTGAACCTTTTGAGAGGCCCATGGGCTTACAGCTCTCTCCAGCCATCTGTCTGATAAAGAAGCAGACTCACGAAGAGTGCTTCCAGATGTTATGTTTATGTTTCAGGCTGTGTCACAATCATTTATTCCCCCCTCCCCGCTGCACGCACACACTTGTTTTAGTTGGTTTTGGGGCTTTTTTAACACTGTCTGGGTGTGATTGTATTCACATGGAAACATCTAATGAAGTTACCGGGTTGTGTTTGATATCGCTGGGGCATGGAGGAAGGCAACAAAGCCACAACAGTTCTGTGCAGGTCTCTTCTCTGTCTGCAGGACCATATGCTGCCACAGGATGAATTCTCTTGTGACTGAAAAATAAAAGTAAAGCATATATGTACAACATGCCTCAAACTTGAAAAACTGTAAGCCATGTGGTGTGAGTGTGTCTCGCTATACCTGAAGACAGTCAGTCTGTGCCCAATATATGGGCACAGAGGAAAGTATTCACACATTCTGAGCAGGGGGTAATTAATTCTTTTAGAATCTAGGTCATCTTCCCCTGGCACAGTTTTGGGTCAGAGTGATTTGCAGAGCTCAGCAGAGTGGCAGTGGTGTCTGCTGACCTCAAAACCTTGCAATCTGAGTGGAGGACACCGGTTTTCACAAGGACTCAGAGGTTTGGTGCTCACAGTTCAGGATTTTTTCGTAACAGTTGTTTATCCTTGTGAGTGATAATTGAGGCAAGGTCAGAACAGAGATGGTGGTTGTCACTCCTGTAGTAGTACATGGTTAGGAAATTGCATACATCTTCAGGTCACTTTTATGTCTGCAGAAACTGGTTTGTACAAACCATAGAGATACTTTGGGAGGAAGACATCAGTCGTGGATTTCTTTTACCAGTGAACCCTGGAACAGAAACAATTTCCATTCATTTATGAGAAAGTAACATATGACCAGACATCACTGTCTTCTGAGTGTTTTGTTTTAAGCATCATGCGTATTTTGGTGCAAATTAGGTGCAGCCTTTTAGACTGTTGGCAAATTACCAGTGCAACCCTCAGAGCTTCCAGAGCTTGTCATTCCAGTGATGTGTGTCTATCTGTTTAAAATGACATGTGGGAACGTATGCATGTAGCTGTTAATAGCAGGATTGGGAATAATATACCTAAGCCTTTACCTACAGCTTTAAAGATCTTTTCCCTCCACCCTTTCTCACCTGATTTCCCAAACAATTTATCTCTGCTTGCTGTCTTTGCATTTTAAGATTTCTCTTTATGTTAAGATGCCTGCTTTGGGTCAAATTAGGGCACAGATGTCTCCAGCGTACACTGTAGGTTCCAAAGATGCACTGGACGTCTGCACATATGGTAGAGGATCAGCCAGCTGTGCCTTGTAACAATATATTTTCTAGGGCACAGAAGACTAGGGTTAGAAGGTTGCTTCCCAAAGGAGCCTTTCATATGGCTCCTCTTTTGCTGCTTTGAATGTCAGGAGTATTTATCAAAGCCCCGAGCTAGGGAAGGAGGAAGGATGAAGAATGTCTCTCATGTCTCTTTCAGGAGTAGGCTGCCTGCAGGAAGGAGGTGGAAGCTCCGTTGCTGTTGTCCCGCTCTCTGTCGGCCACAATGTCTGAGCAAGTGTCTGCACAAACTGTCTTTAGAGGGAATAGCTGTTTCTTACGCCTTACTGTCTTGCTGGGTACTTGTGGGAGCATAGCAACTTGTTGAACCTTACGAATCCAGACTGGTTTTGACTTAATGGACAACTCTCACTTGCATTAAGGAAAAGGGAATTCTGTGGGAGCCCTCATGGACAAAGACTCTCACCGAGCCTGAAGGACCCTTTCTTTTCAAGGATCAAATTTGAGATAACTATAGCAACTGTCATAGCAACAACATATGTCAATCTAGTTTTCACCTAGCATCTACCATTGCAAGGACCTGATCCATGACTAGAGTGTTGGCCCTGCCATAATCCAAATAAATAACAACGCTGTTATCAGTCAATTGTTTCAGTAGAAATTCGTGTTTATCTTGTCATCAGCATAAATACCTGCTCTACAACAGACAAAGACTGAGTCAGAAAACCAGCACAATCTGCATAAGTGTTGTGGAAGATAGTAATAGAAAGCATTACTTTCTTGTCAGGTATGTTGCAACATTCTCTCTTCTGTTTGAAATTCAAGGAAAGGTATTATAATATAAGATGAGGGTTTTGAAAACGTGTTTTTAGGCCCTATTAGAATTAATTTTCCTGTTGAATTTCAACAGAACTGGTGGTCAATTCAGTCCTGACCATTCCAAAAATACCATGTTATTCTTATATATAAACCTTAGCATAGTGTGAGCCAAGATTGTAAGGCATTCCCATGAGTTTTCTCTCCAAGAAAAAAAACTAATTAGTAGAGATGAGATAACAAAATGCATGATATCAGATCTTTCCATAATCTCTACAGATGTTCCAGCCGAGTTCCGATAAATTCTTTTTTTTTTTTTATTCCCTCCTGTCTGCTTCAGAGTTCCCAGGTCTGTTGGGAAGCAGAAGGGCTGAAGCGCCAAAAGAAAGGTCATTCTTCACATATTTCTTGCCCAAATGAAAGCATCAGATTTGTTTGCTCAGCAAATCTGTATAGTTTGGAAAAGCTTTTTACATGCTTATCAAAACCAAATACTGGAGGCTTAGCCAATGCATTCAATAACCCAGCCTTGCTGAGGAAGCTGTCTTGCTTGCTGTCAGTGCCTTCCTTGCTTTCCCATCAGGTTGGATGTATTGTTTTATTTTGTGATTATGTAAATACAGCAGAGCTCTACACATAATAAATTGAATAAGATGTGCAATCGTGGAGTAATGGGACAAGAGCTTTATATCTGTTTCAAATTGATAGATGGGTTCAATAATAACTAATTCCTGGTGTCCAGGGTGAGATTATTTTTTGATATCCAACAAAGTAATCATTTCTCAGAGAGTGACTAGAAAACATATGGTCTGCTTTTCAGTCCATGACTTCTGTCTGAGCATGAGTTTTGCAGAGCTGCTGGAATATGCAGTAGGAAAGGTTGTCTGTCTCACTTGCATCTTCACTGAAAACTGCTGCGTTCTTTCCTCTTGCACACAGCAATCCCAATTGCTTTCCATTTTAATAAGCTGCAGTTTGTATCAAGGTTATCTGTGAAAATCTCCTACTGATGCAGCACATTCATGGACTGATACTTCTGATATTTTTTCTCATTGCACTTTAAATCATGAGTTCTAATTTGGGGTGAGATCAGCTCTTATTTATCTGTGACAGTTAGCATGGTTCGGGTGTTTTAGCAGCTATTGTAGTGCAGCCTTCCTTGTGATTTAGAGGCGGTAGAAGATAAGAGACAATAGATGAAGAATTGGGGGGTGGAATTTGTGCATGTGTATTTTTTCTCACACTGTCTTTGAAGCAGAAACATCTGCTGAAAGCCATAAACAGCTGAGTTCAGCAATACCACATCAGGCTGCCAAGCAACTCTGCTTTCCTCTGTAACTTTCACAGCAAAGGAAATAAATCAGTCAGGCAATAAAGAATGAAGAAAATTTAGGAAAAAGTGCCAAAAGGCAAACCTTTCTAGAATAAAGTGAATAAGATCTTTGTTAGTATTCAGCAGAGCAAATTGAAATATGTTTTTTTATACACATAAGCCCTCTGTACCATTGCTGCTTGAGGAGTTTCACGGTAAGAAAATTCCTCTGAACTCAAATCACTTAAAACTGGTCAGAAGAGACCTCTGGAAAATAGGCTACAATCTCATAAAAGATAATTAGATGGGTTTAATAATTTTTCTGATCTCATGTCAGATCAGAGGCAGCTAACCAATGACAGTGGTAAAGTATCACCATTTATCTGACATCTTTCCATTTCAAAAAACAATAGCACAAAAGACAAAGCACAGTATATTAGACAGGTGAACTGTTCGTTTCTGCACTGACTTACTGAGATTTACTTTTCCTCTCAAAGTTACTTTAGTTTGATGAGTTACTGCCTGTTTAAAGTACAGATAAAAATATCCTCTCTATTTCTTTCGTTTGTTATATAATAACAGTGATTGCTTCATGAGACAGGTGGAAAATTATTATATAGGTGCTAAGTCTTTGTTATAAATCTTAGAATTTAAGCAAGGTTGGTAAGAAAACCAGCAGATCATGGTAACTGCTGACTCGAAGTATTTTGCAGCGTGATGCTGCGGACTCCTACTCCCTGCTTGTAGCAGAGCTCTCCCTCCAGTCGCCCCTCGTGCTGTCACTTTGGTTCAGATCGTAAAGTTCTATTCCCAGTTGACCTGTGTATGTAATTAAATAAATGATGTTACTTGTGTACTTGCAGGTGGGAATAGTTAAACGCTGCTCCTGCTGCCTTCTTCATTCAGAGACCACATCATTGTACCTCTCACCAGGCCTAAATAATAGAAAGACAGAACTCAGGTGGTTTTTACACTCTGCAATTTTTTTTCTCACTTTTTAAAATACAAAACAAGTTTCGAAGTTTTTCTCTGCCATTACATCCATCGCCTATCCTCCAGTTGGAGGTGGTTTTAATGAAAAAATATTTTTATAAGCCCATTAAAATGATCATGTAAAATCACTTCTGTGATTAGTGCAGTATTTACAGAGGAAGTTGAGTCTTCATAAACACTTGGCAAACTTAAATTTTGTCTCATTAGCTGCAGTTTTATATTGGTTTAGCTCCAGTGGCTTGAGTGAAATTGATCTGCTGATTCTTACTTTGCCTTACATGATCATAAGATGCTTGCTTAAACTTACTTGTAATCACATTACTGGATACCGCAAATATGTTAGTTTGAATGCCAAACCAGCATGAGGTGCTGAACTCAAACAATTTGAAGACCTGAAGTGATAGTTGTTGTGTTAGTGCCTCGATCCAGGTGTGTTTGCTTCTTTGAGACACACATCTCGGGCTTAGGAAACCTTGATCTTCTTCAGTTGTCTTAGAAATATGCCTGCAATAGCTGCGGTGCTAAAAATTACCACTCTTGTCCTACAGCTCTCTAATGTATTTGTCACTATTTCCATGTGCTCGTCTGTCTCCATCCGTCTGCTGTCTCTCTCCTGCCATGCCAGTCGGCTTGCTGAAGCGGGCAGTATGTTCATTATTTGTACAATATGCAGCAGGGCTCTTGCCTATGGTAAGGCTCCTACTCTTCATCATCACCTCCATTATCTTGTTAATTCTATGTCTCTGCATGAAAATAGTTGAATGGATGCAGTGCTACAGACTAGGAGAAGTCTGGCTGAAAAGCTGCCTGGAGGAGGAAGACCTGGGGGTGTTGGTTGACAACCAACTGAACGTGAGCCAGCAGTGGCCCAGGTGGCCAAGAAGGCCAATGGCATCTTGGCTTGGATCAGAAACAGTGTGACCAGCAGGTCCAGGGAGGTTCTTCTCCCTCTGGACTCGGCACTGGTGAGACCGCTCCTCGAATCCTGTGTTCAGTTCTGGGCCCCTCACCACAAGAAGGATGTTGAGGCTCTGGAGCGAGTCCAGAGAAGAGCAACAAAGCTGGTGAGGGGGCTGGAGAACAGGCCTTATGAGGAGCAGCTGAGAGAGCTGGGGGTGTTTAGCCTGGAGAAGAGGAGGCTGAGGGGAGACCTCATTGCTCTCTCCAACTCCCTGAAAGGAGGTTGTGGAGAGGAGGGAGCTGGGCTCTTCTCCCAAGGGACAGGGGACAGGATGAGAGGGAATGGCCTCAAGCTCCGCCAGGGGAGGTTCAGGCTGGACATTAGGAAAAAATTCTTCACGGAAAGGGTCACTGGGCACTGGCAGAGGCTGCCCAGGGAGGTGGTTGATTCACCTTCCCTGGAGGGGTTTAAAGGACGGGTGGATGAGGTGCTGAGGGACGTGGTTTAGTGTTTGATAGGAATGGTTGGACTCGATGATCCAGTGGGTGTCTTCCAACCTGATGATTCTATGATTCTATGATTTCCTGATGGGAAGCATATTTGAAACTTTTGCAGACTGCTATGAGAATACTAATTTGTTGCGTGACTACTAATAGGCCACGGTACCAGTGCTTCAGACTGACTGGAGCAGTGTTGTTGTTCTTCAGGCACCTGTGAGCACTGTTAACTAACCCAGCAGTTTATGTAATTCAAGCTGGATGTAACACAACTATGCAAAACCAAGAACTTCTCACATTTGGTTATGATGGATTCCATTCAATTCCCCCTGTATGGTTTACATAGTAGATAGAGATAATCACAGAATCATAGAATAACCAGGTTGGAAGAGACCCACCGGATCATCAAGTCCAACCATTCCCATCAATCACTAAACCATGTCCCTCACCACCTCGTCCACCCGTTCCTTAAACACCTCCAGGGACGGTGACTCAACCCCCTCCCTGGGCAGCCTCTGCCAGTGCCCAATGACCCTTTCTGTGAAAAATTTTTTCCTAATGTCCAGCCTAAACCTCCCCTGGTGGAGCTTGAGGCCATTCCCTCTTGTCCTGTCCCCTGTCACTTGGGAGAAGAGGCCAGCTCCCTCCTTGCAAATTTAGAAAGTAAAAATCTTCATCTTTTATAGACAAAGCAACTCTTGCAGCCTAAAAAACTAGCTTGCATCGGAGATCATTGCAGTTCTCCACACATAACTGTCTTACACAAGAAAGAGTAGGTACTCTGTTGACTTCTATAACTTAATTTGTAAGTCATAATTTATCTACAATTCAGGCTACAAGGAGGAGACCTCTGGTATTTCATATTCTGGGAATGAAGGAAGATCTTGATTTTCATCATTCTCACTTTATGGTGAATATTATATGAACACTGACATTTTAAAAGGCAACCTTTTTTTTTTTTTTTTTTTTTTTTTGTTTAAGAGCTGTGCAACCACAGTTCCTTAAGTGTAAATCAGTGCAGAATTTTCTTGCTGTGTCAAGTGCTGGTATGAATCACCTGCTGGGAGGGAACATAGGAAGTGTTTGGAGCATACCATTTATTTCCTGGCATCTGAACAAGGTGAAGGTGGGCTTCTCTTTGGAAAGTTAATAGATGTGTCTAAGTTCTCAAAAAAAAATTATTATGATCCATCAAATCCTGGCTAAGTAAGACCCCGGCAGTCTGTTTCTTTCAGTAGGCAAGGCTGGATGATGAGGTCTCTAAGCATATTCTTTTGAAACACTATAAAAATTAAGAATGAAAACCGAAATGAGAGTAGCAGTATTATATGAAACTTGCCACTTTGTTTTCAATGCACTTTTTCCTTAAGCTAGGAAATTCAGTATTTTTTCCCGGGTGAAAAAAAAAAAAATCTGTGATGCATTCTTATTCCTTTGAAGGGTCAGAATGAGAAGTGTTAAGGGCTGATATAAATCAGTGTAGATCTGCTCAACAATGTACAGCAGCTTGTGCCACTGTCACTCAGGGGGGCCTCATGCAACCTTCCCATTATTACTTTGCCAACATGCTAGTAAATTCATGGGGAAACAAGTTTATTAAAGGGAACCGAGATGCTTGTTTTTGGAGAGATTGATGCTGAATTTGTGATTACTTGCCAGGAATTTCAGTTCCAGTTACATTTCCAGGAAAGAACCTTAGCTTAGTTGAAGCAAATGGCAAAATATCCTTTGCAGTCTGAATTTCACCCAAATTTACACTACATTTTTACTCTCCTCTCCTTCCTTCTCTCTGACATACAACTCAGAAAACTAGGACAGGATAGGACAGGATATTTCAGTTAGAAAGGACCTAGATGATGATCATCTAGTCCAACTGCCAGATAATCTGTTTCCTGTTCAAGGCTGTGGACAGCAGCTTACACGCTCTGCTTCCATGTGTATATCTGCATACATGATGGTAATTATCACAAAAGGAGTTTTAAGTAGCACCCCATTGATTTTTGGTTTCCATGCTGCAAATTAATGGACTGAGCATGCACTCTGGGTAATCACACTAGTAAGAATTCAATACTGACTCTGCCAGAGTACTTGAGTGACCTCAGCCACTGAATTCATTCCTATTTCTGCTGGTTTTAATGAGACTGGCATATTTAGCAGTGCCATCAGATGGCTTGAAAGCAAGGTGCCCTGTCAACCAAAGCATGACTGATAGACCAGCTAACAAGAATTTCAATGTTTGTATCTGTTCTCTTACCTGAAAGAGTTTACAGCTTCTGTGTGGCAATGTTCATTGGAATGTAATAATAAAAAGAAATTTCTGATACGTATAATCTGCATGAAGTATTCTGTTATAACTACTAGATTTCAACCAATTCAGAGCTTGGCAAGTACAACTGACAATCCCTGAAGAAACATAATCTCTCTGGTTAGTTTAGCAATTGTTCAGCTGGGTTTAGAGGTTTTAATTATATCTGATTATCATTTCTCATGGCGTTTTGTCATCTCTGAAAAAATGTAACAGGATGATGAGGTTCTCCGCTTGGAGATGCTATTTGTCTATTTTCGTCTTGAGAAATGTTCAGAAATTCAATGAGACAGACTAGGAAGGAATACTTAAAGGCAGATCTTGTTCATTGCTGCATATCTTTTTGTCTATCTATACTTGCATAGTTGTCAGTTTGGTTATACCTACTGCAATTGCCATGCAAGGAGCTAGTTAACTCCTGTGCATTACAGATGAACACTATTTAGATGCATAGTAAATACAAGCCATTCCCAACACTACTCTTATTCAGAAAAGTTAACCTAGAAATGTCACGGTAAGTGTAGGGGACTTGTTCACTAAGAATTGGCTAGAAAATCAGCTTTCACTAACATTACTCCCAGAACCATCTGAGAAGGGGATTGTTGCCATGTTCTGTTAATCAAAGCTATATGAATCATTGTGACAGGCAGCCTCTCCTGCTCTTTTCAGTATTCCTAGGGCTGGTAGAATTACTGAGGTGAGATGAAACACGTAGTCATCAAACATCATATAATTGACACATCCTTCAGTGATGGAAATCAGCAGAGATTTGTTGTGGTTCATTGTGGATCACGTATAAATGTACCATGTGGGTTTATTAAAAAAATATTGCAGAAGATACCTGTAGTCACAGAAGAGACTTCGACTTAGAGCAGAATGCAGAACATTTGAGGGCAGTGATTTTCACAGACCCCACCGACCATGTGCATGAATACACTCTGATTTTATAAATGTCTCAAAAGTCTGAACTCTTCACCATTATCCGCCCCCAGAGGAACACTGATTTCACTGGCTTCGCTTTGAGTGCTAAACCTCAGCAACTGGTTTGGAAAAGATGTGTCTGTAATTGGCAGTAGAGGAACTTATGCTTTTTAATAGGAGTTAATACCTATCAGGACAGAAACAAATAACCAGGATTTGAATTTGGACCCTGATTCAGTGAAATTTGGAGAAGACTATCCATTAGCATTGAGTCCTGCTTGTGATGAACAACTTTAGAACAGCTTGTACATCCTAAATACATTTAAGAATACAACTTGTAACTATGTGCAGCACTGAGCACAAGTTAATTACCTTTTAGTTTCCACCTTCGTGATGGGTAAGTGCTCTGTTTTGTTATTGGAGTCTAACAGCCAAAATTCTTCCTTGTGGGAACACCTACATGGGAGAATGAGCATGAATGATTGTGAGGGATCAAGGACAAGGAAGAAGTAGCTCTGAAACACTCGTTGTGGAGCTTACAGGAAACTTACTTGCAGTTTGCTGGTGTTACTTGCTTCTCACTGTAAAACATACACTAAACCCTAAGAGCACAGAGCTCAGACCTTCATATCCCATGGCTTATCCACAGTTCACAGCCTAAGATGCTCTACTGATTAGCACTGAACTGTGCACTAAAACTCAGCGTACCTTGTCTCAGCAGTGAGAATTTGAAGAAAAAAAGAATTGGAGGGGCTAATTAGCCAGGTCACCAAGTGGTCAGGCTTGGTAGGGCTGAAGGGAGGAGAAGCACTCAGTAATCGTGAGTAGGATAGGAGTAAAGAGGTGCTTGTCCAGACCAAATCTCTCTTGAGCTTTTAAAGTTTTCTGTCTTTAATTAAGTCAAGTGTAGATTACGTGAGCATTTCAGCTTATGTCTTCTATGTCGCTGTATTACTCTTTTTCAAATTTTAATGCTTAGTACTCCTGTAGCCAAAACTTCTCAATTATTGTCACACTCTGACTAGCTTAATGACAATAATCCTCTGCGGTGAAAAAGATGGTTTAAGTGAAAGGAAGTGATTATTAGATGCAGGAAAAATATGCGAAAAGTAATTTTCTCTGCTAACTAGATGTAATTTCAATTTTAAATTAAGGTATTGAAATCACTGGTTCTTTCTGTGAGGGAAGTCACATTTCTCCTAGGGGATAATACTATAAGGTTGTTTGTTTGTAGTGAAAACACCATAGTGCAAAGTAAAGAACAGAGATCTAAGTTATTAGCATAAGACATATACTTTAAATATAAAACTTTGCAATTTACTGTACATTGTTTATGATGTTGGCTTCCTTCTGTGCATTCCTATCCACTAGGCCATGGAAACAGAGAGTTTCCATATTGCCGTTGGTCAGTGACACTATTTTGACATTTGCACAAGGTAACATATTATATCCAAACCTAAATCTGTTTCTCTTTAAAATGAAATAACTGTGATGATACCTGAAAACTTAGGTTTGCAAGTCTGAAACTTGCAGACTTTTCCAGAGTTTCCTAAAAGTGTGTGAAGTTAACCTTCAAAGTCTTTGTAGGACTGACGTCCCGCTAGTCTCTTCTGAAAACCGGTTTTCACATCCATCTCTCTTTTTACTCTGTCTTAGACTTACTGATGTGGGTAGAAATGACCTCCCTAACTTTTACCTCTTCTAAGAAATAGAAGATAATGGCCATTATTCCTCTGCTTGACATTCCAGGTTAAAAATACCAAATGCACCCGACTTGGTACACCCTCTAGTTCCAGTCAATTTCTGGGGAGGACATTGATTTGATTAATTACCTGTTTGCAGCAGAAATGTACTGGAAATTGCTTGGGTGACCTCTAGATCATCTAATGGCTGATACATGGGAACTCTCCATCACAAGCAGAGCATTGGCCTGTGCCTGTTTCAGCTTCCATAGTGTCAGAAGGGGAAGTGGTTAATGTCTTGTATTCGTAACATTTACTTTAAGCCCCGTGCACTTTCTTCTAGGTGTTGTATTGTGGGATAGCATCCAAACATTTCTTAATTCTAAGTCTTTCAACCTCTTCTGTCTGAGTCATGGTAGCTACCCTGTTTAACGATGACGAGAAAGCCATCCTTGCTATGAGAGTGGTGTTCTGTAAAAGAACTGGTTTATATGTCACAGCGGATCAAGAAGAAGCCTCAGCTGCACCCTTGTATTAGTAACCTATTATCATTAAGGCCATCCAGGCTCTTCTAATACAGCCCTCCTTCATTCGGCTTAAATTTCTGTTAAACATCGATTAAGCCCTCAAAGTGAAGGACTTTGCTCTTATGTGGGGTGGTTGTAGTCTCTGCACTTTATGACCAAATCTATAGCTAGCAAGGGAACGCCATGCTGCTAAGTCTAAGTATACGTTCTTTAGCTCTTTCTCCCTCACTAAGCCTTAAGTTTGTTGCTTCAAAATGCCCTTTACAAAAACCAATCTGCAGTGCTGCAGAGCTGGCTGGTGACCTGCCCGTAAGGAGGGCATTATTCAAGCAGTCACTTGTCCTTTGAACAGGGAAAGACAGACAGGTGGAGCCTGGGGTATTACTTGGTACAAAGCAAACATTTAAAAAGCACAGAGTTTCCGGTCCTTATTGGTAATGGAAAGTACTCTTTTCAGAAGTGCCATTTGACATTTAGCAGATTAGCTGGTATTGACTTCCCGTGTGAGTTGGGCTCCTGAGTATCTGAGTCACTTTTGGAAACCTGAGTGGGCCATCTGTTTCGCTTAGGCTTTGCAGTGCCAGGGGAAGCAGTGCATAATACTTCCATGACTATGGTTTGTAATACCTACATTTAAAAAATCGGTTATTTCAACAGTTTGAAGCCCGTTGGAGTTTTTAGAAGCTCTGGGGCCTCAAATTCTGCCTGGCAGAAAGCAGATGTGTTCAAAAGCAACCAGAGTTTGAAAGGAACTTGTGCTTTTGAAAATCCCAGAGCTACCCCATTGCTTTTGAAAGCACAACTAAGACCCTTCCAGACCAGACTCTGACAACAGAACCTGAAAACAAAGACTATTTCCTAAAATGGGGTAGAAAATGGAGATGTGAAGCATCAGCAGATGTAATAAGAACCTCCTGTTGCAGTTTTTTCTGTAGATTCTGAGGCTGTTCATGGAGGATACAGTTAAGGCTGAAAAAAATGGGTGTTTGAGGCACTGGGGAAGCTGTTTCTGTTATCAGTTCAAATTGAACATGGACAGGAAAGACAGATATGGCTACAGTCCAGCACAGAGGGTGCACGCCAGCCTTTGAGCAGTGCTCTGGCATGGGAGGGATAGTAAGAATCATTTGGAAAGAACTTGGCATTAATAAAAGAGTTTTATTTTGAGCTTAACAACAGAGAAGACAGAACACTTGAGATGGAGGGGTAGGGGATGTAAAAGAACAGGAGGTTTAGAAGTCTAGCTTAGGATAAGTGGTAGCAACATCCATGAGATGTAGGACAGTCAGGGAGCTATGTGGGTCGGAGCAGAGGAAGTGCAAAGAGATCTGTGCCATTAAAATGAAAAAACGTAAGGGAGGAGATGCAGGGACCTGCTCCAGAGCTGCCACACGGAGCCGCAGGAGCAAGCTGGGTTGAGCTGAACGTGCTCTCGGAGCAGTGGATCACTCCTGTGTTGGCTGCCCAGGGTGCCCTGGCTGGTGTCCACTCTTTGAAGCAGGAGAGGGAGCAGCAAGCAGGGAGACAGCTGAAAATAGCAATGTCAATGTGAAATCGATAGTTATGTTTATGTTTGTTCATGTTCCTTTCTAGTGTAGGCAGGTGATGGTCCTCGTTCCCATCTTTCATTCTGTGCTATGTGACTTAGCAATAATAAACGCTTCCTCTAAGCTCAATAAAGATGTTCATAGAAACTTTTTATCGCGCCTCCTTTGTTTTAGCTGGAGTTCAACAGTTCCATGCTGCCACATTGTGAAATTGGGCCAAATAAACAGCGGAGTAGTCCATCCATCACTGCTTTAATTTTGTGCCTCAAAGGAAATGACTAGTGTAAGGAAACAGCACACAACGCAGTTTGAACAGCCATCTCCAGGCCATTTAACATGAGGGGAGGCTCATAATGAGAGCTCTCAGTGCCCTGGCCCATCTTCATAATGTTTCAGTACCTAGTTTTATTTGGGATTGTCTCCATAACTTTCCAGGATTGTCATCCTCCTTCCTTTTCAATGTGATGGTGAATTTGATTCTGCTGAAGAATGGCTGTTTTGACAGCTTTGGAGACTGTATGAGAGTTTGTTGATCAAATACAGAAGGAACAACAGCAACTTCTTACTGGTCCTCCCCTGTGATATTCCTTGACCAGGAAGACAATAAAATCTGGAAGTCCATATAATTTTGAGCACTACGTTCTTTTTCATACTTGTAATGCTTGCTGTGAACTGTTCTATTTTGATGTCATTACATTTTTTTGATGACAAGAATGCAAGTGGCAAATTTCAGCCTGTGCTCAGGCTTTTACTCCTGAATTCAGATGACACGGATACAAATTGCCAAGGTTTATTAAAGTAACGTGCCAGTGGAAGCCAGACAGAATGATAATGTGAATCTACCTCTAGTTCATTTTGCAGCAGACGGATTGCAGCAGGTTCTCCTGTTATCATGTCCCATGCCAGTCAGCTTGACCATATACAAAGTCTTCAATAGGTATGACTGAGAGAGATTGGAAAACCCATATGGATATGACTGTGGATAAAAATCTTTGTAGGAGACTGTGAGGGCTTGTTGAATGTGTTGCCATTTCTCTTTCTCAAGAAGTATTTCCCACTTTCAGGATTTAAAACCTTTAAAGCTACTAGGTTTAGTTTAAAGATGATACTGCATGGGTTTTTTTTAAAAAAATACATTATAATTAACTGTATGTTGATTTCTGTTAAGGAATCTAGAACAATTTCAAGTTTATTCCTGCAGCTGAATCAGGAGTATTTAAAAGCCTTTGTTTTGTGATTTCTTAGCTGTAAAATATATTAAACATTCTTTACACTTTCTCGATAAGATGGAACTGGACTGATTAATGTGATAGTAGATGCAAATAAATACTAAGATATTTGATTCCCGCTACATAACCTCACTAATTTCCTTTATAACAGTGTTAGAGTACTCAAAAGCCTCACTCAAATAGTAGGTAGAGCTCTACAACATCTTCAGTACTCATATTAACCACACTGTTATTGTTTGTGTCCCCATTTCTCCGATGGGCTTCTGTATCACCTTGGGCAAGTCACTTCATTTTCCTATCCCCCAGCTTGTGTATCGTAAAACAAGCTAATAGCACTTTGCTCTCAAGAGCAGAGCATAAAATATTCTGTCTCAAAGCAGTAAGAGAAAGTTATTATTGCTATTGTTGTTGATATTATGCTTTTATTTAAGCAACACATTCTTATGTCCTTATGCATCATATGAGCAGACCCACTGAAGGCAGCAGGACTGTTTGCACATTGAAAGTGGTTTGCTGGACCATGGCCAGAAAGCAGAGATGAACCTATAACTAGGAGAAGCTCCCCAGGGCATTTAGCAGCAGGAATTATAGTTCAGAACTGTGTTAGGAGGGTGGATAGATATATAAATAATTGTCATCAGGATTTAAAGTCATTCAGGAGGCGTAGTCTACTTTGCATGTAAACAAAATGTAGGTCTTGAGGGAGTCTGTGTCTCAGTTAAATCTGCTCAAGTATAAATCCTCTTTTTTTAGGCTTTATATTTTGTAATCATTGTAATTTAAATTCAGCTACAGTCCACGGGATTTGCACAGTTTACCACCATTAAGGAAGTCAATAGGAGCTCTGCCTCCCACTCCCTGTAGCTGCCCTTCAATAATTAACTCCTTCCCATCTCCTAAATCTGGAGTCAGGCACTGCAACAGCACTTGAGAGGCTTTGAGAGCATTCAGCCTAGGAATACACATGCAAAGGACAGTTAATTCACTCATCTTGTATTTGTCTTCTTACTTTTGTCTTCCCCCCTTTCCTGAGATACTAAGCTGCTGAGTTTGTTGTTGCTGAGTAAGCAGCCACCCCTGCAGTTATGAGAAGGTTGGCCCGCAGCCTGTTGACTTCAGTGCCAGGGCATGACCGTCACGTTCTCTGAACCCTTTGATTTCCATCTGACGTTTATTTGATGTTTATCTGATGTTTATTTGGCGTTTTTCCCCTCATGGCTATTGTGTAATATTCATCAACTGCGCGTGTTCTGCCCAAACAAATTCTCTAGACTAAAGTGGTCGCTGACGGAAACTGGTAGCAGGAGGTGCATCCCCAGATGATGGAGCTTTTGACCAGAAGAATGTTCTGTTCCGCCATTATTCCTTTTTGTAGTTCCTTCAAGTGTTTTCATTTTATGTTGAGATCATTGTCTTTGTTTTATAGTAAGGAGCTCTCCAGGAATGACAAATGTTGCTTTGCCTATTGAAAAGAGGAGACAATATTGAAAAGAGAGAGGAAAATACCCAGGCTTTTACCCATCAGCCATGTTTGAATTTTTTTTCTGTAATTAAATGTGTAGAATTGAAACCTGCAGGAGAGGGACCATTGAACGTTACTTCACCTCAGTCATCCTTGCTAAGTATTATGATTGCAACAAAGGGATCCTAAATATCCCTGTTACACGTGGACCTTTTTATAAACTCAGAGAGGTGCGTGGGGTTGGTGCTTTTTTCTCCCTGGAGAAAATAGTAAAATCTGACAGGTAATTTTGTAAATGAAGACAGTAAGCAGCTGTTGAGGATGATAATGCTTGAGTTGTTTTGTTGTTTCTATGAAAACTTAGTTACACTCATTTTAGATTAATTTTTCATTGTCTTCTGTTAAATGAGAATTGCTTACACGGCTGCTTCAAATGGAACCTTGATTGCTTTCCGTCTACTGCCAAAACTATAAAAGACCAGAAGAAATCAAATGCATAAAAACATTTATGAGTAGTGATACAATAAATTCAGGCTATAGTGCATTTTAATTTGATAAATTAAAGTTTTGCTTTGCAGCAGTTCGTGTTCATGTGTAAGAGAGGCATATACATTAGCCATTTAAATTAAATACCGTATTAAACAGCGGTAAAAGCAATTTTGGCTGCTATTGGGAGCTTTTGGTGTGGTATTATGAAATTCCCCAAAAATCTGAGATGCAGTGTGGGAGAAATGAAATGGAATGTACTCGTGGAAAAGGAAGTGCAAGGGCAGTCTTGCAGCAAAGCCACCAAACAGTGATTTGAAAATAGAGCTTCAGTTCCCACATCACCCACAGAATTCCTGTGTTACCTTTGTAAGTTGTACTCGGGGGCATGGAAGGAAGGGGTGGTCCTTCAGTCCAGCACTGACATGGGAGCTAGGTCCAGTTTCTAGCTGCTGCACATATTTGGCGTGATCTGGAACAAATCACTGTTTTCTCTGGACCTGATTTTTCCATTTATAAACTAATTTATAATTCCATTTATAAACTAATAAGCATCCTTTCACTCCTTTTCTGGTTTGGTTTTTCTGTGTGGGGCATGAGGTCTCCTGGTGTCTGAAACCATCTTCTACTGTGTAATATAGCACAAAGCACAATGGTGCGCCTGCATTGAGCGGAATGCTGTAGATAGAAAGGAAGGAGAATAGTTACCAAGAGTCTAAACCATAATTCAGTCCTACTTTGAAGTATGTTAGAGACATTTAAAACTGCTGCTGACTCTCTGCATATGGATGATTTCACCCAAGATGGATATTTCTTTGAGTCTGAGAAAGCGCTCAGGATCTGTTGTTAGCGAGTACAGAGAACGATCAGGCAAGTATGAATGAAGGTCATTTATTTTGTTTTTTAGTTCATACACTTAATAACATTTGAGTCCTGTTACAACCTTTTGGTTTTGGCATAAATGTCAGGAAATGTAACTGGGAATGAAAATATTGATAAATATATTGCCAGGATTTAAACTGTGACTTAGGCTTGCTGGATAACAGATATTTAGACAACTTTAGTAATTTTTAAACATTTCTCATCACTGAGTCCTGCATATAAGTACTTCTGAAAATGTTTCTTAAGTACACATCATTTTCCCTTTGCAGGGCTTCACACCACGAAAAGCAGTTCAGTGCTCAATGCAGTCATTTTTATAACTTCTTCACCCCCAAAATGTTCAGCTCAGATGTGCCAATACATTTTTAAGGAGCTCGTGTTTTTCTTCTACTGAACCAATTCTCTTGACAGGCTTAACAGAAGGACAGGCAAGACAAATGACTGGTGTGAGATCATACAGTCAGTCCATGACCCCTGAAAGGGCTTTGACACAGACTCTTAACATTGGACCACGTGGTACTTCTGTAAGCCAGCAGCGTACGGCTAACGGAGATGCCTGTTGCTTAACCCAGGAGCAGTTACCAGAGCTTTGAAGTAGGGAGGGAGGAAGGGGCAGCAAGTGAGCAAGGAGAATTTCTCTGTAAATAGAAGATTTGATCTGAATCCCCTTTGGCAATGCTCCCCTGCCTGGAAACAGTCCAGGTTGTGTGGTTAATATCATAGGAGGTTGACAGTAGACCTTGGCTAGCGAAGGATAATGTAAATAATTTGAGAGCTGAGAATGGGGAAGGGAAGTAAGTGTAATTTAAGCTTGACAAATTCACCGTGTCCAACACGTTTTCTTGTGTCTCTATTACTTCCCACTGTATATATATGGATGCACACACATGCACACAGCATTTCATTCAGAAGTTTGATGTTCTCGGCTCTTTGGCTTGTCGCAGATGTTTTTGTGCTTGCCAGTAAATTACATCAATGATTTCAGAAGCCTTCTTTTGTCTGCTGGCATAGCTAGAACATGGAAGTAGTGTACGGTAATTTAATATGGCCTGCTGAGATAGTCTCTGTTTTTTCTCTTTCCTTTCTCTGTCCAAGACATTTTAATTCTGTGAACCAGATCATCAGCAAAAGGAATTGAATAAAAATCTGCTGATGTTGGGAAATAATGTCAATGTACACTACATGACATCTCCTGAGGATGAAGAGACAATTTCCCATAGCCTAGAACACCTCTTACTTCCCAGTATTACCTTAGACACAATTTTGTCTTTATATTTAAATGCTTGGAGCTCAGTATCTGTAAATCCCTGTTTCTATATTCAAAACGCCCCATCTGCTTTGGGAAACCCTTTAAATTAGTCATAAAGGCCAAGTCTCTTTATGGAAATAATTGGATGGCACTGACATCCTATCTGCAAACATAGCAGCTAACTTCCTAGTGAAATGTAATTCTTGGAAGAGTTGACAATGCTGCTGAAAATTATTAAGAGAATATTTGTCCATTTTCAAGAATCTTCTAGATTGAAAGTCATGTAGAGATGAACATGTTCAGAATGTCTAAGAGACTCTGAGGACTGTCCCATCCAGAATACATTAACCTCTTTATTTCTGGTACAAATTGTCTATTCTGCACTCAGCAACACTAGGATATTTGCAGCAATTTATAACCCATATTTGGCAGTTCTGTGTGTACCATGTTGGCTTAGCACTGCTCCCTCCCCAGAGCAGTAGAGTTGAATGCTCCTGGAAACTCAACTCTTAATGTCAGGTTGCTCTACAGAGATTTTATCTCTTCATTAACAAGAACGTAAAAATCTTCGCTAGTGAAAGTTTTTGTTGAGGGATTTTAGCATCAATTCCATTGAACCAACAATATCTGCATTTCTGTTGTGATATTGAGGCACCATGTTGATCAGGGTGCTTCAGGCAACCTGAATGTTTCACCTAATGATTGAGGTCACTTTAGCTATGACTTTTTTTCTTACTTTGTGACCAAAAAAATTTGAGTGCAGACATGTACCTCCCATGGCCAATCACTCAGCCTCTTGGACTCTCTGTCTGTTGAAATAATCCCCAAGCAAAGCAAGTTTTACTGTTGGTTGTCCAGTCCTTTGCACCCTGATGTTGAATAATCTGCCAAGTGATGCTGAAGCATAGGGCTTTTCCCAGGTGAGGGTGATGAGGAAGGTGCAGAATATATAAGAATCGGACTGTGATCCCAGTTCACTGAATTAGGGGGAGGAGAGAGACAGCAAAAGGAAAACCCATCTCATGTGCAGTGCAGTCATGTCATCTCTGGGAGCAGAGCATTACTGTCGGTGGAATATTCAATAGCAGCCTATAAGCAGCTCTCTGCTGGTGGAAAAGGTCATCTCTTGGTTTGCCTTGGGCATCAGTAAATACTTTCAAATTGCCCTGGCTTCTCTAAGCTGACAGTGCTGCTGGAGAGAGCGCCTGGGGGTACAAGAGAGATGACAATGGAACAGTGGCCCCACTCCCATCAAAATCAAAAGCAGAACTCCAATTGACTTGAGTGAGAGTAAGATCAGGACCAAAGTGTTGCGTGTAACATATTTCAATGTTGTCTTCCTACTGATTTTTTAGACACAGTAGAATGGTTAATAGTATCCACTGTACAGCTTCAAGAGTTTGGGGGGATGTTGACACAAATTTTAATAGATGGATCATTTCCTACACACTACAGTTTCTGTATTTAAAGAAAAAGTGCTGTATGCTGAGGGGAATAATAATGTGTCCATGATTCACTCCTTTTGTAATCATGTTTTGAAGGGGATGCATCTGACAGATTACTACCCCAGGAAAAGCAAACTAAATTAAGCATCTGTAGCTGGGAAGAGGCCGGAAGGGGCAAACTCCTTTATATATGTGCTGTTAGTTTCCAAGACCACCCGGTCTAGTTGGCTGTCATCCTTCCCCCTTTTTAACCTTTTTTTTATATTGCTGCTGCAAGGCTGCTTTATCAAATAAGAATCCATGACAGCATTCTTGGGCTTTCTCCGCATACAGCTATAAACGTATTTTCCCAAATCGCAGTTCAGATGAGAGCATAGCACAGCTTGGGCTGACAGACGTCTAATGTTTGTCTTTAAGAATTCTCTCTTATCCGACATTCACACAGCTGTGGAGTCAATTCTGCTGGTGTTCTCATGCAGGAGCAATTAACAAGTATAAGAAGATTTCTTAATATGAAGACAAAGGTGTAAATGCAAATGGATTAGCCCCATTGAGCGGCACGCTGAGGTGAACTCCTAGGGCTCAGCTGAGCAGTGGTACTTTGGCAATCCACAGTAACATGGCCTTTTGCACTTGCAAGACGAGGTCTTCTGACCTGGGGTTAAGGTAAAAATTACTAAGGACATCTGTAATTTTTAAAGAGTCTGCTGGCATTGAGGTTTTGCTTATTGCAAAAGTAGTTGAAGCAGCATTTTGGGGGGTATATTGGGCCAAGAGACGACTGGTAGACAAATTGATAGGAATTGAGATCTAGAGATTTAGTAGAAAGACCATTAGCAAGTAGTTACAGTGATCCAAATTAAATCTTGCTTATAAAATGAAGGAGACCTTTATGTATGAACTCAAATCATTTCAGACCATCTGTATTGTAAAGTGCAGAGTGGGAAGCGAGCAGTTCTTTTAAAATAAACTTCACCCTTAGAAACTGGCAAAGAACCTGAGCATGTGGCGTTCACCCCTGCAAATCTCACCAAGCTTCACTGCCTCCTGCAAATACCTTCCAGGAGGAGAGGGCTGGGAATCTGATAATGTACACATTTATGAGGATTTCCCTGTAGGATTGGTTTTCTGTTGTTTTCCTGTTCCATTTTCACTTAGAGAGAAGATAACCCTTAAGTTTAGTTTGGAAATAAAACTAATTGGACTTACTTATCAGCTGGTTAGATTGAAGCAGCTGAAGGAAGCCTGTCTGTGAGTCAGGAGTCAGTCAGCAGATGTTCTTGCCTGCAGTCTGACTCTCAAAGTTGAGCTCCGATGCATTGATTTACGTAGAACAAATTCACACAGTGGTGAATTACACCCCATGTGACCGCAAATCATTAATTTCCACTACTTCTTCCCATGCGCCCCAATTTTGGATCTGTGCTGCCATCAGCCTGCCGGTGACAGATTATGATTTCATAAGAAATAATATTATCAGAGGTTCATTACCTAAAACTTGTGAACATAGTTACTCCTGCTTCCTTGTGCTCTTTCTCATCTCATTGACTGTTGTACCACTCTAATCCCACATGCAAACACTACATGTAGACATGAGCTTCTTTTGTTGACTTTGCATTTCTTCTGAACCTTGGAAAACCGGACTTTCACCCATCTAATTCCACCTATCTGATCAAGTGTCAGAAGTCCTCAAAGAGCAGGAGTGGTGACTAATATTGCTGAAGATTTCAATAACAAAGGGAAAGCTTGTTCTGCAGGATCTTTTTTCCTTCTTTTTGACATTAGTGTCCCCTAAATGTCGTTTGTATATTTACACGGAAACCTATTTTGATTCACATAGTACAGAAAGGCGTAGAGAGAAGAGTATAAAAATGCCATAATAATTGCTTGGGAAATAATCACAGTAGATTTTTAAATCTTTGCTCTGGGCTCTGAGGCAAATGTGTACCTATAAGATCCATAGAGAGATTCTGGGCTGGACTCTTGTATATTACTTTCCACAATAAAAAACTTGTTGTTGTTTAAAGACTGTTCTGATACAATGCAGGTTAGAGCTCGTACATTCTTCCTGGAGGTTAAGTTAAAATGAAACTTCTTTTCCTAGCAATGGAAAGTCACCTCTGTAAAGTATGACATATCTCAAAAGCCTCATCCAAATCCATTCTGTTTTCTTGCTTTGAACTGGGACCTAACCAGGCAAATTTGAAACTGTGGCTTCACAACAAATTAGACATAGTTATTTTCTAATTGAGATGCTATAGGGAAAAGAACAGATTTGGACAGAACCAGAGATGTCAGAATCATCACATCAAAGTTGCTCTTAGAATTTATCTGTAAGTGTTTTGTCAGTCAAGTAGGCACTTGCTTTTCTCACAGGCCATTTAACATTAGGATCGTGTCTCCTTCATTTGTCTTCTTGAAATATTGAGGACACATTGATCTTCATGTGCCTGACAGTCAGACAGGAACATCTGTACTCTGCCTGAAAACTGATGTCCGCTATCAGCTCTTAGAAGAAACGTTTTAGCCACGAATACATTCAGTCATTGCCCAATGAAATCTTTAAAAAGTAGCTGGGATCTCCTAGAAACTTTGATGAACACTTTGCTTAAAGACAGTTTTTCTACTGTAGCAAATGCCTTCTCTGTTGTCCTGCTTTTTCATTGTGTTAAGCAGAAGTATCAGATACAAAAGCCAAGAAACAAAGATCCTGGACATCTTTTTTCAACACCAGCACGCTGAGTATACACCTGACGTCTCCATCCTGCTGGTGACAATGTCTTCATTAGTAATACAGAATGACTTTACTACTTGTTTAACTCCACTGTAACACCAGACTGCTTTTGCCCCACAACTTTTTTGCTCCAAAACAAAATATTGTGAAAGCTACAACTTGATTGAAGAAAGAATCAGATTTTAAAAGAATGAAAACTTTCTAGATAGAAAGTCTGATGATTGCAATTATGCCAGCATTATGGTATTGCAGTGGGCTAGAAGTCAATGATAAATAGTACCCTCAATACAGTAGGCTTAAGGAGAAGCAAAAATATAAATATTCAGAAGTGAAATGGTGAACTTGGTAGGAAGGTGCTGAATTAGGCAAAAATCCAAACGTAGATAGTTGGTGTAATCTCAAACCTGTCAGCCTTGACAGTATCCTCTTAAATGACTCCTTAAAAATGTTAATTGCACATCATTGGCACTTCAGCAATGACATTTCTGCCATTGAATGTCATGGAGACATTTTTCCTTTTATTATCCTTGAACAGGAGAAGTGAACTACTGGAATTAGCCACCAAATAACTGTATCATGAAATGTAATGGATCTACCTCCAATATTTATGTTGGTCTCGCTTTTAATAAGCTTCTTTTTACATTTAGAATGAGTAAGAGCTGTGGATGGTATTAGAAAGGCAGCGTTGTTAAACTTTGCTTTATGAACTGTAAAATAAAGGTTTGTCCATCAGACTTCCAGAACTACAGGTGCTGAAAGCCCTGGGGTCCGTGGGTTTTGTAAATTTGAGTAAGAGCTGGTTTATAGCAGCAGACTGAAGAAGTTGGACACATTTTTGTCTGTTCACTAGCATCAGCTCTCTGCACCTTCCTTTTTTTGTTTTAAACATGAAGAAAGAAGGGGAAGAGTAAAAGAAAGGGAAAATAGCCAGGGAAGAAGAAGGGAAAAGGAAAGTGGAATCAAACACCCCAGCAGGACAGCGTTTTAGGATTTTCCATGGTGAACTCAAAACAGAGGTGCTTTGTCCAAGATGGCTCCTGCAGCTGCCTCTCCATCTTTACCCTTTCAGGGGAAGGAGAAAGATAGAAAAAGCTAATACTTCCTTATTTTTTATTGCTGTCTAACCTGCTGCCTCTATCGTACTTTAGGGAACTTCTCACCTTATGAGGTTCAACTTCCCTCCTCATGAGGTTCAACAGGGCCAAGTGCAAGGTCCCACACCTGGGTCGGGGCAATCCCTGGATTCAATACAGGATGAGGGATGGTGTGATTGAGAGCAGCCTGTGGAGAACGACCTGGGAGGGCTGATTGATGAGAAGCTCAACATGAGCCGGCAATGTGCACTCACAACCCAGAAACCAACTGTATCCTGGGCTGCATCAAAAGCAGCGTGGCCAGCAGGGCGAGGGAGGGGATTCTGCCCCTCTATTCCTCTCTCGTGAGACCTCATCTGGAGTCCTGTGTCCAGTTGTGGAATCCTCAACATAAGAAGGAGATGGAACTGTTGGAACAGGTCCAGAGGAGGCTACAAAGATGATCCAAGGGCTGGAGCACATCCCATATGAGGACAGGCTGAGAGAGTTGGGGCTGTTCAGCCTGGAGAAGAGAAGGCTCAGAGGAGACCTTATAGTGGACGTTCCAGTACCTGAAAGGAGCCTATAAGAAAGCTGGAGAGGGACTACTCATGAAGGCTTGGAGTGATAGGATGAGGGGCAATGGCTATAAACTGGAGAGGGACACATTTAGGCTAGACATAAGGAGGAATTTCTTCACCATGAGAGTGGTGAGGTCCTGGCCCTGGTTGCCCAGGGAAGCTGTGGCTGCCCCATCCCTGGAGGTGTTCAAGGCCAGGTTGGATGGGCCTTGGGCAGCCTGGACTGGTGGGAGGTGTCCCTGCCCATGGCAGGGGGGTTGGAACTGTGTGATCTTTAAGGTCCCTTCCAACCCAAACTATTCTACGATTCTGTGATATCTAAACTTTTCTTTTTTTTATGGTCACATCGTAAAGGGCGGCCTGATGATGCCAAAGCAGTGAATCAGGGGATGGAAGGCTTAATGTGAGCAACACTTCCAGAATACCACTGCCCTGCTGTCTTTCACACTTCTCCATGCACAACCCTGGTTCTACAGTGCTTGTCACAGTTTTATACTGTAAACTCTTGATACACTGCAGCAAAGTGGAGATGGTAACGTTCCCTTGCAAATCTGACCTTGCAAGATTGTACTGCATAATTGCAGTTGACAGAGATTTTGAAGGAGCAATATATTATTACTCAGCCTTGTGATGATAGCTTACGGATATGTGTATTCAGAGTGGACCACTCTAAAGAGTTATCCAGGGCAGTGTCCTAAAGTGTAAGTATGCCTGCAAATAATCAGTACATCTGCATTAGACCACTGTACCTCACTCTGCTCTCCTCTCAGTCTTCACCTATATCATTCCTATTTGTGTGGTGTTTCAGCTAAGCACAATATTTATCATGCTATCACTGCTAAGACTATCTTTTCCTTAGACTAGTTTGAAAACCAAAAATTGGTTTACCCTAATTTTATTTTACTTAAGCATAATAAGGACCATGTGAGTAGCTTACAACATTAAAGAAAATTTAAAAGAAAAGAGTAGGATTAAAAAAGTATATCTTATATTCTACAAATACTAAGAAGGGAAATGGTTGGACTCGATGATCCGGTGGGTCTCTTCCAACCTGGTTGTTCTATGATTCTATGATATGATCTGAGACAGAAGATATGATCTGAGGTTAGGGAAGAAGATTATATTCCTGCTGCAGACTGCTCTTTAGTGATGCTTGCAAAAATATATTGACTTTCTAGAAATAAAACTACTTCTCCGGCTTCCTCAGGCTGATATTCTCTAGCTCTAGATTGTACACAGTATTATTCAGTTCCCTGCAGCTTCTAGTCCAAGGGACTGCACACAAACTGAATTTGCTCTGTGCTGAATGAAACTGCAGCCATTGAGCTTATTTCTCAGAGGACACAGCTCATTTCAAGATCTTTTCCTGCCCGTTCAAGCAGCTTCACAGACACCTTGAAAGCTCTTTGGCTAAATCGAAGGTCTCTCCAGATAGCTGCCACAAACCAATTGTTGATCATTGCTTCTGATCTGAAAAATCGCTGTACCTTCTTTGTGCACTTGAACTTGAGCTTGAAAAGGTGCAGTTGTATCCCAGTGGAATTCAAGGGAAGGCATGTGTCTGTCTCCCACAAGCTTGGCCTCTCATTGCCCCATGAACTTTATTCAAAACCAGTAAGTTTGAAAAACTACATTAGTTCACCTTCAGATTTTCTTCATTGTTTCACCATAATAATCAGCACTGACTGACATGTTTTTTTCCATTTACTGTGCCGTTGTCTCCTGTTTTTTTACATCCATTGCCTCCATGAAATGCAGATATTTTATCAACTTTACCTGGCTGATGGATTATTAACTTTCTAGGTGTTTTTTGCAGTAGGCAAGTGCTGCTACTCCATTGAAAAGGAATGGGGATCTTAATGCGCTATTATTGTTGGAGTTTTGAGAGCAGCCCAAAAGCAGATATGCTAGCAGAACAGTGAAAAAACCCCTCAGCAGAAACTATGGGAACTGGAATCTGAAGGCACCTGACTTGTAAATTAGATCTGCATTTCGCTCGTCTCACTTACATCTGCAGTTTCATATACGTGTAATTTGTCTTGCCACCTGATTCATAGTGTAGTTTCATCTTCAGTTTGTTTCAAAACAGGTGCAAATTCCTGATACACTTGCATCTACAGGAGCAATACCCAGAGGGATGTTAAGCATAGCAATCAGCAGTTAGGCTGCATCCTTTTCTTTGATCAATGTGTCATCTGAGGGTATGACACAGTGCAGGTGTCCGTCCAGTATTAGCAACCAGTTACTACAGAAATCAAGTTGTCATGTCAAAAGCATGTGACGCATCTTCACTGGAAGAGATGGACTGTTAGGGGCCTCCCCAGTAACCAGACCCTTCCACATCTCTCTGCTGTTTTGGTCATATTTCCAAAATCTCATTGCCAATTGTGCATACCTTGATTTTTTTTAATAACCCTCCAGAGAATACCAGTTTAGCACATGGGAGTGCGTGCTCGTGACCTGTCTCTCGAGTCATGCTGCATTGTAGTTTCTGCAAGTAGGTCTTATTATGAATGACAGACACAGTGGAGGCTGAAAGATAAGCCTGAATCTGTCCATTTCATAAACAGATTTAACAAATGGGGTACCTTATTCTTTATCAATTACAGGGATGCTGTAGCTTATAAATGGAATGAAACACACGTGCAAGAGATTTGTAATCAGAAAATCTATTATATAAGCTGCTTTTTCGAAGGTGACTGCTGTCTTTGAATGTCTTTCACTGGCTGCTTCCAAACTGTTAATGTAAGCAATTAAAAGTGAATGACAAAACATGCTTCTGTGTATTTGATCTCGTCTGGCCACTTTTAGCAGGGTGAAAGAACCATACAATCTAATGCTGATGATCAGAATGATTCTGACTTCCTTTCTCCATTTGAGAGCACTGAGTTTGAAGTTAAATCTCTTAAAATCTCTGCTTAGAGTCTCCTTTCCAATGATGCCCCTTGGAAGATTTTCAGTACTTACACATTTGCTGTCTCCAAAAGAGGAAAATACTGCTTACTTACAGTGATTCTGGAGAGATTCCAGCATTGAATGAATACTAAGTAGAAAATGTCCTTCTCAGAGGCAGGAAGAGATGATGAATCACCGTGAAAGCTTATTTCTTGACCAATCTGCCTAAGTATTTTGTTATCTGAAATTATAATGAAGACATTAACAGACTAATATCTTGTGCAAACTGAGCGGAAAGTGAAATAAAGATGGGAGATGATGATAGCTCAGTGCTGGGATTTGCACGTAGCCTTTGTATGATGGCACCAGCCTGCAGCAGAGGGTCACACACCTGCTTCCTTCGGGAAAAGGGAAAAATCAATCTCATCTACCTTGTGCCTGGCTGTGATGTAGTATCAGAGAAGACTAATGAGCCTGCTAGCTTGACTGTAGCATTTATTGGTGATTAGTGACTCTAAAAAAATGCTCTGCATAGAAGAAAGAAATTGGTGAGTTATTGTGATCCCCAGTCAGGTCTCCTTCCTTTAGGGACTATCTCATTTAGCTTTCTGCCTGTCCAAGAGAGAAACGTTTCTGGTTTTGTATACTCTATATAGCAACATGACTTTTGCTGTTTCTTCTAGCATAGCGGTTAACATCACTGAGATCAGCAAGGCTATAGAGAAGTTAGATAGACGCTGTTCATATTTTTTGTATCTAGAAGAAAAAGATATTCACCTTGTTTAACTGGGAAATAAAGGCTCAGGAAGATCACACCCCAGTCTCTTTCTACCTTATGCCACCCAGACAGTGCATATTTCATCAGCTAAGAATTTCCCTTGCATGTGGGAACTCTCAACATAAGTCAGCAGCTAAAGCATGAATATTCATCTTTCCTGCCTGGCATATTGTCAAACCCAAACGAGATTCTGAGGCTCAGGACCAAAAGGTAACATATTCAGGTGCCTAAATTAGCAGACAAACACCAGAGGTTTTTTAAAGCTCCATGATTTTTAAAGCTTCCTCTTGATTTTATTTTAGCTGTAAGGATTAGTATCCTTGTCTTGCCTGAGGTCACTAAAGGATGCTGTGAAAATGCTGGGAAGTGAAATGAGATTTCCTGTCTCAGTCCAATACCTTAATCAAAAAGCTATGTTTTATATCACAGTTTATGACAAGAAAGCTAAGAAACCTTATTAACTAATCTAACTCTCATCTGGACTGTGTGAAGAAGTCAAGCACAGTGTTATGTCGTCCTTTTGAAGACATACATATGTATTATGTTATGTTGCTCAAGAGTTTGATAAGTTATACCTCAGATATTTTCCTTTGAAGACCTTTATAATACTTTTAATATGGTAGTTTTCCATGAAATTATGTCCTTCCTATCTTTTAATTGCTGAAATAGATCATATTATTCTTTCTCCTCTGCTGGCTTTTATGGTTTAAAGATGAAAGCTAGGCTAATATTGCAAAATAAGATATTTAAACTGCATTTTTGTCTCCAGTAGTTGGCATTCCTCTTCAATTACCACATCCTTACCATAGTTTTTCAAGAGGATTACCTTTGTAACAGCTCTTACTAAGGACCTGCTGAAAGAAACGTATTAAGCATTTGTACTCCATTTGATCAAGTCTTTCAGAAGGGAAGTGAATGGCTCAAGGTCCCAGTGGTGGATATTACATTGTTTAGCTAATAGGTATCTAATTCTGAGCAACTCAGCTTGATAATGACCCACTCTTTGTTAGCATTGAGTGCTGATTGTGTAAGTGAATTGATGTGTGAAGAGCTGACAGGTAATTTCATCATCTTTCAAGTCATCATCAGTCATACTTTCCAGATCAGGTTCTCCATGTTTTGTGAGTTTGTCTTAAATTACTGTAATTCATCCTGATCCTAGGGTGTGTCCATTGAAGATGACCCAGTTACCAAATGTGGTGAGAAAAAGGTACAAGAGGTGCCGGAAACTGAAAATAGCAGGAATAGAGGAACATACATCCTGTACCCCATTATAGTCTTCTCTAAGATGGGAAGAGACATGGGTTTATACATCTAAGTGGGCTGAAGTACAGACTGCTCTGGGGTCCAGTTTGACCAGTGGTTTTTGATGAGAGTTTGTCTCTATACGTAGTAGAAACATGCTTCAATACGGTAATTTTAGTGAAGAGTAAGATGTGCACTGTAACTGATAGATAATGGGGTTTGTACTCTTCTCAATTTTTTATGTCATTTAGTAAGTGCTGATCTTGCATTAAGATGTCACTGTCAAACTAGATAGCATTAAAGAGGAAAAGAGTTGCTAAATTTTCAGCAGGTCGAAGTATTCTCGGATCCCTAGGCACTTTCAGTAAAAATCTGTTGGAATAAAGGATGGCTAAAAAATGGTTTTAATCTAGGCTTTTTAAAAATTTCTCTTTTGAGAGCTACTGTAATAAATCGATATTATTGATTTAGCCTGTAGCAGTCCTAAGATTCACTCATTTAAGAGTCGAAACCACTCTATTACTCAGAGCAATAACCTAACACTTTGAAATCTCTCATCAGAGACTCCTGGTCCACACATGTAGACAGGCATTCAACAAAGATTTCCGTTTGTTATGGATCTTACGTCAGCTGAGATCTCTGCACTGCTTTTCTTAATAATTATCTGCCTTCCTTCTCCCATGACACCCTGTGAAAGCTTCTGCAGCACTGGGCCTGTGGTTCATTCTTTCTGGGCTCAGCTGAGCCCTGGCCATGCGTGGCCAGTACAAGCCATTTTATCACTGACAGGTTGAACATCATTCCACCTCTTATGCGACCTCTGCAGAGAAACAGAATCTATTTTGCATTCTAGCATCCGTGGTATTACCCACATTGTGAGTTTACCCATGGGCTTAAGTGTGGGTTGTGTATGCACGATAGTATGTTTTAAATCCTATGTGTTAAAGAGAGGGTGAAGTGCAGCTTTTGATACAGCCAGTCCTGGGTATCCATAGAAAAAGAGTCTCCTTCCAAGGGTAAATATTTTTCAGGGAACTGAAGACTTGAATAATCAATAAATAGTTGCAAAGGAATGCTTAATATCCTGCTCAAAATTTTTCTAAAATCAAGAATCCTCGTTAAATTAGCACTATCTGATATCAAAAATGTGTGTTCTGTCCATATGGTTGGCGAGACCTGGTGAGTTCCATTGCAGTTTCTCCTTATGTCACTTCTGTTTTGCCTTTTATGCATTTTTTATTATCTTTCCATTAACGGAATATTTCTGTTCCGCCTTCTTTTTCTATAACTGTGCTCCTCAGAAACATTCACACAGCTCTGCTGCACAGTTCCTCCTCATTCTCCTGGGGCAGTACTTTACTGCTAGCCTATGCCAGCAGTAAATTACTAACCCCATCGCTAACTTGCTGGTTCAGCTGCTGTAACCAATAAATAGCACCTAATCATTGCCCATCTGCTCCTGCTAAGGAATAACCGTGGGTTCAGTGCTCCTCACTTGTGCCTGTGTGCTCAGACCCAGAGCCGGAGTGGCTGTTTAGCAGATCAAAGGGGGAGTCCTTACTGCCTTGTGCAATCACATGATCCAATCTAACCCTGAATGATTAGCATATTTATAAATTAAAATAAATCCAAGGAGGAACTGGCCCAGGGCAACTCTCAGTCCAATCAAATTAGACTCATATATCCACCCCAGAGCAGTTCCTTAGCAGCCCTGCCTTCATGAAGCTTCATTTGTAATCGCTACGTGCTGTGTACTTTAGAAAAGTTTTGTAATTACTTGCTGTTCCGGCTGCTGAGCAGTTCTAAACGTTAGATATTAAGGAATTGCTGTTTCAGTCAGTGAACAAGCTCTGAACATTAAATGTGCTTCATGAGAAGTTTTTTTTCTCTGCCATTACACATCTCTAAAGGCATATTTTTCTTCAAGTGGATACTTTCCCAGCTGTTGATCACCTCTCTGTTTCTTCTATATGAAGAGAGAAGGAGGAAACTGATGCTAGGGTGACATTGTTTAAAGGCTTTACTGCTGTGGAGAGAGATGGGTGCATTACTCACAAATGCAGGCTTTTAAATAATTTTGCAGATCATCCTGAGAAAGTGCCAATAGATGATTCATCCTGATCCTCGGGTGTGTGAAGATGGCCCAGTTATCAAATGTGGTTAGGAAAAGGTACTTTTCTCATGCCGTGCATATTTTTGGACGTTTTTGTGTCACATGTTGTACAGATTAAATATTTTAGCAATGTTTTACCAAATTCTGTATAAGAATTTTTGTACCGTTTTTGTGTCTCTCCACCACAATTCCTTGGGAAGAAGCAGCCTATCTTTGTCATGGGTCAAGAAGATGCTTGGCTGAAATAGCTCAGTGAGTGGTTCTGAGTGCTCATTGAGAACTGGGAATCCAAATTAAGCAGATGTTTTTGTGGCAGTGTTGTAAATGGCAGCAACAGTGTCTTATTTCACAGACTGGCTCCTCAATTATCAAAAGTATGCCTCATGTACAGAATGATGTTGAATTTAAGGACTGATACACCAATGACCATTTAAGTCTATAGAATCAAGTGCTATGGTTCCCATTTCCATTGGTACCAAAATGATGGTCCCATGGCTAACGAGAGATTTGGAAAAGTGCAGCTCGTTTCTTTACCTTCTCCCAATCTTCCACATAACCTTGTGTGTGTCATGTAGCCTCTCCTCTCACATGCAAAATGAGATAGCTGTGTCTACAGTGAAACAACAAAGAGATTTAGGAGTGCATGACCCTCAAGCCTGACTGCAACAGATGGCATATAAATAGAATATGGACACTAAGTTCCTCATTTCAGTCCTCGAAGATCACATGGTGTGGTGGAAAAGTGATTCCGATAATTCTACATTTGGGACTAAGGAACTCATTTTATGTCAGACTTGTTTATGGTGGAGTTTAGTGCTTTTCAGAGATGCAGGCTGTTGTTCATGGCTCCGGTGAAGATAATATTGCTGAGAATGCAACAGAGGCAATAGCAGTCAAGTGCAATTTACATTCCAGCTGCGCAGTATGCTGTGTAGTCCCCAAAATGCGTATGTGTGTGCATAATAGATGAAAAAATGTTGAAATTTTCTTTGGTTGTAGTAATCAAAGTCATTGAGAATCATGGACTTCAAATACAAAACCCAGAAGACACACTAGAGTCTTCTTGTGTATTATTGGTTGGAATAAAAGAAGAATCTCATGAATACCTTCACATGTGAACTTCAGAATATACATGCATGTATGAGATATGGAATAAGGATACTGAGACAGGAACTTTAAAAAACTGTTTTTACACTAAGAGCCGACGAGCCCCTGCCTGCAACACAATCCCCGGAGAACTTCCCAAATGTGTCTGCATGTGCCCGTGTTAACTGTAGCCAGCTGGAACTAAGGTTTATGCTGCAGATGATCTCAGCAATGATGTAAAAAAGATGCAGTCACCTCATACAATCTGTTTTCAGTTGTAGATCATCATTACAAGGGTGTGTGGATACCTAGATATGGGCAGCTTCAGCAGGCTGTGGTCTGTCCACGCTGCAGTTAAGAGTGCCACGAAATGCTGCATAGAAACAAGATGGTCAAAGATTTTATTCTGGGTATTTCCACAGGTTAGCTCAAAGCCAGGCAGCTCAGTGAGCACCAGCCAACTCTTAGAAAATGTCTGAAGGCCCAGGGGAAACTGGGTGTTGTGAATTGAGAGCTGGGAGCCTGGAGGAGGTGATCAGCCCTCACCTAAGTCAGGAATCAGTTGGAAACGAGCTCTTTCCCACCTACAGCTTCCTACCTAGAGCTCTCTGGTCCTACCACTAGACTTGTAAAGGTACCCATTTCACATCTGCTCTGAGGCCATTTAGAGAAGTGTAGACTGGATCAGGAAAACTTCCCTGACTTATGTTATCTCTTGGAACAGCTTTGATGTGTGCAAAAATTTATTCTCTATTTAACATAAGTAAAAGCACTGAGATAGTCAATCACATGGAGAAACTTTTCTCTGTCAGTTGCTAAGCATCAGATCTAGAAGTGTTGAAAATAGTGGCATTTCAGGTGTCATTAATCTAAACCATAATGGCACTTTCAACAGCTAAATGAACGCGATAGCTCAGGTGATTCAGGTATCTTTGCATATAATCATGCTTTCAAATAAATTACAAAGTTCAATCCCATATGTATTCATTTTGGGATGTCCCAGAAGTGTGTAAACTACAGTTATTGCAGTTGCCTTGTATTTACAAGCTGTAAGATTTATTTAGTAGGAACTCTTCAAATGGGAATAGGTTGGTCTTGAGTTATGAATTGCTAAATCCATCCATCTATTGCATTACTACACAAAAATCACTCTTTAAATGCATGGAGGAAGTATACTACTATTGCAAAAGTGTTACAACATCTCTCTTTTGACACAGCAAGAAACTAGCAAGAAAATAAATGTAAAGCATTAGGCAGTATTAAGAGTTTTCAGAGTAAGCCATCCAAATGAAAACCCCTAATCAAAATAATAATTATCAGGGGAACACATTTGCTTTCAAAGTAATCATGCAAAGTAAAGCACAGAATATGTCTTAAGTAATAAAACATGGTGATTTCTGTTCAAGAGGTAAAAAGAAAGTCTAGCACTTGAGAATATAAGTGCTTTGTACATGATCAGTTCTTGATGGATTTTCTCTGAAATGGGCCTTCGTGTATTGTACATAAAAAAAATAAAAGAGGAAAAATTGAAGCTCTTATGTGATAAATGAATGCATCCAGCGTTGTGATGAAGCTGGGATTGGGTTACTGAAGCTAGGAAGATGCCTGTCTTTTCTTTATTTTAAAATTATTACAGTGTAGGGTTAGATTGAAGTAGTATTCTGTGAAATAGCAAGACTTTCTACACTGTGGCAGACATTTGGAAAGTTCCCATATTAATGTATATTTTCTGATGCAAAAAATTTGTACTTTTTTTTAAAATGCAATTAAACTAGGACGTAGTCCAGCAAATTTCTTTCAGATATTCTTTTTATTTCTGATGTCATTAAAGAAATTTAATGCAAGGGGAAGACTTTCAGCATGTAGTTTCATATTTGTTATTTAAATTGTCTTATGCCTCTGACTTCATAGTACATTTTACCTGCCATAGTGTTGTTCTTTCTCCTCAGTCTCAGGTACATAGGTTTTTTTTATTTCCAGAGCATACCTTTAAGTTTAGTCTAATCTTGTCGTTTTGCCATTTAATCATGTTAATATTTTTTAACTGCTTCCCTGCAGCATATATGAACTTCAATTGCACCGAGTTTCATTGCTAAGGATTTATGTGATTTTGATTATGGGTGTATACAATGAATATTGGTTTTCTTTTTGGCCACGCTGATGCAGGGCTCTTCGGTCTTCCTGAGCTGCACTGAACTTAACTTTGGTTGATCGAGGTCAAATCCGTCTTGCAGTCGGGTTGACTCATACTTGCAAACTCATAAAAAACATGTAATGGAATAAAGTGTATGTTGCTTTCATCAGATACAATATCCTGGATCTTATCCCTCCACATAGTGTTCTGAGTGGAATAAAAGAAGTTGTAGATTGGAAAAGGCCTTGTGGTATATCTGCATGTAAATAGCTGCATTTTCAAGTACCTAATATGATATACTTTATTTGCCATCTTCGGTGAAAGTAATAGCTCTTCCCTTTCCTTGTTTTCCTCTTTTCAGAAGTAACAGTTTATTCAATGAGGTCGTGCAGATGAACTTTGAAATAGCCAGTTTCAGCAGCCTTTCTGGAACACAGCCCATCACTTGGCAGGTGGAATACCCTCGGAAGGGGACAACAGACATAACCTTGTCTGAAATCTTCATCTGCCAGAAGGATCTTGTTGGAATTGTGCCATTGGCCATGGTAAGAAACTGTTTCCGCATGTTGCTCCATCCGATCTGTATGTGGTCTAAGAAAACGTACACCAGGCTTCAGACAGACTAGCAGAGGAGTGCTCTCCGCCCTGCCTCCCCATTTTATAGCGGTACAGGAATAATAGTTAAAATCATGCCTGCATTTAACAGTCTGTACCCATCACACAGTTTCATTTCTTATAAACTTACCACAGAGAAGACAGATGCTGCCACTTTAAAAATCTCTCTCAGACTTTAAATCCTGAATTTCTGTCATGCCCTGTTCCCTCTAGGCTACCAGTTGGTAACGCAAAACTAAGTAAATTTACCTTCCCATTTCTAATTACCATTACACGGCTTGAACTAGCAAGCTGTAGAGCAACTGTAGAAGGCCTCGAGCACCGTCTGCTGAAGACTAAGTTGCTTGGTCCTTAGTAGGCTGAGGCTGATACTAATTACCTTGGCTGTTTCCCTAATAGCATAAGAAACTGTTGTTTAAAAAAAGAAAGAGAAAATAATAATAGCCTCAGTCACACAATTTTAAAAAATGAAGCATAGGCTTACGTGGAAAATGCCTCGGGTTAAAATCTGCTTGCTCTGCTTTGTGCTGTAGGCTCGGTTGTGGGCTATGTACCTCCCCGTGAAATCATACCCATTGCTTGTCTTTACAAGGCTACCAAGTCTTATTTTTGGAAGCAGCGTCTCGTTCTCTTCCTCTGATCTAGTGAAGATGCAGTTGCCTCTGTAAAGCAAGGCTGAGACAATGAGAGCACTGAGACTTAGCAGTTAGGGCCCCCTGCTACGAGTGAATACCCTAGGACTAAATTCCTGCTCCAAATCAAGCAAAGAAGACAATTCACTGGAGTCTCCAGCATCCAGGGTGCACTGTTTTTAGATAACCATTTTATTTTCTGTGAGATTAAGGTACGTGCTGAGAACTTTCTCTGTGCTCACAGGTGAAGTAGGCAGTGAGCATTTATTTTGAAAGTCCTGCTGAACCTCGGGAAAGGGAGAAACTCAAAGCTGGACCATGTGCCAATTAAATAGAGGAACTGCACGTGCTACCATTGGTCAGTGTTAGAACTCAGGATTTGGAAGAAGAGATAGAGGTAGACATATCCATCCCACTTGTGAATTTTGCCTCTCCTATGCATAATCTTGGTGGTGATATTCTGGCAGTCTTCTCTTTGAACAGTGTTTCAGTGGTTTGCAGCAGATAATTAGAGGAGTATTATTTCCTGGAAGTCCTAGCCTTCAATATATTCTTCCCCTTTGAAGAGTAAAACTGCTACTCATATCAAATGAGGTCATGCCCAGCAATTTCCTGATCCAAAGTCTGTTAAGTCAGCAGAATGCCTCTGCTACATTCCAGATCTGAGAGGGAAATAATTGTCCTCATTACCTGTGGGGTTGAACAGGGAATACGTATTTGAGCTTCTGCCCTCTAAAGACTTAAGAACATGCATAAGGAAGGCTTTGCTGGTCAGATTTTATCTTGAAGTAGATGCCTCCTGTACCAAATGGTAGACAACTGTCTACCGGCAGACTTAAAATCTTCTTGTTCATTTTTTGAAAGAATTCATGAGCTTCTTCTCTATATTCCATATCAGAGGAAATCAAGTTGGGGTTTTTTTTGTGTCTTATATCAGGGTCTAATGCCTCTGCACTTGTATAGAAGGCTCAAGATTTACTTGCAGACTTGTGTCTGTTCTAGATTAAAATTCATCCATTTACAAGTATTCCTTTAAGAACTGGAAATCTGAATTAATGAATTTAGCAGTGTATAAATCATATAAGGTGAGATCCTTTATTCCCAGCAGATGTACCAATAGGCACTCTGGGTTTTGCAAAAGGTTCCAACAATGAAAGCATTAAACCTTTCTCTTTGCAAGGCTTTCTTGTGTTTATCTCATTTCTGTACCTTGTGATAACACTTGGCTGGAGCCAAAATATTCTGTGTTAACAGAATCCAGTCGAATGGGGTAGCAGTGCAAAATTGGCTTTGCTAGCAGGATATTAGTAGATAAAGGGAATTTTCAGAATTTTCTGTTGGCTAACACTGCGTATCCAGCCAGGGGGCTTTCTTCATTTATGCATTAATCTCTAGCTGAGCTGATTACCTGGCAGTTCTCCTGTTCAGAAACAAGAGTCACACTGAAAAGAGAGAGGGTGATACTGTATTTACTGAGAAGTCAGACCACTGAACCACTCACTGTAAAGCAACAGCATATTATATTGCACCAAAATTAAATATCAATGTTTATCAGCAAGCGTGTTTCATAATTCTCTCGAGGGTAAAGTAGATTTTGGTCATTTAAGCATGGGGTGTTCCTCCTGAAAAAGGACTAACATCCACAGTAAAATCTGTCATTCAGAATTTTTAAAGGTGCCCAAAAAAAAGGAGAAGAAGGAGCTGCCTGAAGGTATTGTACTGGATTGGGATGTAGGATCTGATTGAGTCTCTGCCATTGGTCTGATGGGCATCCCAGTCAGTCTTTCGGGGATGTAAGCAGCAAACTTTTGCTTGTTTTATTATAAAGGTTGTCTCTGACTCACAGAGTAAAACGTGTCTCATGTGAGCCATTCCAAACTTAAGAAGCGAGAAAGACCACGTATCCTTTATAGGCCTATGCTTGATGACTTTACAAAAAAGTAATAAGATGAAAACCAAGAGGGCCTTCAAAGGTTAGTGTGATTGTTGCTACAGTAGTTTGGATTGAAAGAGATTAAAGAATTGGCATTGTCAGTAACAACTGAACTTGGAATTTTAAAAGAGCCTTGTAGGACTTGGAGCAGTGGAGCAAGTGGTGGGATCCAGCTGCTGAAAAATCAGCGCAAGTTCATCATGGAGTCAAAAGAGAGGAGTTTAGTACAATCCATGTTCTGTGTGCTCATCTACTGGGCTAACTAGTATATACAAATAAGAAACAATACCACAGTGATGCTGCTACAGTGAACACTACAGTGAAGTAAAATAAGCAAGAGAGATCAAAACTACTGGTCTGAAAATAAGTGTAAGAACTTTTTCCTGGAAAAAATGAGATGTAAATTTGAAGTAAAGAGTATGTTCTTCCTCAGCTCAGAAGTTAATCAATCTGAATAATTTTGGAGGACATTTCACCCTTGAAAGTATTTAGAGAGAAAAACGAGACAGAAAAGATAGGAAAATTTAATTGTAACTGGTTCTGTTTGCTTTCAGAAAATATATCCCACTGTCTGATGACAGGTGAAATCTACACCAGCAATTTAATCTTCCAGTAGAGAAAACCTACTGTCCAAGTTGTGCCCTATTCTGGCATTTCTGATTTCATGTTACTTGTTGCAGGATCAATTAGGAAAGTGCTTTCATAGAAGCTTAATTAATTATCTGCTAAGCTGCTTTTGAAAACCTTCTCAATTAATCACAAGTAACCTCAGAACTTGCTAATTAAGATGTACAAGGTTGCTTAACTTACTTCCCACATTTCCTCAGATTTCTATCCCATCATGAGCAAACGCAGTATTGATTTTTCCATTTGCCTCGATTAAAAAGCAAAACCAAAATTGTTCACATTTGTTGTATGTGCGCGCATACAGGTCCCACTGAAGAGCTCTCTATGTTTGTGTTCTACATGGGACATGTTTTAGGAAATTTCGTACTTTAAATGGGTAATACACTGTTTTAATGCCATTAAGTTTTGCTTTTGTCTAGGGCAAGATAGAAGACCAGTGTATAGCTGCGTTGTTTGATGCCAGTAAGACATATCAGTGTTATGTAAGATGTTATGTAAGAACTCCTTCCTGGGATGTAGATTGGCAAATTAATGGTGTAATATTTATGGAAGACCATCTAAGTCCCTGTATACAGAACTGAAGTAGTAGTCCTTCAATGGCAGGATAAACTCCCTCCGAATTAGTTCATCGCTAACTGTGACTTATGTGAAATCCAAATATTTAATGTGCTGAAGCATAAACCCACTCTCAGGAGTCTAATCTGAGAGTTCTAGTCTGAATTTACTCCAAAAGACACTTGTCACCATGGGAAGCCATAAAACTTGCTCATCCATGCATATTTCCTCTTTAAAATAACAGGAATACCAACTTTTTTGTGGGCCTTTCAGGCTTCCTTTATCAGGCTCTGTAATCCATTGATTGCTGCTTACAAGCAAATCAAATTTGGAAGAGCTCTCAGGCATTCTTAAAGGTCATCGCTGCTGTGTCACACCCCACGTTTTTAGTTCTCCCCACCTGCATCGGTGGGTCTAATAAAAAATATCATCTATCTCTGCATGTCCTGCATTTCTACTGATATCATTTCATTAGGAAGTCCTTGGTTTGCGTGTACCTTTCTTTACATTCAGAACTCAATGTATCAACAGTTCTGCTGTAGAAGTGAGCGTATGAACATCTAAGAAGCAGAGCTGTGACTCAGCCAAAACCACTTTTTGACTTTTTTCTCTATGCTTGTTAACTTGCTTTCCATGAAACCACAGATCATTGAAAATATAGCTCCCAAAGCAGTATTTGTTTTACATACATGTTATGTATACCATTTCCTGGGGTAAAGAATTTTTAAGGTATTTCATTGTAATGAAGTCCCTGTAATATCACTTTAAAATATGTGCCTAAATAAATAGAGTTTCCATCCCTGCACAGTCTGTGACTTCAAACCATAAAGCTCTATCTGTTTCAAGGTCACAGAAGTGCAGAATTCTCACTCTTGTTAATCTTTCAGTCTTGAATGAAGCGGGGGGCAACAGGCACCAAGGAGCTTTTCAGAATATGAAATTGGACACTATATGTAAACAAGTACTTTGCATACCAGACTTTTCATCTTACAGATTCTGTCTCAGGTAATTTAATTATGAATCACATCAAATAAACACTGTGAATTGAATGTATTTGATGTAAAACTATCCTATTACTATTAGTAATACTAAGTGGGGCAAGTTAAATTGACTGTGAAGCCCTAAATAATGCCATGAAGTCAAGTGTTTTTAGCATTCAGTTACAAGACTGAGTGCTTTGCATAAAAAACAGAGTTTCACTCTTCTGACGTTGAGGGAGAAGCAGTAACTGAGCTCACTTCTATGCCTACAGCTTCCATCATGGCAGGTTACAATTGTTTAAATGAGGAGAGCGTTTCTTCCTTTAGATTGATGATTTCACTAAAGTTGGTGTCATTGCTCTATATTTATCCCAGATGAACTCACAAGCCTGCATCCCTTCCTTGTACATTGCCCGTGTTACATAGTGCGTTGAGCCGTGACTAGCAGTGCATATCGATTAATCTTATCTGTTAGGAATTGGCTTTTTTGTTGTCTGCCCATCAGGAAACAAAAGCAGAAAAAGGATGAAGTACTGTTCAGTGATCTTAAATCGGTCAGAAGATGCAGACAACATAAAGAATTCAAAATGGCTCAATTTAACATTGCCTTTTTAAATCCCAGTCATCATTTCTACAGCCCCTGCACTTTTCCCTCTAGTTCCTGTTTTCCTTTTATTTACTACAATCGCATTCAGTCCTACCTTTTTCAGGAAATGAGAATGGATCAATAAGGCTATCTCAGCTGGCTAGAATTAATTTTCCTATTGAATCAAGTTGTATGTCATTTTCTATGCAGCACAACAGTATGTATAATATCCTCTTCCAGCATCCCTCATATCTGACAATGCTATTGAATGGATTACTTTGAGATTTTTAAAATGCTGAGGAGAGATGGGGTCAGCTCGCTTCCAGATTTTTAAAGATCTCTGCCATATAGAGAACTTCTGGTTTTCTTTGCTAATTTTCCTGCCTGTAGGAGAGAGATATTAATACAAGGCTTAATATATAGGCTTCTCAGCCTCGACACAGGAGAAGTTCTGCAAACCAAACAAGAAACTGCAGAACAATGAGAATGTGCAGTGAGACAGCCCGGGACTTAATTATTGGATGCTTGGTGTTGGGTAACACCTAAATGCTCCCCTCGAAGAGGAGCATCTTGGAGTGCTAAATGCTTCATAGACAAATGACAGCCAAGTCAGAAACCTCTAGAAAATTCAGTCCGCAAGCCAAGCTGATGAAAGTCAAGGTGTCGTTGAAGGTTAAATGAAACTGAGCTCCATGAATGGGAAAGGAGGGACGACACAGCTGACACCAGGACATAGGATCCCACTTTTTCTCTAACACAGCAGGCATGGGGATTAGAGATCCCCTAGCCAGTCCGTGCTTGATGCTGATCATTTGTACATGTTGGAAGGGTACCGTTGTGGTTCTTTCTTCTGGCAGCGTGGCACAGTGCCGGGCTGCATGGAGATGCCCAGGGGCTTGTGCACTGATTCTTAGCATTGCAAGTTCACCTAAGTCCACATTCTGCTGCAGATAATAGTGCTATTGGTCCGTGTCACTGCATTGTGTAACGTGAAGTCTGGAAATCCCTTTGTTCTTGTGATTTATTGGGCAGGATTTTGGGACTGCTTTGAGTATTGGCTCAGACTGGTGGTAACTGCTCCATCAGAAAAAAAGCTTCTTAAATAGCAGTTTATATTTGAAATGACAGCTGATTACATTGTGATTGTTTAACATAACCACTAAGGCAATTCCACTGCTGCCATACACGTGTGAGTAGAGACCATGCAGAGACATCATCACGAGCCAGCAGACAGTGGGCTCTGGGGCCAGATGATGGTGCTTGAGAAGGACATTCCAGGGCTGTGCACTTTGATGCTGTTTCTGCTAAGGATTGTACTCGCCCTGCGTGCCCCCCACTGCTGCCTTCAGTGCCAGATCAGATGGAAGAGGGCAGAGAAGCACTTGTCAGCAGGAGCAGGACACCAATTTCAGAGGTTGGTATTGTGCACAAGTTTGCAGCTGAAACAGAACCAGAATTTAAAGGCAGAGAAGTTATTAATTTGTAAGACTGTAGCATGCATTAAGCACTTCAGACTTCAACCAGAGTTCACCTATGACCTACGATGGGGCGCGAATGCTGTGCCTGATTCTGAATCTCCTGTAGCACTGCACTTGTGCTGCCAAGGATTCGGAAGAATGAAAGGGGAGATAGAAGAAAATTGCATGAGTTATTTGTGAGGTGCTGGCAGAGCTGGAAGGGGTCTTGGTTGCTAGATTGTGTCCTCTTCTATGGCAGTTAATAAACCAGGTTTCACCTAAACTAGTGCTTTCTCATTAGTTTTAGCTAACAATCAGGTGTCTTGATTTAACTGATAAATACAAGTCCAGGCACTGCCCAAACTTATTCCAGACAACAAACATTTGTGGTTTACCACAGAGAATAAACAATCGCCACCTTCCCATGCTGTCACTTAAAAGAGATGCCAGGCTGAACAGTGACTGCTGGAGCAGACCAGGTATGTTTGCAGACGTGGCAGTGTTCCACAGCAACTTCTCAACTTCAGTTTGCCATTAGATACATGTTTGCCTTAGCCCATTTTCAGTTTACAGTTCATTATCTAGCCAGACTCTCAGCACTGAGGATGTTTGTCATGGAATTCGTTAGGAATCTGTACTTCAAACTCAGTAGTTCTGCTTGAGGGAGATAAACCTAGGACAGAATTCAGTATGGTTCTGAGGAGAAAGGGACCTTAAAGACCATCCAGTTCCACCCCCTGCCATGGGCAGGGACACCTCCCACTGGATCAGGCTGCCCAAGGTTCCATCCAACCTGGCCTTGAACACCTCCAGGGATGGGGCAGCCACAGCTTCCCTGGGCAACCTGGGCCAGGGCCTCACCCCTCTCACTGTGAAGAAATTTTTCCTAATGTCTAGTCTAAATCTGCCCATTTCCAGTTTATACCCATTGCCCCTTGTCCTATCACCACAAGCCTTTGTGAACAGCCCCTCCCCAGCTTTCTTGTAGCCTCTTCAGGTACTGGAAGGTCCCTACACGGTCTCCTCAGAGCCTTTTCTTCTCCAGGCTGAACAACCCCACTGTCTCTCTCTCTCTGCCTATTTGTGCAGTGGCTGCTATAAAGATGTGGGGAGCATCAGTGGTGATGGGATTTGATCTGTGCGTAATCCCAGGATCAAAAGAGGACCAAGAACATACCAGCGACTGGGCTACTAACAAAACCTGCTGTGCTAAGCTGAGGGTCTGTATGTAAAGATCTTTCTACAATGCCCAACCTCTCCACATTGATGCTAAATGAATTAACAGACCAAAACTTCGGGGCAGTGGCCCCGTTGCTGTGGTGTGGGCTTTGGACCAGGGTTAACCTGCAGGGCCTGGCAATGCAATCCAGACCAGACAGTGAAACTATCAAGATTGTTTTTCCCCTCAGAAACAAACCATGCCCAACACTTACAGCACCAGCATCATAGCATGGGAATCAACAAGTCAGTGCGCTGCTGAGAGTGAGGAATTCAGCAAGCGAATGGAAACAAAAGTAACACTGACATTAATTTTAATCAGGCCTTAGTCATCTGATTTGTCCTCTGCATTTTTTTTTCTAGCAAAGCTGATTGTGTTTCTGCAAGATTTGTTATCTCCAGGAACAATAATATGGGCTGTAATGATGTAATTTATTGCTGCAATTTGCTTTTGGAAATCCTCTATTAGTGAAAAATAGCAACAGCGCAGTTTTATTAATTACAGTAGTTGAATATTGAATGCTGACTGTCACTATCAAGATTAGTGACTGTGCTGTACTCTGCTCTCCAGGGCCCTGCAGGACCAGAGCTGCGCATGTTTTGGAGGTTGCGAAATGAGTGTTTTGATTAAAGTAAATAAGTGTAAAAATATATAATTCAAGTTCACTAGGGACTTTGAGAAAGTGATAGAGGGAAAAATTAGCCTGTAAATCCAGTATGGAAAAACACACCACCATAATGTGGTTACGTGTGGTGTGGTTCTACAGCACAGCCCATTTATCTGTACTCTACCCCACTTCTGACAGGTCAAACCTTCAGGTTCATTATTGAGTTTTACTCTCAAGATGCCATTCCAGGAAGAAGTACGTTATCTTTTTTTTTTTTCTTTTTTCTTTTTTTCTTGTGTGGAAATTTTCTACTTTGGCGTTACACTTTTATTTCTGTTTGCATAGACTGGATTTTACTGGGATGTAGTTGGAGAAAGAGCAAGTGGACAAAATCACCTTGTGTCATTTAAAGGTGAATTCCTTTTGTGTTCTGAAACAGTGCACAACTGAGTGAAATCCAAAAGGCTTGTTATAACCTCTTTCTGATCTTGAGCTCTCATTTTGGAGAGCTAACAGAAGGTAGAGGGCCTCCTGCAGCATATATTATGTCAGCAGCAGAAACCAAAGTGATCAGTCTAAGACCTGGATGTACTTTGGAATCATTTTGTATAGGGTACTCCATGTCTGTGTGCCAATACTAAGAAGTTTTTATATGGCTCGAAACTTCGATTGAGCCAACAGAGAAGACTATGTTTGAGATTCTGGATCTGGGACAAAATGTCAATTGCAAGTGTTGAAAAGCAGTGACTAACAGTGGTTCTGCCAGCTGGCACAAGGGATCCTGCAGCATATGTTTTAAGAATGCCTGGAAGCTTCAGGAATGAGCTCGGTGTGGTAATAAATAAGTCATTTGAGACTCAGTAATTCCTCCTCACTGCTTCAAATTATGGACTACTCATTAAGCACTGGGAGACTGTGATGTGCAAAAATAGGAGTTGTCTGATGGACTGGACGTCACATGTCTGGATTTAATGTCTGCCTCTTTTGGATCTTTGGCAACACTCAAATCCACAGCAGGTTATCCGTTTTTTAAATGGACACAGTAGTTAATATTTCCAATGGCATGATGCAAGTGTTTGGCTTAAAAGATAATTCTATACTGCTGATTCTTTATAAAGGAAAATTCCCTACTCGAACATGAATTCTAGTCTCCCCTACTGGCAATGTTGGAGTCCCAAAGACTGAAAATAAAAGTGCAGCAAGGATTGTGGCTAAAGGTAATGTCTTTTATTAGGCTATCCAATAGGGTCAGAAAAAAACAGCCAAGCTTTCAAGCACCCAAATCTTTTTTTCAAGCCACTTTCAGTGCTGTAAGTTACTGTGAGATGCTCAGATAAAGATAACGGCCACTGTGGTTGCTCCAGGTTACACTAATGAATAAAATACTGCTTTAAACAAATGGATTTGATCCTTTTGTCCTTCATATCACTGACTTATACAGTGATCACAACAACCTATTTCAAGGGTGCTTCTCTAGCCATTGTGATCTTGCAAAGCAGCCTCTGAAGGTAAAACATGTTTTTGCTTGAATAAGGAGGAAATAATTACATCTGTGATTATACATAATTAATATATTTATTTTGTCTCCTTCTACATGTATGCTGGGTTTAGCTCCTATGTGTTGTAAGGCCCACCAGTCTGTTAGACATGTATCTGATCAATATTTTAATTTTCTCACTTTCTCATTGTTTTGCCTCTACAGTTTCTGGTGTCTGTAAAGTATCTGCTCTCGTTAATACAATAATCATGTTCTTGCCCTCTATGTGCTTTGCTTATGTGGACCTGCTATGAAGTCACTGAAATGAACTATTTGAAAAGAAAAAATAATCTAAGGGCAAGGACAGGAAATAATAATGACTATTTTCTGCATTTTTATGGCTACTTTTTCATAGCCATTTTGTAAGAATCTCTATTGCGTCTTTGTTACAGATTTTGCTTACTGAAAATTAAAACTGTACAGCAAAATAAGAAAAGAGCAAGTAGAAATTTTCTCTTGCCATGTTCAAAATAGAGTAAATTAAATAGAAATAATCCAGCAGAAGCTGCTTGCTTCACTTCCACTGTGGTGTAGATAGAGTTCTGACATCCACAAACTTGAGCCAAGTGGTCACGTGCACTTCGCAGCTGAAAACTGAGGACCTTAAGGAACTTGTAGAAGATGAATACTGCCTATTAGAAAGAGAAAGTAACTCATTAATAATCCAGGACATATTAATCTACACAAATAAAACAAGTTCACAACCCTCCACAGCAGCCATAAAAATCACCTATGTATCCATGTTACCCTAGTTACTTAAACCAAGAAATTGTCCTTGGGACTTAAAGTCCATAAAACATTTAAAATTGCTTCACCTTAGCAATAGAGCGCATCCACCCTGCTCTGTGTTCAGTACTACGCTGCTCCCTTGAAACAATCAGGTTAGATAAAATTTTACCTTGATTTTCCAAATGCCACAGTTTATTAATCATTATTTTGGCATGTAGCGCTACAAAAATCTTGGTTCATACTCACTACAGTCTGGGACCTCCACCTGAAATTGCAGGAGGAGGTTATAGTAGGCAACGTATTTTCATTGACTGTAAAAGAGTTTTTACTGCCACTGTAAGGAAATGGGGTAAGGACAGTAGCCCCTCTGTAAATGGGGACCATAAAGAAGGCAGGTTAGAAACTTAATTTGCACAAGGAGAAGAAAGAAGGAGGTGATCCCGGTGTAATACCATTAAAGATGCCATAGAGCCTGAGCCATCCATCCAGGACTAGCCGGTATGGCACAAGACCTACAGGAGACCTGTGGCCTTATGAAAGAGCTTCTGGTGTCCAGGCATGATACCTATGAGCGTGTAAAAGGCTGTCTGTTCTTAGGCATAACAATCTTCTTCCAGAGCTGCAAATTGTGAATTGGATCTGTTGTGAAACACATCCCCAAAAATGCCATCTTTTTTTGGTCTGTAACTATGCTGATGTCTTCAGTGCATAGTTTAATTTTTCAAAATATACTTTGTTGACAGCTTTTCTTGCTATTGCTGAACAATATAGTACTACAAAACGATGTAAATAAAAAGCACTAAACATCAGGCCCTCACTATAAGGCTTCTCTAAGTTGTTCTTGACTCCCATCATTTAGAACCCATGTTAAGATTTCTGTCTTTGCTGCCCAGCATGACTTTGTGCTGCTGTTATGCACTATGTCTCTACAGATGTAGTATATTTTCTACAGAATCATAGAATAGTTCGGGTTGGAAGGAACCTTAAAGACCATCCGGTTCCATCCCCCTGCCATAGTCAGGGACACCTCCCACTGGATTAGGCTGCCCAAGCCCCATCCAACCTGGCCTTGAACCTCCAGGGATGGGGCAGCCACAGCTCCTCTGGGCAACCTGGGCCAGGGCCTCACCACACTCATGGTGAAGAAATTCCTCCTTATGTCTAGTCTAAATCTGCCCCCCTCCAGTTTATACCCATTGCCCCTCGTCCTATCCCCACAAGCCTTTGTGAACAGTCCTTCCCCAGCTTTCTTGTAGCCCCTTTAGGTACTGTAAGGTCGCTATAAGGTCTCCTCAGAGCCTTCTCTTCTCCAGACTGAACAACCCCAACTCTCTCAGCCTGTCCTCGTATGGGAGGTGCTCCAGCCCTCTGTTCATCTATGTAACCTCCTCTGGACCTGTTCCAACAGTTCCATCTCCTACTTATGTTGAGGATTGAGGTCAAACTACAGGCCTGTCAGTCTGACCTCAGTGCCAGGGAAAGTCATGGAGCAGGTGATCTTGAGTGCTATCATGAAGCACATGCAAGAGAACCAGGTGATCAGGTCCAGTCAACATGGGTTCACAAAAGGCAGGTCTTGCCAGACTAACCTGATCGCCTTCTATGACAAAGTGACTCGGCTGCTGGATGAGGGAAAGGCTGTGGATGGATCTTCCTGGACTTCAGCAAAGCCTTTGACACAGTTTCTCACAGCGTTCTGCTTGAGAAACTGTCAGCCTCTGGCCTGGACAGGCGCACACTCTCCTGAGTGGAAAACTGGTTGGATGGCCGGGCCCAGAGAGTGGTGGGAAATGGTGTGAAATCCAGCTGGAGGCCAGTGACAAGTGGGGTTCCCCAGGGCTCAGTGCTGGGTCCAGCCCTGTTCAATGTCTTCATCAATGATCTGGATGAAGGCATCGAGTGCACCCTTAGCAAGTTGCGGACGACACTAAGCTGGGTGGAAGTGTCGATCTGCTGGAGGGTCAGGAGGCTTTGCAAAGGGATCTGAACAGGCTGGACCGCTGAGCAGAGTCCAATGGCATGAGGTTTAACAAGGCCAAATGCCGGGTCCTGCACTTGGGGCACAACAACCCTATGCAGTGCTACAGACTAGGAGAAGCCTGTCTAGAAAGCTGCCTGGAGGAGAGGGACCTGGGTGTGTTGGTTGACAGCCGACTGAATATGAGCCAGCAGTGGCCCAGGTGGCCAAGAAGGCCAATGGCATCTTGGCTTGTATCAGAAACGGCGTGACCAGCAGGTCCAGGGAGGTTATCCTCCCTCTGTACTCGGCACTGGTGAGACCGCTCCTTGAATCCTGTGTTCAGTTCTGGGCCCCTCACCATAAGAAGGATGTTGAGGCTCTGGAGCGAGTCCAGAGAAGAGCAATGAAGCTGGTGAAGGGGCTGGAGAACAGGCCTGATGAGGAACGGCTGAGAGAGCTGGGGGTGTTTAGCCCGGAGAAGAGGAGGCTGAGGGGAGACCTCATTGCTCTCTACAACTACCTGAAAGGAGGTTGTAGAGAGGAGGGTGCTGGCCTCTTCTCCCAAGTGACAGGGGACAGGACAAGAGGGAATGGCCTCAAGCTCCGCCAGGGGAGGTTTAGGCTAGACGTTAGGAAAAAATTCTTTACAGAAAGGGTCATTGGGCACTGGAACAGGCTGCCCAGGGAGGTGGTTGAGTCACCTTCCCTGGAGGTGTTTAAGGCACGGGTGGACGAGGTGCTGAGGGACATGGTTTAGTGTTTGATAGGAACGGTTGGACTTGATGATCCGGTGGGTCTCTTCCAACCTGGTTATTCTGTGATTCTGTGATTCCACAACTGGACACAATACTCCAGGTGAGGTCTCACAAGAGAGGAGCAGAGGGGCAGAATTCCATCCCTGGCCCTGCTGGCCACGCTGCTTTTGATGCAGCCCAGGACACGGTTGGTTTCTGGGCTGTGAGGGCACATTGCCAGCTCATGTCAAGCTTCTCATCAACCAGCACCTCCAAGTTCTTCTCTGCAGGGCAGCTCTCAATTGCATCATCCCCATCCTATATTGAAACCAGGGATTGCCCCGACCCAGGCGTAGGACCTTGCACTTGTTCTTGTTGAATGTCATGAGGTTCTCACAGCCCCGCTTCTCCAGCTCAGTCAGTTTTGTCTGATGATTAGGACTCGTATCCTTCAGGCAGAAGTCAGCAGAGGTTTATAGAAGTGCTTGGGTCTTACTAAAGGAAAGCACATTAGGGACGACTTTTTAGGGTTTACTCCGTAACACTTGTTACAATGGACTTTATCAAAGCCCCTGGCAAATTCACTGTTGATTTCAGTAGGGTCGGGTTTTAAAAAATTATTTTTGCAAAATATTTGCAGTAAGAAATATCTGGGATAGAAATGTCTTATATACGAAAGGAAAAGTACAGTCTCTGCCTATAATCAAGTCTACGGCTTCTGTTAACACTGGATGCCTCATCCTAGATGTGTATGTGTTTGTGTGCATATAGATCACTCACATATATACACGTAGTATGTAATTGTTTATGCATCCATGCACGTGTCCTAATATGCCTGTGTATTTTCAGTCTGCAACTGTCTATTGATTACAGCTATTACTGTAATATTATTATAGAAATATAGCCAACTATATAACAGGGCCGGAAGTTTAATTGAAATGAACATGGGAAGAATTTCAAATTGCTAATGAAAATTGCCTTTTTACTACCAGCTATATTCCCACGGTCATGACAGACTGGAGACATCACCAGGGCTGTGCTGGTTCTGCTTATTGGTGGAGCAAACCCAATTGAACTGGCACTCCATTTCCAAATAATTTCTTCAGACTCATGAAAAAGGGAAGTAAATGACTGGCAGGTCTTGAGCCCAGAAAATACCCTTAAATTGAAAAATTTCACATATTAGTCTTTTTGTAACAAAAGAGAAACGTAAGCCATGAAATTATTTCAGCAAGAAGATATTATATAGCTCCATCCATGGCTGCTTAAGCATCCATGAACTATTCCATTATAAGATCACCAGGTGGCTATTGCCTTTCTCTCCCATTCAGGCTTTACCAATATTCCCACTCCCATCTGTGATAAACTTAATAGGTCCATTCAGCAATGGAGAAAACATGAGAGGTGTTCATCATAGCTGAAGGCTTTCACAGACAATTATTCCTTAGATGTTTGAGTAGATGAAAAGCCATTTTTGTGATTAGAAAGGATAGAATAGGTTGCAGTTTCTGAGATCAGTTTATTGGCATAGGTTTTGGTAGCCGTGACAAATATTTATCCTTTCCTGGGAATGTTGTAAGTAGCTAAAGTCACTGAATGAATGTGTTTGATATGTTTGTCTTCATTCTGTTTTCCAGGCTCATGACTACTCTTCTAAGAGTGCTTGTTAGATAAAATATTATATGTATGAGTACATATTGTAAATTTTGTCAGCTGTCTACTATAGATGAGATATGTTTAATTTATGCACTGCATGAATGTACAAAACCATAAGTTTTCAAGAGAATTTAGGACAGTTGTAAGTGTATTCAGAAGTATCTGTAAGTATACTTATACCCATAAGCAGCAACGCTCTGAAACAACAGCGATGGATCTCAAGTATCTTGGTCTCAGAATAAGGGCTTTTAACCTGTCACTTCACAGCTTTTCATCTGTTCGCATTTTCTATGCTCAAAATAACCAGTAATGGTACTGGAGTTGGACTATCTCAGGTAATCGCTCACATTTCAACCCATAACTAAACTTCTTTTTCTCTCTAGATAATTTTTTTCCTTATGTAAGTGCTTTCATTTCTAAGTCAATTTAGCAAGATACTGAAAGTAAGGAATGAAATTTCACAAAGAGGAGCAGGCAGTTTTCTGTGTTACACATATGCATCTTTGAAAAAATCAGGGGGGTTGTTTCATTTATGTCTAAGAATAGAGAAATAAACCGTGGGCTTCTGCTTCCCATCTTCTCCAGTCACCTTTATGTCTTTATTCTATATTTTAAGCAGTTAAAGAAAGCTTAAATATGGGGTTCTGCTTCCCATCTCCCTGCAGTTGTCCTTAAAACTTTCTATGTTTTAAGTGGTTCCAGAATTATTTCCTTTGAAGTCATTTTCAGTTACAGACTCTTCCTCCATAAGGCAGGAAAATGCCATCTTTCTTTGAAAATACCTATTGGCCCCTGGATCATGACTTCTCTGTTCCATCAACAGGAAATAGAGGAAGCTTTAGCATAATAATTGGGGGTTTTGGTGAGATGTACCTAACTGAGTCTGGTTTCACAGCTCCTACAAAAGAGAGAGGCCTCCAGCCAGAGGGTCAGTCACTGTTGATACACATTGATTATGGCAGACACTTAAAAAAGACAAGCTATGCACTTTTACAGTTTTTCGGATGGTAAAGGAAGACACAATCAAGCATGAAAATGTTCAGTTGATTTAATTCATGTCCTTATTAATTTGCATTTTCCATCACCTAAGGGGTTAGGTTATCTAATGAGATCTTGTTGCTGTTATTGATGGTGGTAGAGAAGGTTTGAAGTTTTATCTTGAGGACTTCATTCATTAAAAAAAAAAGGAAAGTGTTGAATGCAAGTGTAAAACATTGTCATGTATGAGCTAAGCATGTTGCTCTGCCTGATTCAAGCAGTGGAACAGTTCTTGTGATAGGTGGAAGGAAGGATTGTTGGAGACTGTACTCGCTTGTCCGTGGTCTTGAGGGAATCTATCTGCCATCTCTTTCCTTGCAGAAGGGATGCTGGTTGTCGTTGCTAAAGGGAAACCCTCTCCACCTTCCTTGGTAATTAGGCAATCTGGCCCCTCACATTTTAGGTGTCTGGGTCTTCTAAGCTCTTGCAAGGATGCAGGTTCTCCAAGGAGTCAAATAATCATTGCTTTAACTGAATCCATGCTCTTTGTGGGAAAAGGAAGGTTTTGTGATAAAATAATGCAAAGATTTTATATGTTAAGAATTGAAAGAGCCATAAAAGGTCAAATCAAGACGTATTTAGTGAAACTGGTATCTGAGGGTCCATGTTTTATAAATAATATGGAGGCTTTGTTGTTTTGATATAGCATTGGGGCTATAAATTTCCCCAAGTATTATTGGAAAATAAAATGGAAAGAAAACCAGAACACTTCAGTATTTTTGGAGGATTTTATTCAGCAAGAAGATGAAAACCAAACTGTGTCAGATGGTGTGGGCATGATTTTTATAATTCATTGATCTGTTCAGAAAACAACAACAGTCAGTTATTCAACAAGATGTGCTGAGAATCAGTTGATCTGGTTGCTCTTTTTTCCTCCTTGGTGTAGAAACAGTCTCTTATTATAGTCACTGCTCAGCATAGTGACATCCAGCTATCATGTGAAGCCAGAATGAGTTTACTTTTATACAGATAATAAACACAACTAGCATCAGTATTCAGGCAGTGGAACTTTACTGGGAGAAATGTTAATGGAAGTGCTTGGATCCTGATTCCTCAAGGGAGAGGAAATAAGATCTCCTGGTTAGCCTCAGTGCCTGTGGCACTGTGGTGCCTATTGCAGCTCCAAAATCAAGTTTTGAATTGGCAGTGTGAACTGCATATGATGAACTTAGTATAACAAATACAATAAAGTAAATATTGACTTCTGAAACAGATTTGTTTAAAGAAATCCGAATTTGGTTATCAGTTGTTCACAAGTGGAAGAAGTGACAGGACCTTCAGAGGCATTATGCCTTTCTAGACCTACTGTTAAACCTACAAAGGTTTCTTCATTCTGCCTAGATTGGAGCACACTGGAAGTGAAGAGACCCAGACTGATTATCCCTCTTTAACAGATCACAGGAGGCCATCTCGCCTGCTTGTATAATTGCTGTTTCCATAAGCTCTGAAGAAAAGGGCATTCATTAGCCCAAAGCTTGAAGGAAAGTGATTCTCGCTGTCTGGTTTTGGGAGGTTCATCCTTATTATAAAACAGGCTGCATCTATTGCATGTTTTTCTGCTAGCCAGAATACTGTTTATGGGCTTCGCACATGGGAACAGTTTATGCTGATAAGAGTTTAATTTTTTATTCAAATTTACAAACTAGAAGAAGGGAGATCCTGTTGTGTTAATAATCTGTGTAGAGTCCAGACCTCTTTAACCGACCTTAAGTCAATGCAGCCTTCATACCAATACACAGATATGAGTAATGGCTGTACAATGTTTCCTTCATTTTACATCACTAACTGTAAACAGAACAAAGCAATTAAAAGCATGGTTAATTTTGTTCAATTCCTCCAGTCTCTTTTTACTTTTAAGAAGAGATACGCACTTTTGGGTGCTAATAGAATTATGTTTAGCAACACAGCCTGCATCTGCTAAATCAAAGTAATCATTGGCTGTGTTCTCTTTTGCATGTTTGACTGCTAACAGGGTAGATTCAGTGCAAGGAAAGTGTGGATTAGTCATCCAAGGATCCAAAGATATTTTTCTGCATCCCTATCTCTTAATATATTCTGCATTCCTCTTTCCTGTCTGCAGAGTATAATTTATCAGGACTCAAAAATTCCACTAGCAGGACATTTGAAAACTGTACAAGCAGGGAAGAAAAGGGAACGGTCTGTTGCTAATGTAGAGGACCAGTAATTAAGATTTATCTCAATGTGGAGACTGTAAACAGAGACAAGATCGTTGATTAAAAAGGCATTGCATTTGCAGAACACTGAGTTCCCATTTTGAAAAGACATTCGGATCTTTATCATAAATCGTGTTGTTCGCCAAAACTACAGGGGAGATTGTGTTGGGCTCGAGACTTTCCCCTCCCAGCTGATCACCTCCTTCTTTTTCTCCTTCTGGGCCCAGGAATCTGTCACCATTTACCTTGCAGTGGCCCAGCCCCAGGAGCAGTTGGTGAGAGCCCCCAGCCTAGCACTGACGGGCTTTGCCCCTATACTGATAAAAGTCAAAGACACTCTTGCGGGAGATGAGAAATATGAATCTGAATGCCTTCTTTAAGTCCCTGTTTCCACATGCCCTCTGTTTACCTTCTTTAAGACTCCTGGAAACCCACAGACATCATGTTGATCAAGCTCCTCAAACAAATGTTGTGCATGCTAGGGACAGAACAATGCCAACATCCACCTTTGGGTCTTTCCACGGGTGATGTTTTATCTGTGTTTGACTTCTGCATTATTTGTTCTTCAGGGCAGGTGTTGTCCTTAATTTTTGTGCCATGTACATTGTTGGCCATTTAACAAAGATTTAATAAAGAGAATCTACCTCAGAGTGTCGCCGTGTGTCGAAAAGCATTAGCATCCATGAGAAACTTTGAGATGCTTTGTTCTATTATCCTCGTCAGAAACAAGCTGCAGAAATTGCAGCTTCTCTTGAATAAGTCTGATTCTTGGGTAGATTTTGAGTGGCCTAATTTTTCACTGCTGTTAAGTTGTTCATTAGTTTATTTTTTCCTTGGCACTATGGGTCTTAGAGCTGTGGAGTAACCTGGATTCCATCTGGATCCATGTTTGAATACTGAGGGGCTATTAGGTTAGCAGGTTGCCCCCCTTCGGTTTTACTACTTAACAGCATAGCCCGCTTCTTTTGCAATGGCATATTACTCATGAAGTAGAAGTCCTCACGTTACAAACTGATGACTGATGCAGAGCAGGATTTGGGCCAATGTGATGGGCCAATGGCATTGGAATCCTCTGAAAGAAAAGAGCAAACCAAAATCCAGCCAACAAAATTTGCCTTTCCCCACTGCCTGCTACAGAGAGAATTTGCCTCGGGAAGGTTCTCAGTCGTAATGCAAACTCCTTGGTCTGCAGAAACACTCCTGTTCTTCTGAAGCCTGTGCTGAGAGTTTAAAAACAGAACATCAGCTTCTTTCCGTTCTTGTCTGTACTCTGTGAATGTGGAGTGTCACAGGATCCAGTTGGCAGAAAGCACAATGTATAATTTACTTTTAATCATGGGATTATAC